>NC_086235.1:15249000-15601000 GCF_036321145.2 Pelmatolapia mariae | reverse complement strand
TCTCGCCTGTCTCTCGATCTTCATTGTGCCCTGCCTATACACAGTATTGTATTATAGTATGGTGTGGAGAGGAGATAAACTAGTGTGAAATTGATATTCATATCCACTATAATATTGAACCAAAACCAACAATCCTATTGTTTTGCTCATTTCATAATGAAGCTGCTTCAAACACACATTTCATAGAACTTGTGTGTGCACTCAGACACAGTTGCTGGAGTTGGATATATGTCCTGGTGTAAACGTCAAAGTACAGAAAGACCAATTAAAGTTATTTTGAATATATCGGTTAAATATTGCTTTAACCTTTACCACTTGCTCATCTTTGATCCTGAAGATCTTCATCCATCGCACACAAAGCACAGGGCTTTTTGTCATTTTAAAATGTGAAAGCACGAGCATTCAAGACTAGTTCTGAGCTTTAGATTTCAGGAGTTAATCTAAACAAACTAACTATCAGTACTAGTATTGCTTTAAATTCAGCTGTTTGACATCTTTGTAGGGCTTTGTTCATCAAACCCTTCATGCTGCTGCTGGATGAGCCCACTAACCACTTGGACCTGGACGCTTGCGTGTGGTTGGAGGAGGAGCTTAAGTCGTAAGTTTTCCCTCTGCTTCCTTCATTTAAGTCGGATATGGATTAAGACTCATTTTTGATCAACTTGATGGTTTTTGTCAGGTTTAAGCGAATCCTCGTGCTCATCTCACACTCTCAAGACTTCCTGAACGGTGTGTGTACCAATATCATCCACCTGCATCAGAAGAAACTGAAGTACTACACGGTAAGGGCATGCAGCTGAAGTGACTGCCAGAAAAGAAAACACCCTGAGCATGCTTTGTAGGCTTCCAAGTATCGTGAATAGATTGCTATACATGTAATCACATAATGCTGAATAAGGAAACCAGAGGCAGGCTGTTACTAAATAAGTATCTGTGTGCCACCCTGTTGGATGACAGTGCAAATCTATTTTCATTATAAGGGTAACTATGACCAGTATGTGAAGACCAGACAGGAGCTGGAAGAGAACCAGATGAAGCGCTTTAACTGGGAACAGGACCAGATAGCACACATGAAGGTAAAAAAGGGACATCACGTGGCCACGTGTCACTGCCTGATTGGTACAGAGACTTGGGCATCCTTTTATGAAGCAGTTACTGTTGCTATAGCCACACAGTAACATTTGCACTCAATTATCTTTTTTGCATCCCAATTTTCTAGAACTACATAGCCAGGTTTGGTCACGGCTCTGCAAAGCTGGCACGGCAGGCACAGAGCAAAGAGAAGACTCTGCAGAAGATGGTTGCATCAGGCTTGACTGAAAGAGTCGTGAATGACAAGGTAACTGTGGCCTATTAAATTCTCTTTTTTTTTTTTTAACTTATAGTATCAGTTCACAACAATGGTTGTCACAAGCCAATTTAAACTGTAAAGAGCCTAAATTATCGGGGAGAGAACCCAGTCAATCAGATGATCCTCGGAGCTCCACTTGGTGACAGTGGAAAGGAAGAAGTTCCCTTTAACAGGAAGAGGGTTTCCTGAATCTAATATGAGAGCTGGTTTGACAAGGGGGGATGTTCTGCCTCCTATTCTACAACCTTTGAAACTGTTGCTCAGCTTGCAGCCAGGCAGTTGTTTTTCCAACTTCTGGATCAGTAATGTATGTGTTTTTAGGGACTGTGGTTAGTGGTGAAACCTACTAACTTAGCAGTAACCCTTCCTGTTTCCCACAGACTCTGTCATTTTATTTTCCTCCCTGTGGGAAGATTCCTCCTCCTGTTATCATGGTTCAGAATGTGAGCTTCAAGTACAGTGAGAATACAGTGAGTATAATGCATTTATATTTTTCCCTCCTTTTAAAATATGGATTTATTTGGCACACTCAGTGATGTTTCCTTTAGCCGTACATATATAAAAATCTGGAGTTTGGTATTGACTTGGACACACGAGTGGCTCTGGTGGGACCCAATGGAGCTGGGAAATCCACACTTCTGAAGCTGCTTATGGGAGAGGTAAGGCATCTTTATCATCAGCTTAGATCTACTCCCAGTTGATTTCAGAGTGATGAGGTTTATTCTCTTGTCTCTGTAGCTCCTACCTACTGATGGTATGATCCGCAAACATTCTCACGTCAAGATTGGCAGATATCACCAGGTAAAACAAATCTTTTGAACATGCTGCACAGGCTCCATCTGATTCATGGCGTGTTAGACACTGGTGGTGGTGGCTGGTACAGTTAAAGATAAACGTGTGGGTTTTTAAAATTTTCTCTATAGCACCTGACTGAGCAGCTTGAGCTGGACTTGTCTCCTTTGGAGTACATGATGAAGTGTTTCCCTGAGATCAAAGAAAAGGAGGAGATGCGGAAGATCATCGGTCGCTATGGTCTAACTGGGAAACAGCAGGTAGGAAGGGGATACTTTCCCAAAACTTCCAGTACTTTTGTCTCCTCTCTACCATTCTGACATTTTAAACATCTTCCAGGTCAGTCCGATCAGAAATTTGTCAGATGGTCAGAAGTGCAGAGTGTGTTTTGCTTGGCTGGCCTGGCAGAACCCTCATATGCTGTTCCTTGACGAGCCTACTAATCACCTGGATATCGAGACTATTGATGCGTTGGCAGAAGCAATCAACGAGTTCGAGGGTGGTATGATGCTAGTCAGCCACGACTTCAGGCTAATTCAGCAGGTATGGACTGATCACTTAAAGCATTCAATTAGACCTTGATTAGAAGTGTCACTGTACTAATGGTCTCCCTTCCTGCAGGTGGCTCAAGAGATCTGGGTCTGTGAGAAGCAGACCATCACAAAGTGGAACAGAGACATCCTGGCATACAAAGAGCATCTGAAATCAAAGATCGAAAAACAGCAGGCACATGACATCTAGAGGAGCTTCATGCTGAGCCACTCCTTTATCTTGCATCACGGATTTGACCTGCAAACTCCTGAAGGGATGAACAGGAAACGTCCGAGCCAGAACTAAAACGGTCTCTTGTACATGTTGTACTGTATTTCCATCGGTTTGACAGTGCTGCACCGTGCTGAACATGACCCAAACCCCCTCCGCTGTTCTCTGATTGGCTGATTCACCCGAAGCATCTCGGTGCATTTTGGAATGCATTCCATTGTGCTGTCCTCATAGGAAAGTTTTATTTTTCCACATGTTCTGTTTATCCCAACATGTATGCAGCAGCTTTTAGGTCATATTTTATATTTAAAAATTGACTTTTTTTTTTTCTCCCCAATGTAAAATTACAGTTCTGCCTTATTTAACAATGTAATGCAATAAGTTTGTCTGAATAAATGGAACATTAAAAAACAGCAACTTCATTTGAGAAGACTTTATTGTTAATTGTAACGAATACAGTGTTTGTATCCAAAAAAATCTAAAGCTTTTAAGGAAAATAAACTATTTTACATATCTGTAAACAGGAAAAAAAGCTTTGAAGGGATTAAAGAAGTTGCTTTGAGTCCTGAGTGAGCCCCATGGCTGCATAGATATGTTATATTACAGCCATTACACTACACTGAATGAGGCTCACTGATGTAGCAGAAAATGGCTAAACTTTCCAAAAAATCCCCCCCCCCCAAACATTAGCATAATTGATAATAAGAGGGCTACTTATAAAAGAAAGCTGAGGTCGGTGCATCACCAGGATGCAGCTAAAATAACTAGTTTCAGGTGATGAGAGCTAACATCCATGCAGGCTGAGCTGAGTTATAAAAACCATGACTTCTTCAGTGTGGATTTTACCTTTTTAAATGTTTTTTTTTTTTTTTTTAAACTTAAAAAGCTGTGTTCACGTCAAATTTAGCCATCCAATTTTTAGGCTAATTCCAGTACTCTACACTGTATGGTGGCTCATTTTCATTAAACTCTTGCATAATCACAACTCCTGTAATAACAGTATAGATATCTGCTAACAATACAAATACTACTTTCAAATGGTCAAGCTAAAAAAAAAAAAAACCTCAATTACTTCTAGTGGTACATCCAGTATGACTTGAATACAGCTTCAAAATTAAAGTTAATTTCAATGCAGATAATCAGTGGAAGACATTTATCTGCCTTCATGTCCCTCTAAAACATTTGAACCGTATTTGGTTTAACTGGCTATTTGTTGTTTAGATTCTCATTTAATACCTTAGATAAAGTCTGTTAGTCATCGCATGCTGTTGTACATTCCCAGCATAAAGTATATTTCTGCCACTTGGCTCCAACCTGATGCCTGTACTACGAAGCTACAGGGTTACAAAGGTGCTTCCTTCTTACTGGGGTGACATGATGCAGGCCTTACCTGACAGAGCTATAATACTGAAAGGTTTACTAACTTACAGCCATTTTTTTCATCCTGGGTTAAGAGGGGCTAAACTACAGTAATATAGTAGTGTTGCTTTGGCTGCAGTCGCTGTGTGGTAGTTTTTTTTTCCTTCACATTCTTCTAGCATTACATTTTTACCATCTTCATAAAACATGTCACTCTGCTGCCAGGACACCCATCCATATTTCACAGCCACGTGAACGTGCTTATGTCGAGACAGACACATCCTGGGTGGACTTCTCCAGTTAACAACCACCTTGTGATCATTTAGCCTGACTGCCAGGGCAAAGTGAAGCCATCCATCCATCCATTCGCTTATCCTTTTTCAGGGTCGCGGGGGGTGCTGGAGCCTATCCCAGCTGTCATAGGGCAAGAGGCGGGGTACACCCTGGACAGGTCGCCAGTCTGTCGCAGCGCCAACACACAGGGACAGACAACCATTCGCACTCACATTCACTCACACATTCACACCTATGGGCAATTTGGATTAACCAATTAACCTATCCCCACAAGCTGCATGTCTTTGGACGGTGGGAGGAAGCCGGAGTACCCGGAGAGAACCCACGCAAACACGGGGAGAACATGCAAACTCCACACAGAAAGACCCCGGCCTGATGGTGGAATTGAACTCAGGACCTTCTTGCTGTGCGGCAACAGTGCTTACCACCGTGCTGCCAAAAAAAAGTGAAGCCAGATAAGGAAAATATATCCGGGGGTATGTTGAAGCTGCTTCGTAGTACAGGCCCCTGGAGAAACACAGGTTGCTCCAACCTGTAAAGCTGCGCATAAAGCTATAAAGTTTTTCAGGTGGCGTTTGGGGCTGCAGAGTATTAAATAGTGATTAATTCTGTATATGTAAACGCTGTTAAACACAACGCTCCTGTTTAAGGTTTCAACTCAGCACGCATGATTGACAGATTAGTGGCACTAGCTGCGGTTGAAACAGTGCAAGTAGGAGGAGTGTTTCATCAATTATGCTTTGCCCAGATGATCCTGGAGGCAGCATCTCAGAGGGGCTTAAAGAGGGGCTGGGGGCAGCTGAAGCTTGTGATGCTCACTGGGCTTCCAACTCCTCATCTGAGACGTCGTCAGGGGAAAGGATGCGAGTGTTACTGGCCCGAATACTGTTGATGTTGGTGCAGGAGAGGAGACTAGCAATTCCCATCAGACTCACCCCGGTCCCGTCCAGGTTCACCTGAGCCAGGTGGATTTGTTTCAGGAACTTTAGACCTGAAAGGAAGAGAACAACATATACTGGGTCTGTTCATCTGAGCAAACAAAGCTATTAAATCAAAGACCACTTTAGAGCCGGACGTTACCATGATCTGTAATCCGCGTGCGGCTGAGATTAAGTTTAACAAGCTGACTGCAGCGGATCAGACCTTTCCTCACCACGTTGTCCCCCACCTGAGTGCTGGCTAACCCCAACACCTGGAAAAAAAATAGCAGAAAAATAGCAAAATATTAAAACCTCTGCATCAAATATTTTTTATCAACATAAAATAACATAAACTGGTCTTTACATTTTGATTTAGGCCTACTCTGAATGCCCCATGATCGATTTCATTCTGCAAAAGAGTTTAACTGTGATGCTAAAATAATAAATTGAAGCCCAGCTAGTATAAAATATAAGCATGTTATCTGGTCAGACAGCATGGGTGTCAAAATTAACTGTGAATTGAGAATCACATCAATGATCAGACACACATACTTTACTAACATGGTTTCATTTAATCAAACATGTATGTACCATAGATCGATGTCACATTCAATCATAGACAGTATAAAGACAGATGTAGCTTCTGTGTTTGAAGAGTGAATCCAGTTCAGAAATGCCTGTTTTTTTAATGCCCACCAGATGATCATAATTGTGGTTACAAAAGGAAACAAAACAGCTCTCTGACTTGACCTCAACAATCACCTACCTGGTAAGTTTATGGGATCAGACACTCATTTTAAGTCATACTAAATAAAATATTAAGTCTATTTTGTAAATCCATTCTCTTCTTATCTAATTCAGAGTCAGTCTATCCTAGTTGTCACAGGGCACAAGTCACCAATCTATCACAGGGCTACTATTTACACTTGCACTCGCACAAGGATAAAGCAACACCTGGATAGCACTTATTGGGATAGTCACCTGAAGGTGCGGCAGACAGGTTATGAGGGCGGCCACTCCTCTGCTGGTGACTGCAGTCCGATCCAAACAGAGCTCCTGCAGCTCCTGCATGCATCGCAGGGAGGGAAGCCCTGCATCTGTCACCTGAGTGTTGCTAAGTGACAGCTTCTTCAATCTACACAAAGTAAACACAAAACTCCTGTCAGCATTTTAATCGCAAGGAAACACCTGATATGATGACGTCAGTGAGTGTGGGAAGGACCTGGTCAAGGTGGAGAGGTGGCTGACTCCCTGGTCTGTAACCTGTGTGTAGTCTGTCAGGTCCAGCTCTGAGAGCAGAGTCAGTCTGGAGAGGAATGACAGCCCGCTGTCTGTCACAGAGTGGCGTCCAGGGAGGGTGATGCGAGTCAACTTCAGACCTAGAAGTAAAGTAGACACCTCACAGATTCACCACATACTTTGATACTGCAGGCTCACTCCATGCCTACCCTCATTCTTTTAATTCTTTTGCTTTATGCTCTACAAACCTGAGATGATCTGAAGGGCATGACTGCCATCTGCTACAGGGATTCCCACCAAAGTCAGGGAAGTCAGGGCAGGGTGGGTAGCAAGGTGCTCCAGAGATGCCTCCGTCACACCTGTCCCATCCAGGTTGAGGGTCTGCAGGCTGGACATCGCTGCTAAAGCCGTCAAATCCTTAACCTGAAAGAAAAGCGCACAGCAAGGTGAGTAAATATCACTGAAGATCAGAGCACTGTCACCGGTTGAATAGACCTTGCTAACAGAGATAAAGTACTTTAGTCTGTTTGATGCTGAGAAGTCGCAGCTGTGGCACAGAGGTGGGGAGCACAGCTAGTGTGGTTTCAGTCACTGCTGTCTGGTTCAGGCTTAGCTGAGAGAGGCAGGACGGCACTGACTGGAGGTACAGTACCATCCCAGCATCTGTCACTTTGGTCTGGTCCAGGGACAGGAAACACAAGTTCTTCAAACCTTAAAGGCATCAGCAGAAGGAAAATATGTATGTTGAATAAAACTACTTAAATAAGAACAGCTTATTCTGAGATCCAGTTTTGTAAATGTTGTCAACAGTGATGTTTGTGTGTGTCCAACCTGTGATATGCTGCAGGCAGGAGTCAGTCAGCTTACTACAGGAGGCCAGATTGAGGTACTGGAGTTTGACCAGGGTGGACAGGATACATAGGCCAGAGTCTGGGAATAAAAATAAATAAATAAATACAAAGATAGGGACAAACTGAAGAGCAGACTTTGCAGAAATTTGACAACTAAATGGATATAAAGCCTAAAAACTACCAGATATAAAATGTTTTACCAGTGATGAGAGGTGAGTTGACTAAACTCAGGTGCTTCAGGGCAGTGAAGGCCCGCAACTGCCGTAGGAGCTCATTGGTGGAGTACGGGTAGCTATTTAAGACAAACTTCTGGATCGGGCAGCCGAAGAACAGCTCCAGGGTGCGTGGATGCAGCAGCCTCTCATGAGACATGTGGTTGAGCAGAAGCTCTGCTAGCTCTGGGGTCAGACCTGCTAGACTGCTGCTGTACTGCATGCTGGGAGCTGTGAGACACAGAGTCAAGAGTGAGCAAACAACAGCGAGCAAACAAAGCCGTGAGGCACAGTTCTGTGAAGTCTTGTGACTCTTACCAGTCATGAGGTGGACCGTTGCGCGGATAGCCAAGGCACATAGTGAGGGCACGCTGGGTGCTCTGAAGGGTCTTTTAGGGGGTGATGGCTGTCCTTGGGAGGCGTGGCGGTCTTCTTGCTGTGCGGCTCGTTGAAGACGCTCAACAGCAGCCTGACCTGCAGCTGCGGGCGCCAGCGGCCCTCCCGCATTCTCAGGGTCTGCCGCTTCCTCTTCTGGGCCCTCTCTGAGACACACAAACACAAGTTGTGTCCACGTGTTGTATTTTAATATACAGATAAAGCAGCCCATAGTGAGCATGAAGCGGCAGCAGCAAATTCCCAGATGCAGCTTCCTGAGACCAGTCACGTCTGACCATCACAACCAGCTGTTTCTTATACATACATGTTTCTGCTATAGTTAGAATTTTTAACGTGTGGTTATTGTTTGAAAATGGACCCCATGCAGGCAGTGTGCTGACTGATCAGCATTTATTAGCAAACACTCGTGTTTTATGAGAAAAATGGACGTCTTTATAAGAAAATCTAAAGGGGGTAAGTGTTTTGCTGTATTTGAACATCAGAAAGGAAATATCACTGATATTTTGCTTGTAAAATCTGAAATAATATGGGGCTTAGAAGCACGTGTAAATAACTGTTTTAGCCATTTAGCTGCATTAAATTTTATTCATTTAAGATAATCTCCAGAGCACCCCCGGCTGTATTTCTGTGCAATGGAATAAACAGTAAGTGGAAGGGCTCTGATGAGCTGAAATATCCACATTTACTTTTGTATAAGATGCATACAGTCAAAATGCTTTAGCTTAACTTAAATTGTTTTTAAAAACCAAAACTAATATTTGGATGGTTAGCTTATTACTGACCATTGCTGCACAATGAGACATGCTGACTATAAGCATCCATTTTTCTTGCTGATTCTCACATATTATTTTCTGTATCCACTTTTCTCTCTGGCTCTTTTCTTCCTGCTGTGCAGCTCATACAAACTTTATCTTTTTAAAATGTTGGTAGGAGCTTTAAAGCATCCTTCCCCATCTCCACAACAGTAAAGAGTTTCTTTCAGGCTATACCCAGACACTTAGATTGAGCTGGAGCTCCAAGATAATATTCATCTCTTTTTTTTCTTTTGTTAACAGGGTGTTATTATAAAACGGATCACTCTGGATGCAACAGAAGTTGAAAAAGTGGTGACGTGTGCATGCACTTTCAAACTAATTAAATGCATCTACTTGCAAAACACTTCAGATTGCATGACCAATGTGTGTAATGTGTGTTAGGGCCACATTAATAAAAATAATATTTTGAAACAGTCATTTGAGAATGGAGTGTAAATTTCAAGAGTAAGGTCATCTCACTCTGTCCACCAAGTAAAAGTGAGTTTTTAACTGTATTGTTAACTAATATTATTTCATATCACACTGGATTTTGGGTCCTAAAAGAAAGATAATGTCTTTGTAGCTTAAAAAGATTCTCAACACAGCATTTCAGCTTTTCTCTCAAAAAGCAAAATTTAAAAAAATATCCTTTTTCTCTTAATGTGGCCCCTAACACTATTTCGTATTACAAAGCAGTATGATCATAGTCCTTGGTCCTATAATATCATTCTAGTGCCATTCTATTTAAACACTTGCCTGAGTCGATTTCCTTGCCCTGGCCAGCGCCAGGGCTCAAATCCTCCTCGCATCCTGTTCTCTGGAAAGAAAGGCAGCCTGGGCATTCCTGTGAAAGTTACACAAACGAAAACTGTAATCCATCCAAAAATACTCTAATGCCACTGAGCTGAAGCTACAGATGCTGAGAAAAAAACTTTATACCACACACCTCTGATTAACATCTCTGATTCTCCTTGAACTAGCTCTTCTCTGTGTCTGGTTCATTCAGACTACAATACCACAACCACACACTGATTGGCTGACCCCACCTGTAAGTTCTTAGTAAACTCAGCAGTTCTGACTTGTGTGCTGTACGTTTTACAGAAAGGGGAATTAACCTACATATTTTCTAATACTAATCTCTCTTACAGCGTGACACACATTAGCAGGCCAATCTGTACACTAGGCCACTATATAGTGTAACAGTAAAAAAATCAAGCTCAAAGGAAGAGGCCAGGGTCAGCTGTTTCTGACGTGTGTGCAAAAAAGCTCACAGTGGATGAATAATGGAAACATATGGAAACAGTAATAGAGGAACAGGGGGAGGAGGGAAGCAAGAAAAATGTAGGTCAAAGGAGGGATGACGTATCCACACTCTGGAGCAGTACCGTTCGGCATGTGAAGCGGTTCTTCCTCTCCTTCTTGGTCCATATCAACATCTATGGGAGGATCTTCAGCATCACCAGGAACCAATCTCTGGCCTTGACCTGTCGAACCCCCAGAATGTCATCCAATGACTCCACAGCCATTTAAGTAAAATTTAACACATTCAGCTGATCAAATAACTGAGCCCAAACAACCATGAATAGGTGCGATGTTACAGGTGTAAAGAATCCCATTGGCTGATATACAATGTGTCATCTGATCAGGCCACCCAAGTGTATTAAACGTGACCTATTATACTCTTTTTCATACTCCTTACTTTTATTTTTGGACTCTACTTGCACGACGACCTATCCTGGGCCTCGTGCAGCCCCCTCAGTTCACCCACTCTTAAGCAGTTTTAGCTTCTTTAAGGTTCTTTAAACCAACTGATTGGCTGCCCCTCCCAGCCAACAGCAGGTGGGTGGGACTTCCGTGTTCACAGTCAAAGCTGTGCATCTGAAGTAATACTAAGTATATGCCCTCTCTCAGACATCATACAGTGCAATAGAGGTAGAAAAAATCTGTCAAACAGAGTAGTTGTAATACAAGTCAAAGGGAGCAGGTGGATTGGTTTAGAGCACAGATAATGGCCATATAAGGAAATCCCCCCTAACTGACTCAGACCTGATCCAGAAAATAAATAAATAAATACATGAACAGAGTACTTTTACCTCATACTTGTACATTTACTGACTTCATTATTTTAAATGTTTAATATGAGCATGTACCTTCGGAACACTATACATGTGGCGGAAAACGGTAGATTTTTTTTTTAATGGCTGTCAAAGTATATTTGTCAATTATGTGTAATAATTAAAGCTGTCCATGGGACAAGATAAATGCATGGTGGACAATCCCCTAGTTCGACCATTTCGACGGTCCCACTCAGCTGCTTCCACAGATGGACTCCACTGACTAAGAGCAGAACAATTACGTCACTCCTCTCTGAACGTCAGCTACAAACTTTAGGGTCATTCTAACCACACACCGAGGTTGCAGAGGCGAACAAAGACTCCACCGATTGTGTAGATGGATGAGAGACTCACTGTACAGGCAGCTGATTACACTGCTCTGTTATTTATCTGACAAACTAACCTTTGAAACATGATTTGTCAAGTAAAGCGTAAATGTTACTGCAAGTAATGGTTGTGACTGTAGTCCTGTAGGATTCTAACATCATCATGAAAAGTCCCAACATTTAGTAAACCGTCCAATAAAAAAGTTTGGAAAACAGCAAATCTCTACTTGTTTTATTCCATTTAGTAAGTTTATTTTTATTGCTTTTTATATTAGGTTTAAATAAAGTAAATCATACTTACCCCAGTCATGAGATCCACGCCGTAAAGGAGGAACTCCAGGAATCCCTGCATAATTCACTGCTTCTTCCCACAGCTGGTTAGGTAGTGGAGGAGGTATAACAGGGACCTGATCTCCCACCATGTCCTGGCCAGGAGGAGGCTGAGGAGGCGCAACACAAGGAGGCGGCTCAGCACTGTGGCCTGCTGGACTTGTTTCCTGAGGCGTCTCTGGAGGAGTGGTCTGAATACACAGTGCAGCGTTAGGCGTAAGGCCGAGAGAGCGGAGGGAACAGGCAAGCTCAGCCTCCCCAAAGCGCTTCCGTGGGAAACCCTGAAGGAGAGAAAAGGAGGGTAGGGAGGGGTGACGTCCGGTGATGTGCTCCACAACGCTGCGCAGAGGGGCATCAGCTGGGAAGCGCTCACGCATGGACTCACCAGACGGCAGTCGAATCTGCAGCAAAACACAAATATACATGACAAGGTTATTACAGTCAACTTCATTTCTAAAACTAGAAATGATACTGTGTCCTTAAAAACTGAATCAAAATGAAAAAATATATATATAGAAAGAGGAAATATTTTTAGTTTTTGCCAATATAATGTCACACTTTTAACACATTAACATTAACAGAGAAGTATTAACTCATACAACAGGTAAAATAAGTACTGAACACGTCACCAGTTTTCTAGGTAAATGTATTTATAAAGGCACTATTGCCATGAAGTTCTCACCAGATATCGGTTACAACCCATCCAATCCACACATGCAAAGAAATTAAACCACAGATGTCCATAAATTAAGTTAGGCATAATAGGGAAATGACACAGGGAAAAAACACATGACGAATGGGATGTGCAAAAATCATTAAAGTCATGACGCCACCTGAAATCCATCAGTAATTAGAAAACAATCCTGACACTCAGTGCAAATTAATTAAGAGCTGGTTCAGTTCCAACTGATGGCCTAAAAAACAGTGTCTCATCATCAACGTGTCACACAAGAAACATCTCATGATGGGTAAATGAGCTCTCTCAAGAACTTAGTAAACCATACTGAAGGCATTAGTTGCAGCAGAATTTCTAAACTACTGAAGGTTCCAGTGAGCACTGTTGGAGCCATAATCTGGAAGTAGAATGTACATCATTTCACCATAAACCACCCCTGACCATGTGCTCTATGCAAGATTTCAGACAGACAACTGAAAAGAGTTGTCAGAAGTGTCGTGTATGAGCCAAGGACCACTTGTGGTGAGCTACAGAAAGTGGTAGAAGAGACAGGTACAGTTGTTTCAAAGAAAAGTAATGCACTCAACCACCAAGGCCTGTATGCACACTCACCAAGCAAGACTCCGTTGCTGAAGAAAAAACATGTTGCTGAACAACATTTAGACAAGCCTATGAAACAGGATGCCATGGTGCACACCATGTTTGGAGGTCAAAGGCACTGCATATCACCACAAAAACACCATACCAACAGTGAAGTTTGGAGGTGGGTTCATCATGGTGTGGGGCTTTTTTTCAGTATACGGTACTGGGGGGCTTCATATAATTGGAGGACACATGAATGGAAAAATGTACTGAGACATTCTTGATAAAACTCTGCTGCCATCTACCAGGATGATGAAAATGAAACGAGAGTGGACAGCAAGTCAAAGATCCTAAACACAGCCAAGGAAACTCTCAGTTGGTCTGAGAGAAAGAAAATAAAGCTGCTAGAATGACCCAGCCAATCACCTGACCAAATCCAGTTGAAAATATATGAAAAGAACTTAAGGTCAGAGTTCATAGAAGAGGCCCACAGAACCTTCAGGATTTGACAACTGTTCATTTGGAAGAACGGGCCAAAATCAAACCTCAGCGATGCATCCAGCTAGTTTCTCCATACAGGAGGTGTCTTGCAGCTGTCATCACCAACAAAGGTCTTTGTGCAAAGTATTGAATACATTTCAGTAAGGTTGATCAATACTTGATTTGTTTGCTTGTGTGGATTGGATGGGTTCTTACCCACGCCTGGTGACAATTTCATGTCAACAGCATGCTTAGAAACTGGTGACGGATTCAATATTCATTTTACCTGCTGTTTGTTTACTGAGCCTGGTTTTGTCTATATGACTGAGAATAACTGCCTTCACAAGTGGTTTGTTTGTATTGTAACACCATCTTTGAACTGACACTGAAATTAATAAGGAGTATACTTCAATTAAACATTTTCAAACAATAAAAAGTAAAATAAAAGAATATAATACACTCTGCAAAATGACTGAGACTAAACTGAAAACTAAAATTCTGAATCTATCATGATTAAGGTTCTTCACAGGCCCACCATGAGGATGCAGTTGTTGTCCACATTTGTCTGAATCTTTCCTCCAAGCTTCTGCCCTTCACTGCTGGGAGGAGACGTGTCTGATGCAGCATTGGTCTGTTTCTTATCCTGCAGGCTCCTCCGATCCTCAGCGATCCGCTTCAGCACCAACTCGCGCTCCTGCGAATGCGGAAGAACACAAAATGTTCTAA
Organism: Pelmatolapia mariae; assembly: GCF_036321145.2. Lineage (NCBI taxonomy): Eukaryota > Metazoa > Chordata > Actinopteri > Cichliformes > Cichlidae > Pelmatolapia > Pelmatolapia mariae. Next base: position 15,586,796 of record NC_086235.1, on the reverse strand, counting down.
GAACAATAAAACAGTAGGTCTATGCTCAAATATTAATTTTCAAATGTATTATTCATGTTTAAAAAAAACAACAACAAAAAACTCAGCTTGAGCACGTGACAACTCTTTTACTCCCCACAGTGACCATCATGCTTCAGTTCAACCACACTGTAGTACACATCTGTTTTTTTAAATGTGCATCCAGAGAAAAATGTATGGACGCTCCAATTCTAGCTCATAGAGCAGCATACTTCCCCATGTAGTGTTCAGCCAGCACCAGCAGCACCCAAACAAAGTTTCTGGACCGCGTGTAAAGTGAGATGCAATTGGCCTCATTCACTAATATGTGAAAAGCTCCAAAAAAATAAGTGCACTGGCAAATTTACCATTTTATGAAATGTGCCCACAGGCCAGTTTTGTTCTTACCACCACGTGTAACATCAGTGAATGAGACTCATTCTTAATCCACAGGCTTGTATTACTATCTGCTTATTCACATACCTCCACACTCCCTTTTGTTTTTATCTGGAAACACATTAACTTCAAGATGTAAAGGAGGAAGTAGTGATCTTCAAAAAACAGAGGCGGCACATCTAAAGCAAAAGCAGGGGAATTTCCAGCTGAAAAAACTGAAACAACAGTGTTTGAGAAAAGCACCTTTCCAAAGTGTTTCCTCAGGAGTGATGGAAAAAAACAGACGTGCTGCAGTAGGTTAGTAAGGTGGCAAATGCCGTTTCCCCTAAGACAAGAAATATGGCTCAAGTAAAAAAACAGAAAACAACAGAAAAGAGGAAAACAGCAGGAAAAATATCTAAATGTAGACTAGATGAAAAAAAGGAGGCAGAGGTGGACAACCAAAGGCGCAGATGATCAATTACCGATGATTGTTTAATCGTACACTTGTGTCTACGTTGGCAGAGCTACAATGTGCCAGGTTACACAAATTAAGATATGCACAACTGGTCAAAGCGACACCAGCATGGAGGCACGCCAAATTTGTCACATGCCGCCATGCGATAGGGTAAGCAGTGAGCATAAAAGTGAAATGAGAGCTACAGGGATTGAGCTAAAGCTTAAGGCATTATTATGGACAGCCTTATAAATCTGCTGAAAACTTGACTTTCTTCCTTGTGTGATAATAAGACAACTGCCAGTCAGATAGATTAAGCACCAGAAGTCTTTTCAGCAATGCTCACCTGTTTCTTCTGCCTTCTCTCTGCTCTGACTTCCTGAGCGACGCGTTGTCTCTCTTTCTCCTCAAAGTCACTTTTGTCTGGTTTGATCCGCGACTCAACTGGCGGTGGTGGGTCCTGGGAGCATGATTGCGGTGACCTTAGCACCAATGAAGGACCCGCTGTTAAAGACAGAAAAAGAAAATCTGATGAGATAATGCTGCACACTAAACTATTCAATTCCTTAAGTTATACTCAAATGGATGATTACAATCATCAATTTTAGGATATTATAATAAAAGAAAACTTTACTTGAGGTCCAACCAATGGATTAAGAACAGTAACAACAGTAAGAAACAGTTTTTATATAGCTTGGAGTGGGGTATTACCTCTGCTGTCAGTGGGAGATGTGCGAGACTCTGAAGCGTGTGCTGCCTCTTTTGGTGGGTTGAATGCAGAAAAAGCTGTCTCAGCTGGCTGTGAAGGCTGCCGGACCAACGTGTGTCGCAGGTATTGACCCTGTACAAGCCTTTCAACATGCAAGAGGGAGACACAGAAGTAAGTGGCTGAAAGAAGTGGTCTATTATACAGAAAGATCATAGCTAGCTAGCTCCACAGATTTAAAAAAAAAAACAGAGGGCTGATTACTCACCACTCAGCTGCCTCAGCCACAGAAAAATGCCCCGCCTGCATAGCTGCTTGTATCTGCTCTTCTGTGAATCCCATCTCGCTAAGGACGAGGAATAACTCCCCGATAGTCTGCAAGACAGGATCAAACAAATGCTGACAAAGCTGCTTTTTTTTTGGCTGTTTTCCCTCCTTATCGGTCACTGCTCAAACAATGGCTACTAAGATACTGTTTATCTGACTCATAATGTCGTCATGTGTGAAAGAACATAAAAAGTGATTTAATATGGTCTCTCTCACTTTATTAGTGTTTTATTGGTATATAATGTGCATGCTATTAGCCATTTGTGATGTATGATTAACCATACACAAATATAGCCATATATTGAACCAGCTGATATCAGGTATGGAAAAAAACATGACGTTTAGCCATTTACTGTATCTGGGTCATATCAGGTTTGGGCAGGGTAAGTGTTCAGAGGAGCTAAAAATTAAGCTCTTATGTTCTATTTGGCAGAAACTGAGAGAACCACAAAGCTAGTTGATGCATTAATTACTTCTAGGTTCGACTTTTGTAATTCATTATTATAAGTTAGCTCTAAAAGCTCCCTGAAAAGCCTTCAGTTGATCCAAAATGCTGATGCGAGAGTACTAACAGGGACTAGAAAGAGGGAGCACATTACTCCCATATTAGCTTCTCCTCATGGGCACCCTGTTAAACCTAGAAGTGAACTGAAAATCCTTCTCTTCACATACAAGGTTTTGAATAATCAGGCCCCATCTTATCTTAAAGACCTAATAGTACCTCACTGTCCTAACAGAGAAGTTCATTCTCAGACTGCTGGTTTACTTGTGGTTCCTAGAGTTTCTAAAAGTCAAATGGGAGGCCGAGCCTTCAGTTTTCAGGCCCCTCTTCTGTGGAGCCAGCTCCTAGTTTTGATTCAGGAGACAGACACCCTTTCTACTTTTAAGATTAGGCTTATGACTTCCCTTTTTGCTAAAGGTTAGTGTGTGGGCTGGATCAGGTGACCTTGAATCATCCCTTAGTTATGCTGTAATAGGCTGCTTGGGGATTCCCATGGTGCACTGTGCATTTCTTCTTCACTCATCTCCCTGTATTTTTACACACCACTACTGCATTTAATCATTAGTAATTATTAAACTCTACTCTCTCCCAATGTGTGTCTTTTGTCCTGTTTCTTATTCCCCTCACCCCCAACTGGTCATGGCAGAAGGCTGCCCCTCCCTGAGCCTAGTTTCAACTGTTTTTTCCTATTAAATAGGAATTTTCCTTACCACTGTTGCCAAGTGCTTACTCACAGATGGTCATCTGATTGTTGGGTGTCTTTCTAATATCCCTACACTATAAAGCATCTGTTGCTGTGTACTGGTGCTATATAAATAAAACTGAACTGAACAAAGACGAACATAAATAAAGGTACAATAGCCAGTATTTTTCTTCTTCGGTGGTTTAATAATACTGATTAAGTTAACCAAAGGCGGCTTTAGTGTTTGCAGATCACTGGTAGTTCCCAAATCGTGTGCATTAATGCATGTCGGCCCAAAAACCCATGAATGAGCGTTAAATTTATTGTATGACTGTAGAATAAAAAGTCGGATTGACAGCAAGGAGGTAAAGTCCAGTGCAACATGAAAAGAAGAACTGATGACACTGCAGAAGACATCAAGAGAACTTCCTGCGTATACGAATGCATGCGTGCCTTAAGGTTTGCCCTTTGGTGTGCTTTGGACACAAAATGTTTGAGAAAAAAACAATTACAGTAAATTTGCACATGAAATATTAACCATTTACTCCATAACAATATCAGCTATGCAAACTAGTAATTACCTGTTATACTGGCATTCCCATAATGCTAAGAAGTGATCATATTTTATTGCCTAATGCAGCCCTTATAAACTGTTTCTAAAATAGAGCTACTCTTCTCATTCGTCTTTGATAGCATAATAAAACCGTAAAAACTTTACCATATGTCCCAAATGGTTAATAAGGGCCCTAGAAGTGGGTGTTATAGTGTTATTAAATTGTTGTCGGTAAACCTAACACGTACAAACATTAAACATCAGTACCATTGTCTGTGTTGCAGTGTGGGCTGCAACTCACCAGGATAATTTCCATAATTATTTATTATCTCTTTCACCTTCAAACCCTCCAATTCTGAGTTAAACATCAGTTCGCAAAGTTTACAGTAGGAAATTTTATTCCATGTCCGAGTGAAAGACACCGACTCACAATCGAAACTGCAAATTTAAACTTATAACAGCAGCTAGCAAGCTTAGCCCAGAGCTAATGCTAAGTATGTTGGTATTTGGAGGTCTGTCAACAACAGCGTTAGCCGTTCAGCTAACCGTTAGCTGAACGGGCTAGCAGGCTGATATTTTGGTGCTACACAGGGTCATGTGTCGGAAGGTAGTAGATAATTTGGAGCTTACCGCAGGGTTAGAGGAACTCATGGCGTTGTTTCAAGGTTCCCGTGCAGAAATCAAAGTGAAAGTGATGCTCATTTGCAACTTTATTGACTTCCTCGGGTGTGTTTGGAGAGCCTCTGTGTATGCTAGCTGCAACGACCTCCCCCACTCACAGCAAGAGCCTATCAGCACAGAGGATAGTGGAGGTTTTCCCCTGCGTGTCCACAATAAACTGATCAATGAACTACAGAGACTGAACCCAGTCAGCCTTATCAATAACCCTCATCAACTATGGCCACATGTATGCAGCTTCTATAGTCTGTGAACATTTATGTAGTTTGGCAATAATAACAGCATGACAGATAGGTCACGCTTATTTTATGACTTATTATCTAAAATAATATAATAGAAAAAGAAATCGCAATTTATTAGGTACACTTTATGAGCTGCATCCATTAAAGCAGATAATTCTACCCTTTGAAAATCTTAGAAATATTGTTTTCATCTACTGTTTATCTACTGATAGAATAAATATGCTTATTTTAAATTAGATTGCTATTAACGTCAAAGGTCTATGATATGTTATATGCTATTGATGGTATTTGATAATGTAGTCTAGCACAATACCTTGAGTATACAGGCCTAGTAACATTAGTTAATATACATTTATAATAAACCGCATTAAACTGAGATTGTAGGTGTACCTAAGATCCGGCATACATCATTTTACAGGTGTACCAGAAAATCTTTGCTATTTCATACCACAATATCTCTATTTATTTTGTTTAGATTTTTATTAATGGTGCTCCTTATTATACAACCCCAATTCCAATAAGGTTGAGATGTTGTGTAAAACGTAAATAAAAACAGAATACAATGATTTGCAAGTCATTTTCAACCTATTTTCAATTGAATGCACTTCAAAGACAAGATATCCAATGTTCAAACTGATAAACTTTATTGTTGTTTTGCAAATCTTCACTCATTTTGAATTTAATGCCTGCAATAGGTTCCAAAAAAGCTGGTACAGGGGCATGTTTATCACTGTGTTATATCACCTTTCCTTTTAACAACACTCAATAAGTGTTTGCGAACTGAGGACACTAATTATTGAAGCTGTGTAGGTGAAATTCTTCCCCATTCTGCTTGATGTACAACTTCATTTGCTCAACAGTCTGGGATCTCCATTGTGGTATTTTGTGCTTCACAATGCGCCACACATTTTCAATGGGAGACAGGCTTGTCCCTGTGGCTTAAGCAGGGACGTCCCTGAAAAAGATGTCACTTGGATGGCAGCATATGTTGCTCCAAAAACTCTATGTACTTCTCAGGATTAATGGTGCCTTCACAGATGTGCAAGTTACCAATGTCATGGGCACTAACACACCCCCATACCATCACAGATTCTGGCTTTTGAACTTTGTGATGACAACAATCCACATGATCCTTTTCCTTTTTAGCCTAGAGGACACAAAGTTCATGATTTCCAAAAGCAATTTGAAAAAGTGGACTCGTCAAACCACAGCACACTTTTCCACTTGGCGTCAGTCCATCTGAGATGAGCTCAGGCCCAGGGAAGCCGGTGGCATTTCTGGGCCATATCTGGAGTTGATATATGGCTTTCGTTTTGCATGGTAGAGTTTAAACTTGCAGTTGTAGATGTAGGGACAATAGTTTTTCTGAAGTATACCTGAGCCCACGTGGTAATATCCTTTACAAAATGATGCCTTTTAGGGATGCTCCTTTTATACCCAGTCATGACAAACATCTTTTTTCAGTTAACCTGTTCACCTGTGGAATGTTCAAAACAGGTGTTTTTTGATCATTCCTCAACTTTCCCAGTCTTTTGTTGCACCTGTCCCAGCTTTTTTGGAACGTGTTGCAGGCATCAAATTCAAAATGAGTGAAGATTTGCAAAACAACAATAAAGTTTATAATATAATATTTAGTTTATAATGTTTATAATGTAAATAAAATAAAGTTTATAATGTAATATTTAGTTTGTATTCACTGGGCTCTTTTATTTATTTTACTTTATTTATTTTTCCTACTTAACTGTCTCCATTTTTGTGCAATCTTGACCTTATTGAACTATTTTGTATTTGTTATGTTCTGTATGTATATGTTTCATGTTTTGTGTGCTGTGAGATAGTAACAGTGAATCAGGGAGTGCAGAGGATTAGTGCAGAGGAAGTGGGGCAGCTATGAAGAGGATGAAGCGTGGAAAGGCATCTGGTCCAGGTGAGAAATCTGTGGAGGTATGAAGATGTCTGGGAGAGAGGGTAGTGCACTTTTTAACCACACTATTTAACACAAACTTCAATCAGGAATAGAGAAAAAGTAGTTCTGGTTCTGATTTTCAAGAGCACCGGTGCAGAGCTGTAGTAACTACAGAGGGATAAAGCTGATGAGCCATACCATGAAGACGTGGGAAAGAGTTGCTGAAGCTAGATTAAGACGAGAGATGATGATCAGCAAGCGGCACCATGGCTTCATGCCACAAAAGAGCCCTACTGATGTGATGTTTGTTTTGTATTAAGCAAGAAGATTTTGTTTAGATATTTATTGATGCTGATCTTCATTCTATCATATTTATCTTTTTATTCATTTTTCCTCTTTCTCCTTCTTTTACAGGTCGCCACAGGGTACCATCTGCCTCCATCTCACCCTAACATCCTCCTCTGTCACACCAACCCTCTACAGGTCCTTCTTCATTACATCCATGAACGTTTTCTGAGGTCTTCCTGTTTATCTCTTGCCTGACAGCTCCAACATCTAACATCTTCCGTCTAATATAGCCACTGTCCCTGCTCTGCACACATCCAAACCGTCTCAACCTTGCATCTCCAACTTTATCTCCAAATGTGAGCTGTCCCTCTGATATAGTCATTACGAATCTTGTCCATTCTGGTCTCTCCCAGTGAGAATTTTAACATCATCTGCTCCCCCAGCTCAACCTCCTGTCTTTTTGTCAGTGCCAGATTTTAATTCATTGAGCTCTTATTTTATTTCACTTGTTTTCATGTTGTAGAATTAAAGAAATTAGTTTACTGCTGAACTGTATATAACCAGCATCCTTATCATTACATTAAGTATCATTTCATCAAAGCATTTATTGAAGCTGTCGGCATGATGTTATAATTTGTATTACAGGGGTTATCATAATCAAATATTAACATGTTTATTACAGGTGCAGTGATAACCACTTTAAATCGTTGAGGTAAATCTATCATCTTAAAAGCTTATAGTTACAGGTGACACAAGGAGGACAAGTCCATGGAGACCTCAAAGGCCTGAGATCATCACCATATTTGGATGGATGCCAGAAAAGGGGAACTTCTGTGTCTGCAGTTAATTCTTAAAATACATGAATGCTCTGTACATGCAAATTATGTGACTGTAAACGCAAGAGGGGGCGTTACAATACCCTGATGTTATAAAAGCAATCTAGAGTGTATTTTGGGTAGAGATGTACAACTGATGTTATGCAGTTTACACCTCTCCACGCTGCGTGCATTCATTAAAATCAATTGTTTGACCGACCTCTTCTGGACTATCATTGTTTTACTCTCATCCTCAATTTCGAACCCGTAACATTTGGTGCATTGGCCGAGGGTTGAGAGAGGGAGAAAGTTGGAGATTGAGACCGAGAGGGTCTGAGGTGCTCAAACGGGCAGACATGAGTCAGTGGTCGAAGTGAGTGGACATAAGCCGGCTTATCTAAAGGTAAGGCACTACCTGTTGAATTATTTCCAAACTGTGCCAGATTGACGATTACAAAATTGAAAGTCTACTCACAGAAATTACTGGTAAAGGTCTGTTTTGATTTTGGTGAAAATCTCATGAGAATGGAAGTTGAAGTAATGATAATGAAGTATAAATGACAGTACTGAGTAAAGAGAATAAGAGAAAATAAGTAAAGAGTAAAGAGAATAAGAGAAAATAAGTAAAGAGTAAAGAGAATAAGTGTATTTAAAGCAGTTGGACTGCAGACTGAATTTAGAGTTATAGGTTATTGGCGAAGTGTTTGTGACAGTAAAGTCTCAATTGAATATAAAGCCGGGCTTGGACACCAATGTGGTTGGTTTTGTGGTTTTGTGGGGTGTCTTCAAAAGTAATTAAATTTCTGTAGAACGGAACTCTGGGAGTTCTAAGAAGTGCATTGTCGGAAGGTGACGCTTCCAACTTGTCGGGGACGCTCGGCATTTTCCTCGGAGAGGGATAGTTCACTTGGCAAGTGTGGAGAACAACGACGCTCCAAAATAGCCACTGACTGGGTCAGTTTACCGTCCGGGACGGTGGTTTGCACTTTTTTGGTCAGCAAAGTTCGGAACTTGGGCGTTGGACGCTTTTAAATTGTGTAGGGTCTTAGATATTTGACCACGGCCCGGGGCCGAGACTGGTTACAATTGATTACAAAAAACTCAGGGAGTTTATCGGTCGGACCGTTAGGGTAAATTTTTCTAAATTTGGTAGGTTGTTCGCTTTCAGGCCTTGTAAATATTAGTTGATTTATGAGACGTCTCTGTGTTATAATTTATACTTATAATTTGTATGTTTGTATATATGCTCTGTCTGCCACGGGCACTGCAGCAAGCTGGTTATTTTGAGATTGTGTGTCTGTGTCTATGTAAATGAGGTGCCTGTGACTTATTTAGAGTGACATTTCCTGTTTACTAATGAGTGGCTAATGACTGACTGCAGAGCCTGGGTTAAGGACGACTTATATTGGTGTTTTAAGGGAAGAATTGCTTTTATTTCTACTTTGTTGGCATTACGGTTGTTAGATACGATGACTACTTTATGATACATGTAGAATTGGAGTATGGGTTTTGCTTTACACGTCCTTAAACGACGTAATACTTGTTGAAAGTAATAGGACTTGTGTTTTATTGACTCTTTGTAATCACACCGTGTTTTTTGACTAACATTTTATAACAGTTTGTGTAAATACACATGTTGGATTCAGGGTATTGTGTAGTTGAATATACATGGACAGGAGATGTTTATGATGTAACCTGTCGATGTCACGCTGTGGTTTCAGATACTCATTACGGCTTTTTAGTAACTTCAGTAATAAGGCGATCAGAAGAAGCAGTATTAGATTTTGCATGTAGTAGTATTGTTATATTTCGGGCCCTGGAATTATACTGTAGGCAGGATAGAAATCTAAATCCCACTGACGCTGATTGAAAACACATAAGTATATGCACTTAGTACACCCACTCAAGAAATGATTGTGTGACTGATGCTACAAAACTGACCTAAAGAATGGTGATGTGTGTGGAGAAGTGTTAGTTGTCCTGATGTGTGAAAGAGCGCTATTAAAATGTGTGTGAGTGAAATGAAGGCATATTGCTTTTAAATAAAGATTTAGTAGAATTACTGATTATTTGTAGACTGTGAAATTAAAAAGAAGTCTCTGCAGAAGCTGTAGAAACAGGAAACCGTGTGTGTGTCTGGGACAGGAAATGCATGCCCATAAAAGGGAAGCTCACGGTGACAAGTGTGCACCCAGAGTCGAGAGAGAGAGTTAACTGTGGGCAGATGAAGCAAAAGGGAGGTTTTAAGATAAACAATGAATATGATACTAATTATATGCTTTAGTGTGTTAATACAGGTGAACGTCTCTAAACCTGGAACCCTTGAGCACAGCAGCAAAAGCATAGATTAACACAATTGGGAAAAACAGGCCACTCTTTGGCTTAAAATTATAGTTTCACCTGGCACTTTGTCCTTGACTCTGAGAAGAAGCTCAAAGGCCAGCTAATCTCCTGATGAAGACCGACAGAACATCGTGGATCAACAGCAGACAAAAGGAACCGAACTATTAACACTGACGACGCCAGCAGCAGCATGTATGCAACATGTACTGTGAATTACAGGCTGGGCAGTTGAACAGTGGGATAAAGAACTGTGGAAAAGCATTGGGCACTGAGTTTCATGTTTGCCATGCTTGAAAGAGAAGACTGAAAGATGGCTGGAGAAGAACAAGAGAGTAAATGAAAATAAGATTGACTGACGACTCCAGAAGCAGAATGGAGGAAACCCCATGATAAAATATGCAGGGGGAACTGGAGGCTGGTCAAGAACAGTGTCAAATGACTGGGGGGCACTGAGGCGAAGGAACTGAATGTGGTATTTTGCCAGACTGGAACTTAACGTAAAAGAAGACGACGGAAAGATCAAGACAGAGAAGAAACAGACTGTGTTTGCTTTGAAGGCCGAACAGGACAGTGGGAAGAGAGGGACCAAGGTCAGGTGAACCAGGACAAGTTTGACTGCGAGCATATAGGATATGATTGGGTTGAAGTTGAACGCTGGACTCTTGAGGTTTTAGGGATGTCCACCACATCACAACAAAGAGGTAAACAATACAAAAGGTAAAGATAATCAAAATAACTGACAATTATATTAATGAATAGAAAACACACATATACAAACTGTTACATGTGAGATTATTTTCGAAACGAATCAGAAGTGAGATAGTTTGAATATAGAGCTCAGTGAAAAGATGCATAAATTAAATATGAATACATGAAAATGCAATGAATACATAAGGATGCAATGAAGAAGCAGCTTACATTCATGCAATGAAGAAACTGCTTACACTCAATTAAGATGATCACCTGGCATGCAATGAAGAAAACAGCTTACACTGCATTTACATGACCATATAACGCAAGGAAGAACACGCTTACATACATGACATAATTGGTATTTTGACTAGAGAAAGAGAAATGGGTCGTTTAGTGGGTTGTTTAGTGATAATAATGAAAATGTTTTAGTTTGTTATTTTCAGGAGTAAAGCAGACCCGGACCAATTCTCCAGATGCAGGAGTCTGAAGAAATTACAGGTTAACATGGATGGATATGTTAAGGCAAGTTTCTGGTTGAATTGTTTACAGTGTCCAGGAACCTGACAGCAAGCCCTAACTGGTGGCGGAAGATCAGGAGGGCTGTGATTTAAGGTGGGGAAGTAAAATTTGGGTTAGTGATTGGGGGATGGAGAAAACTGACTCTTTAACTGGAGAATGGGAAAGTGTCTGAAAGACTGCGAAGCCATAGATGCATAAATAACACACACAAACAGAAAATGCATTAACTCTACAAAGACAAGCTCATGAAGTTTAATGCATAGAGACATTGAATAAACCTGGCTAAGAACATAAGCATATGCAATGAAGATCTGCTTGCTGCTTGTATGAGTGAGAGAATGGTGTGAATGGTTAATAAAATTGATGGAAAGATTTAAAAAGATGGAAAAAACACAAGAAAAGTATTAAAGCAGTTTTAAAAGGGTGACTTAGGAGCGCTGTTGCACTGATTGATAAAAGCAAGTGATTAGTATAGAAAGAAAATGAAAATAATTGAATAATGTGATAAGGTTTAAACATGTATTTATCTTGTGACTGAGTATGAAAATTAGTTGGAGAGCTAATGTGAGTGATGACAGAGGAGCTTGCTGTGTGTGTGTGATTGAGGCCTTGAGGAAAGGAAGCAAAGTAGACAGTTGAGAGGTGTAAATTTGATTAAGAGGTTTATAAATTAGTGTTGACATATTGTGAGAACGTGCTTATTTGTTAGGTTGAAGGTGAGTTTGGTAAAGTGCTCAAAGGGGGATGTTGTGTACAAAACGGTGAAGCTTTTTACGTTTTGGGTGTGTTGTATGGGTGAAATTTAAGATTGTTGAAGATTTTTGAGGTTGTTGTTTTATTTTTAAAGAGGGAGTTTTAATAAACATGGACATGTTTAAGGGGTTTTGTAACAGTGCACTTATAAAGAAAAAACCTGTCAGGTGATTTTGTTTTGTACTTTGATGAGCTAATACTCAGCTCTCTTTTTTCTCATTTTTGTTCTAAGCAGGCCTGCAAAAGACAACAATGAATAACGGCGCCGACAATAGTCTCAGGAAAACAAAAAGTAAGGTGACCTTTTCCGAATTACAATGGGTCAGATTGTGGGTCCCTGTCTAAAAGGATTGCAGCGAGCCAATCCAGTCCAAAAGTATAAAGAACTATTTTCTTAAGAAACGAGTAAAAAGAAAATAAATGATTATATAAATAAACTGAGTTTGCTGAAGGTGGTAAATCTGATTATTTGTGTGGAAGTCTACCAACACCCGATGTTAATGCGTGTGAGTGAATGTGTGGGAATGGACAGGTGAATGGACGGACCAGGCAGATCATAGGTTGGACTGACTGGACACTGACAAAAGACTGGACTAAGGTTGGACACATGACTGATAATTGTTATGTTTTAAGTTTTGTTTTATAACACAGGTTGGATCATATGTGGAGAAAGTGAGTATAAAAGGTGATGTTCTGGTTAACACACAGGCTTTTGTTTATAGGACGTTTCAAGGATGCAGGCTGTGGATGGAGCCAAGAAGGGATTTTGACATGATGATTAATTTGATTTCATTCCTTAAACACAGGTTTGAAGGCCCGGAGCAACTATACCTAATATGATATGATTAATTTTTTTTTTTTAATTCCCTAACCTGAGTGAAGGATTTTGAGTTTGTAACACATGAGATGTGTCACAAAAAAGGGGGGTGTTAATATATACGATTAGCTACATGAAATGTGCTCTTTTAGGGTTACTAAGAAAATGTCTACGTGACCTTTACCTAACAACCTTGGTGATGATAAACTTGTTTACCGACTTGCTCTCTTGTAGAACATACAGACTTAGGAAAGGGGAACCTCAGCTCTGAGTTTTGAAAATAACTCGGTTAAGTTGACAGGAAACACGTCGGAACAGCCATATAGGGCAAATGTATTAGAGCTTGTAATTAAATGTGGGCTTGAAAAGAGGAAGCAAATTTGGTACAGGACGTGCTTGAGATGATCAGATGAGAGAAGGAGAAGGTCAGGAATAGTTTAAAGTAAGATTGAGAAATTAAATGGGGTAAAAGGGGGTGTAGCTTCAGGGCAGTTCACAGCCCGGCGTAAACGCAAGGTGCTGTCACACAGCTTAAGTTATTTGGTTGATTTATTTTATGACAAAATAATAAGGAAATATTAAAAATATACAACACGTTGAGGAGATCTCTTTTGTTATATTTTAGTGTTTAACATGAAAGATGCCTCTCTGGAGCTTCTCTCCTGATGCTACTCCACCAAAAGACGCTTATCCATAGAGACTATGTCAGCTCCCAAACAGACAACAACAAACCAAGACTAGCAATAAACAATCTAAACATAAATAATAACAAATAAAGAACAATACAGAAAAAAATTTGAACGGAGGAATAAAATAGTGAAATGTGGATTATTAAATATTAAGTATTGCTCTTCAAAAATCTCTGTTAGCTGACGCCAAGCGGTCGCAGCAGATGGCTGCCCGTACCTGAGCATGGTTCTGCCGGAGGTTTCTTCCTGTTAAAAGGGAGTTTTTCCTTCACACTGTTCCCAAAGTGCTTGCTCAATAGGGGGCCACAAGATTGTTGGGTTTTTCTATCTTGTTTTATGTACTTTAATAATGAAGGCTGGCTTGTAGAGCAAGGCCACCTTTTACTCACAAACAAGTGCTCAGCCAGACTGAAAAACAGGAAGTTTTAGTGCACAAGGCATATTAATAAATATAGACACAAAAAGAGGAACTCCCCATATAAACAACGTTCAAAACTGTGTGAAGTATAAAGTACCGAAATAACACTATATAAGTCACAGCTGATGATTCTAATGTTAGAGAGCTCTTGCAACTGGCGTCTGAGCTGTGCAGAGGTCGCTCTTAAGACAGGTACTTATGTAGGTTAACATAAGGTTGAGTCCAACAGAAGCAAGGCACCCTAAATGCGCACAGCATGCAGCAGGGGTGGCCAAAATAATATAGGAAACAGCACATGTAGGGAGAGAACACTCACTAAAAGTTCTGACTAACATAGTGTGGTGGCTTATGTGAACTTGCAGGCGTTCACTATGACATCATTAGCACAACAGAGACTGAGTAAAGTTTTAAGATGCTCGAAATCTGACACTTACACATGAAGGAATCAATATGGCAGATGTAATGGGATTAGGAGGACCTAATTACTGTACTAAGAAAGCAGAACTTGAAGGGAGAGTCAGGGAAGATTTAAAAGCAGGACCTGTTGGGATTTGGGATTTAGAGATTCTTTTATTGCTATCATATAATCTGTCTTATGATGACTGCATTAATAACAGGTTGTACAGTATTATTTTAATAGTATTGAATATGTTTGTCATAACAGTGATGTCTATATTTACAGGTTGAGTTAATTTCAGACACAATGCATAACTGTGCTTGTTTAGAGTTCATGTTCCGTCCAAAAGGGTTTTAAGCTTCACTGGTGAGAGTGTCCAGGTGATACATGTTGAGGGAAGATGAGAACATAGCAGGTTAATTGCATGCACGCTTACAAACACACATGATTTAAATATAGGCCAGGCCGAAGGCCTGGACTTTATGTAGCTTTTAAATTTACAGCTCCTAACTTGCAGGAATGGCGTGGAGTGTAATAAATGAATGGAAAACATGCTTACAGACACAAACATGAAATGGATTTATTTTACAGGGAAAAGGTGGAACACATGTTGCTTTGTTTCTGCTTAGCAACTGCTGAGGTAAAAGGTGTTAGAGATAAATATGCAATAAGTGAACAGGAAATGTGTGAGGGTGAGCTGGGTGAAACAAAATGTTGTAGAAACTTGTCTAAACTGGCATTAACAGTAACTTTTGCATGTTATGTATATGCTTGAAGCCAAAAGAGGCGTAAATCCTGATAGAAGATTTTGAAGTGTGCTTTCTAGCGGAGATTTAGGCTGACATAGGGATGGTGTATATTTTACCCGGGGTGTTTTTAATAGAACTAAAAGCGTTGCTCACACATATAAAGAGTATTGAGATTAAGTAAAGTTAATATAATGGATAGAGCCCAGAATATGATATTGTCAACCAACTTTGAATAATTAAAGGAACATTAGATGAACAAAGTAGGTTAGTGAGGTGTAGCAGAGAAAGGCTGTTTGTTTTTTATCCCTTACAGGAGAAGATTTCCACTAGAGAGGGACCCAGAAAAGGAGCAGAGACCACTTAAGTATGAAGTGTTTTCAAGTGGGAGCTGGTGTTTTATTACTGGACCACCTAGAGGACATGAGGTTATTGTCTGATTAGCTGAGTCAGAGGACGGCTAGAGAGGGTCAGAGCGAAGGAAGTGGACCTGGGAATGGTGGTTTCGGGGCCCATGATGCCATTAATGGATGTAGAGGTGACAGAGTGGGTCGAGGAGTGACACAAGGAAATGGTGTGGTGATGTCTCTGGAGAGACATCAAGAGAGGGAATTGTAGAATTAAAGAAATTAGTTTACTGCTGAACTGTATATAACCAGCATCCTTATCATTACATTAATTATCATTTCATCAAAGCATTTATTGAAGCTGTCGGCATGATGTTATAATTTGTATTACAGGGGTTATCATAATCAAATATTAACATGTTTATTACAGGTGCAGTGATAACCACTTTAAATCGTTGAGGTAAATCTATCATCTTAAAAGCTTATAGTTACAGGTGACACAAGGAGGACAAGTCCATGGAGACCTCAAAGGCCTGAGATCATCACCATATTTGGATGGATGCCAGAAAAGGGGAACTTCTGTGTCTGCAGTTAATTCTTAAAATACATGAATGCTCTGTACATGCAAATTATGTGACTGTAAACGCAAGAGGGGGCGTTACAATACCCTGATGTTATAAAGGCAATCTAGAGTGTATTTTGGGTAGAGATGTACAACTGATGTTATGCAGTTTACACCTCTCCACGCTGCGTGCATTCATTAAAATCAATTGTTTGACCGACCTCTTCTGGACTATCATTGTTTTACTCTCATCCTCAATTTCGAACCCGTAACAATGTCTTTATTGAACTTAACTGTGTAATAAAAACTACATTTTGGATTTTTTGTTTGAAACCCCCCCCCCCCTTCTTTAATTATTTTGTCTTATTGTGTAAGTGAGCTATTCCACTTTATTTTGCTTGCTGTGAGACAATAATTTCCACATTTTAGGACAATTAAACTATGTTTAAGCTCTTTTTGTCTCAATGAAGTGGGTATTCATTCACTACATATATTATAATGCTTAAACACAACAGGTGTAACTTCAGAGTTCATTAGCAGTAAGCTGTCAGCAGGGGTCACACTTACTCTATGTGATGTGGCCATAGACTTTATACACTGATATTCAGATGTCATGCATTATTAGTAGATAAATACAAAATTTGATGGGCATAAACAACTTATTAATCATAAATAAACCCGATGGTCTGATTATCCAATTATATGATAAACTGAGAAGATACAAACCATAAAATAAAATAACACCATGCGCTTGTATCATTGTGATTTCTTCTGATTATAAAGCACTGTAAAAAAAAAAAAAAAGAAAGAAAGAAAAAAAAAGTAGGATTGAATTACTCATATTACTCTACACTTAAAATTAATATAAAGATTATTTCTTTAATGCTTTTGCAGGACTGCTGTGGACAAGTAATTACAGCAACAGTGAGTGACACAGGAACAGATAACAATGTGATTAAGTGAGATAAGATATTCATAAAGTTGACAGCAGACCATAATGTGACAGGTAGGGTTAATATGTGTGAAAAAAGAAGGGAAGCATATAAAGACCTCTAGATAAAGGGCATACAGCTTATACAGCCTTCGCAATATACTCTCTTACTTACTACTTTATTCACATGCATATGAAGACATTTAGATTATTATACAAGCCTTAGATATTGGGTAAAGTTAAACATATATTTAAAGTAGACCTCCATGTACACATATATGTGTATATTTCAATAAAATTGCAGAAATTACACAGTCATCAAACAATGTGACTAATAATTAGGATATACTGGTGTTCTGTTTCACCTCTTGTCATGTCATTGGCCTTTAACTTACCTCCAACTGTCCCACTGTCTGCACAGGTGTACGTAATTGATTTCATGGTGTGACCTATTCAAACTGCTCTGATATAAAGCAGCTAAGGCACTTATTTTTATAATTGTTTAATTACAAGCTTGGAAGTGATCAGCAAGGGTAAATCCAAAAATAGAAGCAGACAGAGAAAAATGATAATGAAAAAAAAGTAATTGCCAGGCACACAGAGCCAGCACTGGAACATATGACAAGAGCACTGCATGCAAGGGCATACAAGTGGCTCAGGTGTGCAGTCAGGTGATGGCAGGTAACAGTAAGGTGGGCTGAGGTAGCCCCTGAGGTTCTGCTGGTATACAAAGGAAAGACAAGGCAGCCCACTTCTGCTGCCAGCAATGAGTAATGCAAATATGAACCCACTGCAGTGTTGTTCGGATATATTTCTTTATAGACAACATGTGATATAAGAGGTTTGTTGAAGGTAACTCAGCTTGACAGACATAAAATCATATATTTGCACCAAGAAACGGATGTCTGAAGAACTATAAGCTGAAAACTTACCATGCTCTTGTGAGGAAATATGAAATTATTCCCGTCCTTAAAAAAACTATCTGCAGCAGATGAACAGCATCTGTAAAACACAGTGGAGGTTTTGTTATGGTTTGGGTTGCGTTTTAGCCAGCCGTGTTGGAGATCTTGTCAAAACTTATGGAATTATGAATGCAGAAAATACCAATACCATCTGGAAATAGTTTGACTGGCAGCAGCTTAAGTTTTCAGCATGAGAGTGATCCCAAACATGGTGGCCATGCAATACAAGTACACAGATATTAAAAAAAAAAACACACAGCAGAAAGCTACCAGTCATGGACTGCTCTCCCCAGAGCCTTGACGACAGCATTACTAACGTGTCATAACTCAGCTGTGTAACCAGTGAAAGTTGAACCCAAATGCAGGACTCAGTAAAAAGGGTCAAAATCAGCTTTTAATGCTGTAACTCCAAGAAATAAACAACGTCCAGGAAAGATCTACTGAAAGATCTACTGAAATTGAGCCAGGAATTCAAATACTCAAACTCAAAGCATGCAGCGAGGAAGCACACAGCAATGTGGGACAACACAGCAAAGGATAAGGGGCGACTCAGTACTCAACACACACACACACGCGCGCGCGCGCGCGCGCACACACACACAGAAGATAACGAGGGGAAAGGTAACAGGTGGGAACACAGCTGCTGCAGACAGCTAACATTATGAGACAGGAAGAGAAACTCCACACAAGACACAGAAGAGAACAACACTTACTATTATAAAACAGGAAGAGAGTCAACTTAACGGGGAGACAAGAAAGGACAAAAAGACTAGTACGGAGACTAAAGGAACAGAATGGGAATAGAAAAGGGAATAATCTAACAAACGTGAAGTCATTGAAAACTAACACTAAGCGCAAAAATGACCATAAATTCACATTGTTACAGAATGTAAGTATGAAATTATGAGCCTTATATGATTTTTAGTGATCCAATAAAGGTTGCCTGTCCTTCCTGGTGGTTAAACTAAGCGTTTTCTGGAAATTCCCTAAGTTAAGATAAATAAATCGTCGTTATTATTTTAACTTAATGTCATATCGCGCTTTAATCTGCGTAAAATTTGAAATAGAAATATAAGAAACAGAAAACCTTTTATTGTTTTTTAATGTTTATTTTCCTACATACATTTATTTATATTAACGTCATAAGCATCATAACGGAACGACGCCGTCACAGGCCTTCTTCTGAAATGTGATTCATCGTTCACGCAGGCGCAGCAACTTCTGTTTAAAGAGAAAACGGCGACAGCAGCCAAACGTTACCTAGATTAAACCGGAATTAGATTGGTGTAACTTCAAAATAAAGGTGCGCGATGCAGTATAGAAAGAATCGAGACCTTTGTCTCACTGCAGTGTCACGTTTTTGATTAAGTTTTTTGCTGTAGGCTTCAAAATGTCATACATCTAACGTGACCGTGGCAAATGCACGAATTTGGTGTGAAATTGTTTTAAGTTGAAAGTCTAACCGGAAATTGAAATGCTTTTATTTCGGGAGTGTTAACACCGGCTTGAGCACACGTAGAGTTTGGGGTCGAGTACCAGGCACCGGTAAGTAATTAAGCTGTAATCTGTGTGTGAGTGAGCGCTTCACACGACTTTAGCTTTATGAAAAAGCATCTTTTTTTTTTTCGCTCAGAGCGGCGTAATTTTGAAGTCCGTTAACGGGTTTCGACCGACGTCTTGTTCTGCTGTGTAGTGAAGAAGCGGAGCTGACAGCCAGTCAACTGCCACACATGCATGCAAGTGTCCGTTGCCTCCGCCGGTGGATGACTTAGCTTTGTTTCCCAGCTTTGTTAACCAGGTAATGTGAAAAAACAAAGAGGAAGGGGGGAAAGTGGTAGAAATGTGGTCGGACTGAGAGTTTTTGTTGATGTCGTGGGAGTTCCTCATCCCATAGACTAGTACTTTTCACCTCCTGACCAAAGCCACGCTGGTGATTTTTTTTAAGAGCTAGGATGTTGTTTCACGTTGTGTCATCAGGAAGGACAGACGGCTTTAAACACAGCAGTGAAGGGAGTGGACGTGTGGTCGGTCTTACTCATTCATTCATTCATTCATTCATTCACTGGATCAACAGGAGCATTATTGTCTCTCAGGTCATAAGGGGGAATAGTTAATCCAGATGTCGTCAGTCTGGTTATCTTCCTGTTAATACATTAATCAGTTATTAAACGAGGCATGCCAGCACTGGTTAGGAGCTGTAACAAGCTGTTTCATCCTATTTTGGTTATTTGTTGTGTTAATCATACAACCAAAAGTTATAAAGTTACAGACTACAAGGGTGCACAGGCTTTGTTTTCTTCCTCTTTTTTTTTTTAAACATGATTACAGCTTTTTTAAAATGATGTTTAATATATGCACACATGTTGTTTTGCTCTCCTCCTCTGATCTCCAGGGGTCTCTCTGTCTGCCCGTCTGCCGGCTTATTCATTCTTTTGTAACACTGAACACTAAGTGTCTCTGTTTTGCCTCTTAGAATAATGGTTTTTAGTTAGGATGGAGGAAAACATCCTGTAATAAAGACAAATTGTCAGTTGGAGTAAAAAGAAAAACACATAGTCAGTTAAAAAAAAAGATAATAGATGATGTAAGGACAGTAAGAAGGAGATAGATTAAAAAAAAGATGGAGAGAGGAGAGGAGATAACAGCAGGTTTAAAAAAACAAACATTGTTTTTAGAAGTGGTTTGGAGGAAGTCGTAGATTTTGCTTTATCTTCTCAGGAAGGTCACTCCAAAGCTGAGATTCCTGATGACGAAAGCACGGTCAATCAGTTTTATTATTCTGTTACTTTTGCATATAAATATATAGATAAAGATTCAAAAGAAACATCAAAAACAATAAAATGTTTAATCTTAAATTTTATTGTTTGTTTGTTTGTTTTTTTCTTTGTGCCCCCACGTGGCGTGGAGCTTTGGGAGCATGACCGTGAACGCACATAGGATAAGACACATTCTCAATACACACTCTGTAGACATTTTCTTAGGCACACCTTTCTAGTACTGGGTGTGTCCCTTCAGAATCACCTTAATGGTTCATGGCATAGATTCAACGAGGTGCTGGAAACTTTCCTCAGAGATTTTGGTCCATGTTGACTTGATATCACACAATTGCTGCAGACATGACAATATGAATATCCTGTTCCACCACATTCTGAAAGTGCTCTGTTTGACTGAGATCTGGTAACCATGTAGCCCATTTGAGTACAGTGAACTTATTGTCATGTTCAGGAAACCAGTTTGGGATGATTTGAGCTTTGTGACCTTGTGTGTTGTCATGCTGGAAGCAGACATCAGAAGATGAATAATCTGTGGTCGGCAACAATACTCAAGAAGGCTGTGGTGTCTAAACAGGCTCAGTTAGTGCTAAGTGACGCAAAGTTTGCCAATAAAAGTATCCCCCCACACCATTACACTAGAAGCCTGAAACCTTGATACTAGACAGGATGGATGTTTGAAATAAATTCTGACCCCACCATCTGAATGTGGCAGCAGAAGTTGAGACTCATGTGATCAAGGCAATATGCAAGATAAGTTGGACTTTGCTTTTCTACAGTACGAGTCTGTTGTGGCCAGTGCCATCCTCCATGCCCCTGCATCCTAGGGCAGCAGGTTGAAGGTCACAGAGGCCAACAGACTCAATAAACTGATCCAGAAGGCCAGTGTTGTAAGAGAGGAAGATGTTAGCCAAGATGTTGGAAAATGCTAGACGATACCTCCTGGCCAGTCATAGGAGCACGTCCAATGAGAGACTGAGATTACCAAAATGAAGCATTGAACGACACAGGAAATCATTCCTGCCTCTGGCTATCTCTCTGTACAGTTCCTCCATCTAAAGTACAAGTACACACTGCAATAACTGCACTTAAATCTGCACATCCTCTACAAAGAGAATAACAAAGTGCAGTATGATAAGAGGGGCACCTTGGTTTCAAATATATGTATTTAATTTTGCCTAATATATTGGGAAATTTGTATTTGGAGCTGTTTTGTTATATTTGATATACTTATTTAATATATTGTATTTAAATCAGTTGAACTAGTTACTGTTCTTACTGTCTCGGAGCAACTGTGACCTCATACTTTTCTCTGATTCTGATGTTTCCAGGCTCTGTTATCCAGCCTTAGTGAGTCTGTTGAACTGTGAATTGTAGCCTCAGTTTCCTGTTCTTAGCTGACAGGAGTGGTATTGAGTGGGTGTTGCCAAGGTTTGGCATGTTGTACATTCAGATATGCTCTTCTGCATCCCTTGGTTGTAACGAGTGTTTGAGTTTGTTGATTTCAGAAGCTCAACTAAGCATTTTTGCTCAGAGAACTTCCACTTACTGGATAGTTCCTCTTCTGACAAGTCTCTGTAAACTCTAAAGATGGGTGTGTGGGGAAAATCACAGCCGATCAGCAGTTTCTTGGGTATTCTCTTTAGACACCACAGCAAGAAATTACTGAATGATTTCCTGAAGTTATTACACAACATGGCGGCAAATGGCCATGTCCCACTTTTGAAATTTGGCCTGTGTCAATGTTCAAAGGAACAGTTTTGTTTAATTTAGCTTGTTAAGCAAGTCTGTTCAAGAAAATGTAGATCTTTGTTGTTTTAAAAAAGACAAACTGTTCTAAAAGTTTTACATTGATTTGAGGCAACAGATACCCCGCCCCTGCAGTCAAGTTCTGGCTAGAGCCAAAAGGAAATCAGCAGGTAATAAAATAATTTCTGTAATCAGTTTTGTTAACTGGGATTTAATTTACTTAAGAATAACAGACATCTAGGCTTATCAGATTGTGAGAAATGACAGAAAAATGGCATATTTCTGCCAAATAAGACACGATCTGGTCATTCTTTCATTTGTATGCCCATACCGTGAGATAAATCCTGAGGTATGAGGAAACAGCATAGAAAAGCATTAACGCATATCATTTGATGCTGTAGCCTGTAAGAAACATCTACCGTTTCTGTAAATGGCTCTCATGCGGTGGTTGCACATGACCAGAGGAGAAATGTTGAATGGCGCTTTGTCATTAGACGTGAGGTTATGTTGCCTTAGACTAATTACTGGAACGAAGCCATCATTTATGTTGTTAGTGCCACTTGTGAGTTTCCTGCTGCAGCAGAGCACGTGATGCAAAAGAGATCTGAATCTGATTTTATCTGGGGAAACAAAGACACAGGAGGGCTCGGTTACAGGTAACATAGTTTTGTTTTGTTTTTTTTTTGTGGAAAAAACAAAGGAAACAGTGATGCTCATATCTGAGGTTAAATACAAACTTAACTTGCTTTTAAAGTGGACCTGTACCTATTACTATGCTCTTCCTTATTTTCTGTCATACATGCAGAGTGTTACAATAGTGCATGCATGTATTAAATATTAAAAACTTTGTGCTTTATGTCTAGTTTAAAACACTTTTTGTCTACTTTTGGCTCTTTATGATGTCACAGAGAGTGGATATTCCTTATATGGTCATCTCAAGTACAAGGCTCTGGCTCCAAGCAAAGAAGCCACATCCATCTGCTGTTTAAACCTCAAGTTTGTGAGGGGCAGCCAATCAGAAGAAAGCTAAAATAGCTTGTTTCAGACAGTGGATGAACAGTGAATTATTGTGGATTGTGACTAATGCAAAGCTACTCTAGCAAAGTCTAGGAATAAAAATAAGGAGGCGGAAATGGGCAACATCCCTTTTAAATTCACTGTCAGTAAAGCGTTGCAACAGAAACTAATGAGGAAAAATCCATTTTGGCTTGTTTTGTTTCTGGTTTCCACAGATTATGTTGCAGAAAATAAGCTAATTTATGCAAGAAAAAAGAGAAATAAACCCCAGCTTAATCTATCATCTAATTGGATTCATAAATGGATAGGTGTAATTTCAAGTGAATTAATAACTCATGATTATTTGCACCATTTGAAATCCCCAGCTTGGAAACCAGAACCATTTATTTTGTCTAATGGATGTAAGGACACATGTCCTCTGGCAGGATGGAGGAAGGATGTCTCTTCTGCTGACTCACCAGTATAATCTCTGTGCACTGCAGGTTATTTGAGGAGATATTTTTATTTTGATGTAAGGCCAATACACTGGCTAAACCAATTATCCTTTCCAATAATTAAGTTTAAATGATATAAACCACAGTGATGCTTTTTTTCCTTATAACTCTTCAAAACCTGAGGGCTAGATGGAGGAATGTGAAATGTTTGTCTTGGTCAATCTGAACTTATTTGATCTTTGAGGAAGAAAAAAAAAAAATTCCAGAGTCCTTCGATGTCCTTTTGTCTCATAAAGCTCTGCAATGCTTGAACACGTATCAGTGTGATCACAGTCTCAGCTTTTATTTGTTTTCCTTTGCTTCAGTGAAATATGTCGAACAGACGTATTGTGAGCTCTTGACAACAGCAGCGTGTTGTGCTTTAGAGGAAAGGGGGGAAAAAAATGCTGAAGGATAAATATTTGAGCAGAGCGTCTCCACATTCCTTTTGTGAATTGCTTGGTCATGCAGAAGAGGAGGAAGGAAAAGTGGGGGGATGAGCTGAACGTTTTTATCAGAGCATGGCAGACACTGGATATCTGCTCTGATGCTGATTTGTAAGGAGTGAAAAATGTAGATATGAGTGAATCAGAAGGATGATCTTTAATGTCTAACTTCACACTTTTGCAAATTAGTTAATATGAACACACTGTTTTAATCTTCTAGGACCTGGCGTCCAAATATGGGGACATCACATTTTGGGTTGTCTAGACCACAATACTAAATTTTGCTCTTGCAAATCGCTTTCAAATGAGCCATATTGCTCAACGGCGCAGAATTGTTGTTTCTCATTTTGTTTTTGTACTCAGGAAAAATGCTGCTGTGTTCAGACACCAAATAAAGAGTTTTGCACATCATTACTCAATTGTGACTTTATAGTGTTCTATCGAACACTATAAAGTCACAATGGCAAAGAGAAATTAAAAATGCATGCCATAAAGAGTTTGGGTCTTAGGAGGTTAACTAGAGTTGTCAGGTTATGTGTTGAAGTTCTCTAACCCACCACCATCAGTGCTACACCTGATGATTCAGGAGAGAATACCAAATGTTTATAATTAATTTTCTATAAAGTCATGATCATAACTAATTTGGTCAGTAACAAGCTTAAGATCATTTAACGCAATTATTTACAGATTCTGGAGAAACTGCGTATTTATTATACATAAACAAGTTATCTTCTCAGTTAAATGGCTTTCCACTGTATGGAGGGCAGTTCAACTGAAAAACCTGAATAAATAAATAGCTTAGTGAACTGAACAGCCACAACTGGATGCCAATGTGAATATGGATTTTCAGACTGCAGCAACGGTAAAAGAAAAGGATGTGGCACTGTAATTATTTTATCTTGATTTTTTTTGTGTTGGGCATCAGTCACACGGGCCTAGATCCGCAACGGCCTGGCGATCCGTTGCACAACCTCAGGTCATTAGTAAAAAAGGGACAACCCTTGATTTCTTAATGGAGGCAGACACCTAAACAAGGTTGATAAAATTACAAAAATCTCGCATCTTTGCCTCAAAAAGAAACAAGCTCGTTGATGGACTTAGCTGAATTGTCCAGTTATCCAATCCAAAACCACATTCTGCTACATGTTATGCTGAGACTGCAATAAGCAATAAAAAGAGAAGCTGGACGAACTGAGTATTATATCCTCTCTGCATTATCCCAAACCCATTTTTCCGCATTATGTTTTTTTTTGGTAATAATTTATCAGGGGTTTGTAGCTCTTCATGTTTGTTTTACCTTCCCCTTGCAGATAAACAAGCATGCTGCTTTTTCCATAAACATATTAATCCTGAAAAATGTATCTGAACCTAAACACTGTTATTTTTGTCTTGTTTATTATCTGGAACCATGGCGTTCGCTTGCTTGGCTGTTGCTCGGCTCTATCCTGCTAATTTGCATTTAATTATCATTATGTGATTTGGCTGTAGACGTTGGAATGTGCATTGTTAGGCCTGCTGTCCTCTTACATTAAAGCTCATTAAGTTGTCTGCAGACTGTAGTTTCTTGGGAGCATCTAAACCAGACTAAATATGATCTGGTTTGGCATCCTTTCCGCTCCTCTTGGATCAGTCTTTGCCTTCATCATCCTTTCCCAAGCAAACACAAGTTCAAATTTCATTCATTTTCTCAGTCTTTACTGGCAAAGGTTTCCCAAGTTGTGTTGCCAGCCACACAAACGTAATCACATTACGTTGTTTCCCAAGAAATGAATAAATGGCTGACTTGTATTTGGCATAGTGTGAGATTTATTTATTTATTTATTTTTTTTAGGGCTTTGTTTTGGGTCTGGGAGTCCAGGGGATATTTTATTCCCGCCCCTTTCTAAGTCTCAGGAGAATAAGTGGTTATTCTAAGTGCACCGGGTCACAGCTTCACAATTGCTGTTTTTCTGTGAGAGCATGGCTTTTGTGTAGCTGGTGCAACCTGAGCAGCCCTTGATGCAATTTTGAGAAGGAGAACCACACCCTAAGACTACTGGAGCTGGATAGGACCAGTCTCGGGTGGCTCCAGCTCGTCTTTTCTCCATTATTACACTGTTGTGTGCTTTTTTTTTTTTTTTTTTTTTTTCCTTCATATTACTATGTGCAATCCAGCATTGTAATTACATTGCTGCAGACAAGGTGCTTTATCTCACTGCTCACTGCAGTAGGATACGAGAGAAGCTTCACAGTGCTAGCTCAGTGGTTTTATTACAATCTGATATGGGTACTTTGAGACCAATACCACAATTGCTGTTGGAGGCTGTTAGAGCTGCAAAAATCAATATCTTTTTAATAACGGAGGATGAAATGGGTGGATAATATGAACACTACCTTTTGGTCCCTTTGGCTCTTTATGGCTTTTTAACATTTTTATTGTTTTTACTTTTTAAGCTGGTTGTTGTGCTTTTCAAGCTTGTGACTGGTTGTTTTGGCTAACCACTGACTCCTTACAAACTAATATCTAGACATAAGATGAAAACATAGACATGTATTCTACTTTGTATGTTTATTAGAGGCTTGCTACTTCCTGTTGACTCTGGTTTTTTTTTGTTTGTTTTGTTTTGTTTTTAAGGAGGAGGACAAAGAGTGGAAGCTTTTGTTAATAAATCCCTTTTATCTCTATAAACAGGGAATAAAGGTCAAGCAAGGATAAAAAAAAAAAAAAGAAGACCCATTTCATGTTGCTTGAATGCATTGTTCAGTTTCCATGCCTCGTATTTATAGCAGAAACATTAAGTCTTTGCAGCCTTTTCTAACTTGCTGAGTCTTGGGTTGTTTCGGTTTTGTGGACACTGATATTCTTCAAGTAGAGCGCAGACTTGCTTCTGTTTTAGCCTGCCGCTGTGCCTCGTATACCCTAAGCCTTTCTGAGGTATGTGAATGCTTGAGAGATGATTGCGTTCTCTTTTCTGGAGGAGAGGACGATAGACTGGCTGGGACTCAGCAGTCTCGGATATCTCTCGTCACTCCAAAGACAGGTGCCGTTTCAGCTGTAAGCACAGCCGTTTTCTGCCTGAACCCTCTGATGGGAGTTTGATATAAGATGTGCGTAGATTTACTGAGAGCAGCTGTTCGCTGTGTTAGACTGGAGCTCTTCCAGTGACTTTGTGCGCATAACAAGCATAGTCATGCTGAAGTCTCTAGACTGTGCCAAACCCTGAGTAAAGCTGGTGTGGCCACTGGGCTGTGAAGAGATGTCTGCATGTTACAAAACTCAGGAGTTGGCGGGGTCACTTCTAAACTGCTCAGCTATTTTAGGCTAAAACACTCAGAGGCAACTGAGTGAACGCTATCAACACACCAGTGCCAAATCCCCATAGAGATCCACAGGCAGGGCAGCTGTCAGAGGTATACAGCTTCATCAAGGTCAGTCTGCATTAGAAGGCAGCACAGACTGCTGTAGTGAACCTCTGTGTTAATGCATAGTCTTTGCAAGTCCAGCCTCAGCTGCATCACTTCAGTGTGTTTGTGTGTTTTTGTGACTAAGAATATTGCCTTGTGTTAAACTTGAGTGGAGAAAAGAATTACAGGAAGCTGAGGGGAGTTTTCCGAAATGCGTTAACACTTCAGATAAAAGGCAACTTGTTGTCGTGCAAGAATTCTCGTCAAATGTCATTTTTGTGTTTGCTTTCATGTTTCGACCGAAGTACAGATTTCTTTATTTAGTCCAGCTTTTGGGCCAAATCTGGCTCGGTATATTAACCTAACATTAACTTGACATATATTCTGTGCAGGTTGGTGATGTGATGCAAGCTTCTCATTTGGTGGTTGCGGTTAAGAAATAACTACCTGTTGTCCATGCATGTATGAAGTCGCACCTTTTTAGAGCTGACCACAGTGGATAATGCTATTATTATTGAGGAAAGCCCCAAACTTTGAAGTGGCTTTAATTTTAGCTTTCTTTCCCCCGCAAGATATGCATGTGACTCCGCAGTGAGCTTACATCCCCGGAGACAAACAACTATACCTCTCACACACACACCCTCCGACTCCTGCTGGCGTTTGGTTTTTCTTTAGCCCTTAGGCTGATATAAGCTTATGTGGAATGCAGTGCTTGATTATTTGGCGAATGGATAAGCAACTTGTTTAGATCACAGGGTTGTTCTTTGCTCGCTGCAAAACACAATTAATGTGGCGGCTTTTGTGACTTTAGGTGGGATTAATTGTGTAATGGTGTTGATTCTTCCATAACATGAGAGGATTTTTTTTTCCATTGCCAACTCTGCTGCAAAGCTGTGGCAGGCCAGGGGAAAAAATAAAATAAAATAATACTTGTTTATTAATTTCAGCACCCACTGTTTACATGTTTAGATGAAAGCTATTACCCTTTAATAATTAAAGAAGAAATGAAGAGCTGCGTGGCTGATCTGACAGGTGCTCTTTAGTGAAGCAGGTAGACGTTTAAAGAACAACATTTCAACATCTCATTTCTTTCTGTTTTGCTTCCAAGGAGGCAGACTTTCCTGTAATCTTTAAGCTGACTTGAGCAGTAGATTCTGAAGGCTTAAAAAAAAAAAAAAAAAAAATTTCCTTGCTCATTTACTCATTTTCAGTTCAGTCTTTGTAGCTGACTATTTGTATAGGAAGGATTTTATTTATTTATTTATCTTTTTCTAAAGCCACTTAACACAGACCTATGACTCATTCAAGCATAAAAAAGGCACCTGACTCAAGGGATGAATCAGTGTTGTGTCTACACACAAAAGTCAATTTAAATAGATACAATTTAGATAGAATTGTATCTTTAGGCACTGTCACAAAAACGCATATCTTGTTCCCACTTCTTTAGGTGATTCTATGAAAAATGCCAAAGATAACAGTTTTAGAGACATAAAACACTGTTTTTCCATCAGGGAAGTGAAGAGACGACACAGGACCTGAGAGATGCTTCTGGTCCTTCAGTTGGTCCATCTACTGTTCATTGAAGCGTCATTAGAAATGTTCACAGTGGAACGGTGCCTGTCAAAAAGCCATTCTTAAGGAAGGGAAGTGGGGAGGTTGAAGTAGTTGGTTAGCCAGTTATACATGAACTGGACTGAAAATGAACTGAACAAAACTGCATCCAATCATTGCACCTTTTTCTCATTTGCCTAGTAAAATCTAATAGCTCAACACATTCTCACAGTTCTGTACTAATTATTGTTATGCAGATATAACCATAGGGAACAACTAAAGCACTCTGTCTTCGCGTAAAATAATGTTTTAAATATATTTTTCAAACAAAATAAAGAAAGAGACCAATGTGTTTTCATCAGGGTCTGAAAGCCAGGTGTGGGTGGCGAAGTAGAAACACCTGTAGTAAATAACCTGCAGAGGGCGCTAGAAATAAAAGCAGAAGTTTCATATCCCAAATGAGAAGATGATAAATGATAACAAGAAAATAATCTGTCCAGTTCATGTCCCTCACAAATCCCCTGTCATGTTCTTTGCCATCTTTGGTCACCTGTTAAGTTTGTGTGTCACATGACTTTGTTTCACCCTTTTTAGGTTGAGAAAGAGATTTGTCATGGATATTTTGAGAACGAATACATGGGAAGCACTGTGTGCAAACCTCATGTGACTTTGATGCTAGAAAAACTGGAGAACCACAAAATATTCTTGTGTGGTTTGACCGTTTACTGGGTCGACCAATTACGAAACACTTTATTTATTAATTTTATGTTTTTATTTATGTTTCATATTTACATTTTTTTAGCCATGCTGACAGCACCTACAGTGCATCTGGAGGGTTTGCACAGTTTGTCATAAAGTGCATTCAATTCTTTTCTTTTATCATCTAATTACAATGATAAGTTTCTTTATTTATTTTAAATCAGACCCTTTGTTGTGAAACTTGGAGCTGAGCTCAGGTGAAACCTACCCTTATGAATGGCCCCTCAGATGCTAGATTAGACATGCAGTCGTTGTCCCCAGCAGTTGACGTCTACTGACTTTAGAAATCCCCTCATGTTTCCTCTCCAACGTTCACGAGTTTGACATTTGTGGTTTTGAAGTAAATGTCTCAGCAACGATTTTTGAGTGGACTACATTCAGATTTCCTTTATGATTACCTGTAATTGCTTCGGTGATTCCCCTCATGTTTCATTTAAAACATCAATCAGATGATATTAAACAAACAGAAAAACAAACAGTATTCAAAAACATACACCTACATTTTTTTTCCCCCACCCTGGTTTGTTTATGTACATAGCATTAGTGTTAGTTAGCCGTAATATTGCCATAATCTCAGTGAGATAAAGGATGTGGGTCCAGGCATATAATGAAAATAGGATAGCTATGGTGTCTCAGCACGCAGCTGGACAACAAGTGAGAAAACATAATTAGTAACTTCCATGCTGCTGATTGGCTAATTGCTGGTCACTAATTACCCATAAGACTTAGCTGTACTTGTGTTGCCCATTGTAAACATGCTAGCATCCCCCAAACTGTTTTTCCCCCCCAAGCTTAATGTTAATTTTGTTCTGTTATTAATTTAACCATTTGAGTTTAACATGTTAAGATCACGCAGAGTATAAAAGATGAAGTCAGCCACCATTACGTCACCCACTGGTTAGTGAAGTCCCGTTAGGCTTGAGCTGATCATTTTTGGCGTTGCCATCATGGACATGACAAGCAGATCTATGACAATAACACCAGAGACATGAGCATGCATGTTCTGGATAATCCTCCGAGCAACTGAGTCCATAAACCCAAGAGGAAAGTGTTCACTGACGTCACAGAGCAAGTGTTTTCCCAGAGACTTCTACACAACCAAAAATCTTTTTGCAACCGGAGGAGTTGGAGAGGTGAGGTCGGACGTGTGCAGAGGAGGGATAGTCGATGCTGAATATGGAGCTTCCAGAGAGCTCCATATTCCATATGAAAAGAAAGACGGCAGAAGATTCATTGACGTAGTGGATGGGGTTCATGCAGAGGGTTTGCGTGACGGGAAGATGCTGAGGATAGGGTTAGATGGAGACAGATGATCTGCTGCGGTGAATCCTAAAGGGTTAGCATGTTTAAGGCACTTCTGCACTGTCTGTGAAAAAGCACAAAAACATAACCTGGAGGCTGGAGCCTGAGGATATATCTACAATAACTCTTAAATAACACTTCAGCTGCTCAAAAGTATGTTTACCCTTCCTAACTTGCTTCTAATCATTGTTTTCTTTTTTTTTGCGTGCGTGTCAATTATGGGTTATTTGAAATTTTAAGGTCTCTAAAATAAAAAAAGCATAGCTAAATTGCAGAAAATCACTGTTTAGTTTTAGCTGAGCTGGTCACAGTTAGTGGTAGGCAAGTGCAAGTCTACGTCACAAAGGCAAAAAATTGTCAAAACATCCAACTCCCCTCGTTCGGTTTGTTAAAGAGAGATATCGATCGCTGCATTTCCACTTTCTGCACATGGGTGTGTGTGTGTGTGTGTGTGTGTGTGTGTGTGTGTGTCTGAGCAGCAGCCTCTGACTCAGTGCTGAATGGGTCCTAGAGTCACATGGCTACATGTCAGCAGGCTGGAGGAGGAAACGTAATCCCGAGGAGGAAGGCTGCCGTTATCAGTCTGTGCATGTTGGTCTGAGAGGGCATTCAGCTCGACGAGACACTCCACATCTCTAACACGCTCTCTCTCCTTCTTTTTTTTTTTTTGTCTCCCTATCTGTCTCCTCTCCCTCTGTTTGTTTTCTCCCTGCACTCTGATCAGCCCCGGGTCTGTCTATTCACAGCAGAGTTCAGAATTGCACTACAATGTCTGCGGTGGCTTCTCTGCAGTAAAGCACACAAAGGTATGGTACAATCAATGATCTCTTTTTTTTTTTCTGCTTCTTTAACAGTTGCTAGGTTTTCAACTATTTGCATTTGTCACATTTGTATTTATTTTTTACAGATTATTGATTTTGCAATTCATTTTTATTTGGTTTATTAATTCATTATTCATATGGGCTAGTGCTTAAAAGAGTAACCTGATCCGTTATTTGTCAAGTCTAATCCTTCCTGATAATGAAACATTTGAGGTGAGATTAGAGCTGACTCAGGGTTCAACCACAGTGATCTGTAGCCAGCTGTAAACAAATCAAAATATGCTCCACAGATTACACAGTTTGAGGAAGGAGGGAAGGTAAGGGGGTAAAAAAACAAAAAAACAACAAAAAGCCCTTTAAATGATCTTTAAATGAGCTCTCTTGTTGCCCACTTGTGTTTCAGTAGCCCAAACATGTTTTTCCAGTGTTGTAAATCCTAAATTGGTGCCTTCAAAGGACACATTTTAGGACCGGATTGCTTTCTAAGTGCTGTGGTTAAATCAGAATTTGACCATTTGTGGCTACATCAAAAAACGGATGTGATTTTTCTAAAGTGTTTGTCGCTTTGCCCACTTTAGTTCTTTTTTTTTTCCTTTCTTTTTTTTAAAGTTATTTTTTTTAATAAAAGGTTAATAATATAATAATAGGGTTAGCAACACAGTCAGTGTTTCAGGGGAAAAAAAATGGTGTTGTCTGTTCAAACCTGCACTGTCAGCTAAAGGAAAAGCTCTGTTCTTTAATGAAACCTCATACTTCTTCTTTCTTCCCTGTCATTGTCCTGCTTTCATAAGTACAGGCCAGTGTATTGGTTGAGGTTTGGACATTGTGATCAAGCTTCTATTTCTGTGCACGGGCATTTTTATTGGCAGTGTGCACATTTTATTGAACTGTTCTTTAATTATGCTTTGTTTTTGATAGAATTTGTAGATGTGCAGGGAGTCTGCGGTCGGCGCTCACGTGCCAAGCTGCCAACTGAAGCTGGGCCCGGCCGTGGCGTCTTGACAGAACTTTGGTTTAAAGCACATGTGGGCTTTTGTCGTGGGTTTTCTTCTGGCTCATAACCTCCGTCCCGTCGTCTGACTGTCTCGTGTATTTATGAGGGCACGACATAGGATATTTTTAACCTTTTGTTTGTGATTAACACAAACAGTCAAATGACATCAAAGTGGAAGACGCACAGGTGCAGAATAAGCAGTTTGTAGGTCTGTATAAGACATTTTTAATATTTTTCTGTGATTTTCTTGTGCCGAACCATCAGTTCTTGACTCCTAATCCAAAGCTCTGCCTGTTTCCTATAACCTGCTGTCTTCAAGGATCCCCATTTACCCATCAATGTGTCTGTGATATGCATCAAGTGGTAGGGAACTCTTCCTCACAGAAAAGTTTAAAAACATAGAGGGATTTCCATCAGGAATGGAAATTTACAACATACCACAGAGCCAAAGAGTCAGGTACATTCATACACTTTGGGAGCGATGAGTCATCACAAAGTACAC
Organism: Pelmatolapia mariae; assembly: GCF_036321145.2. Lineage (NCBI taxonomy): Eukaryota > Metazoa > Chordata > Actinopteri > Cichliformes > Cichlidae > Pelmatolapia > Pelmatolapia mariae. The sequence goes on along the minus strand of NC_086235.1, from coordinate 15,553,322 downwards.
ATCTGAGATCCAAATAAAGAGAAAATGTCAAACTCTCATCACTCTCCCACTCTGTTATCGTCTTCTTCTGAAAGTAGGATGCAGATCTTTGGAGATTTACAGATTAATCTAATGTGTAATCAAAAGCAAAGGAAGTGTTTGCTTTTGGGATTTATTGCAGTCTCGCTTTAGAAACTATAAAATAACATGTTACACGCTACACCCACTTGTTTTCTGTAAAAATCTGATTCAAGTCAATACTGGGTGTGACCCCTTTGAAGGTAACCATAGGCACACATAAGCATTAGGTACTTAATTTGTTTGAGGATCTTGAAGAACTGGCTTAATTTCTATTGTTTTTTTAGGCTGGGGCAGTGATTTCTCTAATGAGTAAGTAATCCCAAATTGACTGGATGATGCTGACATCAGTAGTCTCTGGGGGGGGGGGGGCAGACCATCTGTTGCAGGGATACTTATAATCGTGGTCTTCCATTACGTTGCTATATGCTTAGGGACACAGTCAAGCTGCACATGCTGAAGAAAAAGTGTAAATGTTAAATTCTCAAGCGGTAATCTCCTGGTTGGCACAGTGCTTGTATAATAAAAAGTATGAGAGGTAGATCTGGGTGAAAAATGGTAGATGTGATTGATTTTATTTTTTATTAATCTGTATGCTTAGAAGGAAAAACAAATCATCTTTGTACGTCACTTCAGAAAAGATTAGGTTAGTGTCTTAACCACAGATGGCATGAAAGACTTAGCCACAGCTGATGTCACTCATTGGTGTTGAAAGCTCAATTTTACTGTTTTCTTAAAGTTACCTTATATGGATGAAAGGCTGGAGTGCCATTTATCAGCTGAAGCTAAAGGGCTATATAGCAATCTGCATCTGTAATCTCTATGGGTGCAATGCTTAGATGTCCTCAGTAACAGGCTAATAAAACACTGAACACCTACCAGTCGGGGCACCTGTCAAGCAGAATGACATTTAAATTTAGAAGTCAGGTGGAAGTTTTTTTTTCTTAAATACATTAAAATGTTTTTATTACTTATAAATTACATTTAAATGTAAATGTGATTTTATTCATTTTATTTTTGCACCAGGCTATTTTTTTGAGCCAGCCTCTAGTGACCCTTGGAGGAACGGCAGCTTTTGTTGCTCTGCAATGGCTTGATCCCCCCCAGCCAAGCTTTAGACGTTGCCCTTTGACCAAGACTTGCTATATTTACAAAAAAAAAAAAAAGGCATTCAAACAAGGCTGAGTCTTTAACAAATACAGATGAAAAGAGTTCAGGCTAAAGCAATTTAGTATTGTTTCTGAGTATGAAGTCTTTGGGCCTACTACTTACTGCAAAGGCTCAGTAACACAGAGGCCATTTTCACTGAACGCAGCACATCAACAAATCCAACTACCATGCAAACCAAACAAGCTCCAGGTGGCTAGAGCGCATTTAAAATGAGCAATTCAAAATTTGATTAGTCATTGGAGCTAAAGAGGAGAGGAACCATGCAGGTTATTAGATTCACTTGAAAGGTCAGCATCCATTATAGTATCATTATAGTATGGGGGTTAGTTAATGCATGTGCCGTGTTTACCTTGCATATCTGTGAAGGCTCCATTAATGCTGTATTTGCATGGTTTGGATTGGTGTATGGTGCCATTCAAACAAGCCTTTTTCAGGGAAGGCCTTCCTCGTTCCAACAAGGTAATGCCAAACCACATTCTGCATGTGTCATCAGTCTCATTGCTGCTTACTGACCTTTCACCAAAATAAAACATTTGGCACATAATACAAAGGAAGCCTGACTAGCTAATTAGCTAGAGTCCTATATTAAGCAATAATGGGAAAATTGGCTGGTAAAAAGTTTCCTCAGTTACCAAAAGTATTGTTCAAAGAAGAGGTGGTGCCTTAACTTAGCCTTTTATGAAACCTGTTGCTTTAATAGGTTTCAAAGTAAGAGTATACCTTTCAAAAAAACTAAAAATTTACAATTTCAACATTTGCTGTGTGTCTTTGACTTCTGTTTAGTTTACACACATGGCACTAAAATTTCAGCTAATTTGGTTGTATTTGAAGCTTTGGACTTGTGTATGTGTGGACCAGACCTATTTTTCAGCTGCTAGAAAAAAATCTGGAAACCACTTGTTCCATTTCTTTCTATAAGTTTACAGCTCCTACTGACAGGCATCTGTCTGTTGCTGTTACCTTCTTCCTGTTTTCATACTTACTTCCTCCCTGAAGGAAAGATTTCCCAAAGCTTCGTGTGTGCACATTTAAAGGCCGTGACTAAGTCTAACACGGAAACGTTTTCAAGCTTATAAAGAAAAAATTCCATCCTCCTCATCTAAGAAACTCTTTACAAAGTACCAGACTCCTGGATGACTCTTGGAAGACCTGATGGATTTCTTCCAGGAGGGAAAAGGAACATGCTGACCTCAGCACTTATCAGTGCCTTTTTCAGTTCCTGCACAAGGGACCCACCAGTTTTCTTTTATTCAGTCCTCTGAGTGTACCTGATGTCAGACAGAGGACCACGTTGTTTCTTAACCTACCTGCTCGAAAAGGCAACTGCAGTCATTATTGTTTTCCTTTTCTGATCATTATTGTTATCCTAAAGGTATGATTACAGACGTGCCCTTAGGTGGATGAGCTGGTTCCCATAGTTTTCACCCAGAATCCCAGGGTTTGGTAACTTTATCCCTGTGTAGCCAGCTCTGCCTCCTCCACTGTGGTGGGGTCTAGGTTTACTGAGAAAGTAATTTTCATGCACGCCCAAAGCTCAAACTCAGGCGGACTCTTTTATTACCACTGCCGCACGGATGGGATTATCTCAAACTATGCATGTAATTAACATTTGGTGCAGTGAAGTACTATCTTTGCTAAATCCACGTCCAAACAAAAGTTCAAGTCTGCCTCTTAAATTAAAATTTATATCATTGATTGTACTTCAGAGAAACCTCTATGAAATCGCTCACTGCGAACAAGGTCAGTGATATGATTGCGTTCAGGCACCAAGGAGGCTTATCATTTCTTTGATAGTTGCTGTCAGAAAGCCAGTGCGGCCAGCTTTGGCAGAACATGAACCCAGAGAGGGCCCTCCTGCTGCTCTGCTCTGGTAATATTGTTGCGAGTGGGAAACTTTTTTTTTTTTTTTTTTTTTTTAAAGGACTCTTTGGGTACCTGATATATATACAAAAGTAACCAGTTTGCTTCATTTGGTTAAAGTTTCGGTTGACCTTTTTAGCCTGACAATATGGTTACATTTTACTGTAATGGGTTGTCCCCCCCCCCCCCCCCCCCCCCCATTTATACAGTTTTGTAAGTTAGAGTTTGATTGGGAGAAAATTTTTTTCCAGGTGCTCAAGATGGCATCTTTTTAGATTCCTTGCTTTCATCAACAGCCAAGGGCATTCAGGGTGCACTCAGAAGAAGTCAGAACCACACCATTTCACAACTTTTGATTTAAAAAAAATAAAATAAAAAATCTAATGAGCGATACAATTAACTTTGTATGTATCGTACCGAAAGCCCCTTCAATAACATTTTACACAATCTCTACCTATGATTACATGTGTACCATACGTGACGGAGACTCTGGAATGACGGAGGTTGGCTGAGGCACGCGCTGCCGCTTATCAAAGGCTCCTCTTCATAGTAGCATTAATGTTATCTGGCTCTTATCTTATCGAGCTGAAATGGTCAACGACCTTGAATGGTAGTTTGGAAGCTCTGCAGGGCTTCAAGGCAAGAATCAAATAAAAAAGAAAAGAAAGATGTAATGTAGTTCTCTGAAGTTGTTGCCTTTTTATGGCTCAAATATAATGCGTTACATTTTTGCTTCATCATAAAAGTGACCAGTTTAAGTCACTGTGAAGTGAAGTCCGAAGAAACAAAAGTGCCTCCCCGCCCCCACCCCACCCGCCCCCACCCCACCCACCCCCACCCCCCGGGGTTAATTGACTAGGACAGTTCACTGTCTGACCTTGAAAAAAAGTTTAACGCTGACAATTTTCATTTAAATCTCAAAGATATCTTCGTCCTTATTCTTTCTAGATTTGTATTTGGTGGCTTTTGCACTCTTGTTCACCTTGAAGTTTTAAATCTGTCATCATGTGATCTAACTCCCTGATCTGCATCTGGCTCCAGGTTATGCTGCCCAAAAGCTGTCTGAGTCCCAGTGAGAAAGAGAAGGGCTAAAGCCGCACCAGTCTAAACCAGCTTTCCAGCGCCTCTCCAGCAACGACTCTACTGCAGAGCCATGAGCAACCCCGATGCTCCCAGCCAGGTTACGGACGCCGTGGCTTCGGTTATTCACGGAGTAAGTACGCACGCCCACATGCACAAAAGCTTCAGCCTGCCCTATCAGGTCAGGCTACACCATCACTGGCTGCATGATAAAGGATATGAGATAGTGGCTCTGATTTAAAACCACATCAAACTAAACACATTGGCAGGACTTAGTCTTTCCTTAGTTTGGTCTTTTCCTATCAGTTCTCCTCGTGCTGGATTTATGCTGCATCAGCTTCCTCTGCCCTCTCTGGCATTGGAGTGTGTATTTTGGACAGTGATGTTCCCTCCAGTGCAAATCTAGTAACATCCAGTTCCCTGCCAACATACAGCAGCTCTGACTACAACATAAAAATGTTCAGAAACGCTCAGAGAGCAGCTGCTGTTGAAATCGCCCTCTTATTAGAGCACTGGAAAATATCAGCAGGCACACAGTTAAATCTGTTTCCTTCCTCTTTTCTTAAAGTTGACGTTGTTGAAAACAGTGAAAACAATATTAGCACATAATGAGAGTTGATTGCGAGGCTGCTGGTGGAGCACGAGTTGATAAACATGGCTGGCAAAGGCCTGAGGGCAGCTGGTCAGCCGCCAAAGAAAGCAGAATTCCTCCACAGAGGTTCTCAACAAGGTCCTCTCGTGATTATCTTGCTGCAGCAGAAAATAATCACAATCCAGCCGTGAATACTCTCATATTGCTAGAGCTGATCCGTTTATGACTATGGCTTGTAAATTCCAGGCATACGTTCAATTTCATACCAGGAAATATCAGGATTGTGGTTTTATTAACTGTTTTACCCACCTTTCCCAGGAGCTCTTGTTCTTTTAAAATTGAACTAAAGATTCTCTATCTTTCCCAGAATGACAAGCCATATTTTTGATAACTTTACTGTGAATTATATGTGCAGCTAGGTAGAAATGGGAAAACATTTCTGAATAACCAGTCATAAAGGCCACTACTGACTGAGAGTACGCGTTCGTCTTCTGCCGTTGTTTTCAGTTTTTCACGGCAGACCCAATCGAGGAAATCCCACCTTGAGCCTAGCTTTGGACTTCATTTCAAATGTTGCAACTACTCGGGAACTAGTTGGTTGAAGGCATACACACTTCAAAGTGTGCATACACACTTTGAAGTCGAATCTCACTAGTTAACGCAGAGAATTAGAAGCATTTAGATGAAATTCGATCCACTAAACGCAATTACTGATCTATCTATTGAGATATCTATAGATAAATACAGATATAGAGAGATAGATATAGATATATATTCCAAGGTGTTCCCAAGCCAGCTAAGAGATGCAATGTCTACTGCATGTCCTTGGTTTGCCTAGGGGCCTCCTCCCTGCAGGACGTGCTTGTTTCCCCTCACCTAGGAGGTGTCCAGTCACCACAGCTGGCTCCATTCGATGTGGAGGAGTAGCGGCTCTACTCTGAGCTCCTCCTGAATGACTGAGTCTCTAAGGGCCCAGACAGCCCTTAGAGGAAGATCATTTCCGCTGCTTGTTTCTGCAGCCTCATTCTTTTAATCATTACCCACAGCTTGAGGCAATAGGTGAGGGTAGGAACGTACATCAAAACACAAAAGTAAAACTGATTTATCGGTAAAAATCGACAGTTTCACTTTTACACTCGGCTCTCTCCACCCCAACAGACTGATTCAGCATCCACATCACTGCAGACGCTGCACTAATCTGTCTGTTAGTCTCCCGCTCGCACATTAACAAGACACTGAGATACTTGGAGCAGCAACTCATTGAACTGCACCCATTTCCAGCTGTGGCCTTGAGATTGGAGGTAATAGGTAACTGTAATGGGTGGATTTTTTATTTATTTATTTATTTATATCCAACTCTTCCTTGAGTTATACTACTAAGGCTTAAATTTAGGGAAGTTGCTGCTTCGATTGACAGGTATGCCGACTTGGGCAACCTTTGCCAGTCAGTGAACTGCACCTCTCAACCATGTTTGTGCTGCTGCTGCATTTAAGCATTAAATGAAGTCATCTGACTAATATTATACCCCGCTGTGGATAGATGGATGCATACCTTTGCGTATGACTGTTTATCTTAAATCCTGCACAGCTCACATCTAATCAGCACTTCAGGATCAGATTATTTCCTTGATCAAACTCATCATAACTAAATAATAATAATAATAATGATAATAACTAAATAAACTTCCTGTTCCTGTCAAAGTGAAAAGGGTAAAACGCTGTTTATTTAGAAGCAGTAAATTTCTAATACAGTGCCTTTAGATGCACAGACATTCAGTTTGTGTATAATACCAAAGGCATTAGTTGCTATGAAGAACATGGTGCAAAGGGCGGAGCTCCTGTGTTCATTTACAGCACTCTGCATGTCTTTATTGTGTTTGTACTTAGTAGGTTTATGGCAGTCAACAGTCTTACTGAGCCTGTGATCCATAATTTCTTTTGGCTGTGATGAGATTTACCAGTTGGTAGCACAAAGATAAAATAAATTCTTCTGGGTAAATGATTAACTGAGCGGTGTGTGTGGTCAAGGAGTGGTCAGGTACTCCACTCTGGATTTAAAGTGCTGACATTTTGAAACTAATGTCAGTGGTTGTCGTCTTCCTGCCGTGAAGATCTGCCATGGTCACGTGACTGGGGCAAACTGAAATGGAAACGCGTTGCCTTCTAGGAAAGGAGCCAGCACTTCCTTGATACAGGAAAACCAAAACTGTCTCTGAGGTTCACATCGCAAAAACGCCTGTAATGTCATTTGATGGACTTCCTGTACTCGTATAAGGTGAGTTTGTCGCCTTTGTGCATCGGCTGTTTGTGTGACATTTCGGCTTGATGTTATCTTTCCACGCTGGTTGTTCTTCATTAGACTAAATGCTGCAAACAGAGATTGTTCCAAATGTTGTCTGACTTTGCTTCTTAAGGTAAACCTAACCTCAGCACGATCCCTGCAGCTGGTTAATGTTCAGTCTTGTTCTTGAGGGTTTTTTTTTTTTTCTATGCCCAGTAGCTCATTTCCTCTTCTCCTTAAGCTGCAAAAATAGAAGTTAATAATTACTTCCTTATGTCATCTTAATGCGTGAGTAGTTGCAGATAGTCACTCCTCTGATGGTCAGCAGTCAGATTATGAGAGTTTTCTTCACAGGGGCTTACAGAGATTTTTTTTTTTAGTGGTTGTAACCAAACCACAACGAGTTAACTGTTAAATTGCAAAGCAAACAAGGAAATGAACTTCCTACAAAAAATAACGGGGCAAGTGTTGTGGCAGTATTCTCTGTTACTTCTCTCCTTGCAAAGGAAACTCTGAAGTCACGGTTTCTTGCAGAACATCTGCTGGTTGGTGATCCTAAGCTAACTCACTGCATTCTCTCGAGGTGCAACACATGCTTCCTTCTGCCCCTGCTGCTGCGTAGGTCACCTTATTAGTAATGTAAACAGACAGCATGGAGAAATGGCTTAGTCAGTCCACATTAGCAAATTAGCTGAGTCAGTGTTAGAATTATTGGGGAGGATCCTTTATTTTCTCCCCTGTAATAGTTGTTATAGTTTTCACGTCTGTGAGCCTCGTTGGTTCCACTTTAGTTTAAGTGACGTAAAATTTGTCATCAGTGATTTTGAGAACTGCAGGTTTAGACTATTAAACTTTGTTTTTTAATGGAAAATGTTACAGTTAACTTGGACCCCCCCCCCCCCCCCCCCCCAAAAAAAAAAAAAAAAAAAATGTGACAGTGGAAGTTTAAAATTGCTCTGATAAATATGATGCCAACAGCTGATTAACTGGGGTTAGAATAAAGACATGAAACTGGGAGATTAGCTGTCTTAAATGCACTGCTTTCGATCCCAGAACATAAAATAAGGCTTCTGGCTACGGTACGTGATGCACTACTTTGTGACCTTAGTTTGACAGGTTTGTCACTGCCATCATTTCACCACATTCAAGAGGCATGTTCTAATCCCGTCTTTTCTAATACTAATCAAGTAGGTTTTCTTGCTTAAACCTGAATATGAAGTGAAAGCAAAAGGAAAAATAAATAAATAATAGTAACGGTGTGGATCACAGACTCCTAATGTGGACTTTGTATGTCTGCAACACTGGACTGCCAAGTGTCATTTTGCGTGTAATGATTAGACGTAATCAGCACCTGTCACAACACTTTCTCTTTAAAACCCTGGGATGACAACACTGCAGCTTTCTTCACACTGCCGCTTTCATATCTGTGCACTAAATATGAAACTGCACTTCTTGGAACGGCTTACACGAGACACTGGGACTGTTGTGGAGAACAGCATCAATAAGCTAATAAGGAGAGAAAACTTATACTGAGTAGAATTATTTCAGCTTATTGGTGCTGCCCTCCACAACTGTGGCATTTCTCATGAGGTTCCATTCCCGCTTTACAGGTTTTAGTATGTAGAGCTTTATAAACATTGTACACGTGATTCCAATTGTTATGTTAAGGGATGCTAAAAAATATTAAAAAATCAGCTTTAAACAGGATAGATGGTCTCTTGTTGCAGGTAAAAATAAAAATATTCTTTGACTGTTGACTATTTCACAATCGTAATCACGCCCCCCCCCCGCCCCCCCACTTTTTTTTACTTTTTTTTACTTTTTTTTTTTTTTATCATTCTCGCTTCATTCTTCCTGTGACGTGTATCTGACTCCCTCTGTATGTGACTCATCTCACTTGAGTTTGTAAACTCAGTTTGTCAGTTGGACATCTTCAACTTAAATAAAATGAGGTGTAGAAACACGACCCCAGGCTGTGTATACTACCAAATTGCGTCAGACTGATGGCTGGGAAAAGCAAAACTTTAAACATGGCCTTTTTAATGCATGATGCAACAGGAAGGTTGTTGAAATCAGTGTTTGTAATAGAAATTTGAGCGCTGGCTGAGGTAAGACCTGGGTTACAACTCTTCTGCTTTCACACACTGTTCTGGAAAACTGAGCACAATCTGCACTGGGATTTTCTTGCAGTTGATTTACTTTAAAGATATGAGTTAATACAGTGACACATCAGCCACGATGTACGACATGATCACTACAGTGTCTGCCCCCCCGCCTCCACTTTGCTTCCAAGTGCTGACTGTGGAGGATTTGAGACTGCCTCACCACACAGATAATCTCCTGCAGCCTCCACATGCTGAGTGTTGGTTTCTTTCTACAACAGTCTCTGCACATGCATGCCACTTACTAAAACCTGCATTAAAAATGGATGCATTACATGTTTCAGCAGTCTTAGTGCGGCAGATACAGTAAACTAATGTTGAAAGGAAATCTTTCACAAGTGGATAAAGGGTTTTAAAATTGGCAAATAGTCTTTGATAAACCCTGTTACCTATTTGAAAATCACTTTTAACAAAATATATATTTTTTGAGGAAAAGCTAACTAGACATGCCCCTTTTAAAATTATCCATCCATATTTCTTTTGCCGCATATGTGATCAGGTCATGCAGGAAGCAGCCCAGGCAGACTTCCCTCGCCCTGGCCACGTCTTCCAGCTCATCCAGGGGGATACACATCAGACTGACACAGCTCGCAACGGTGTGAATGGTGTGGAGGGTTGCGGTGTAGGGTCAAGAGTGACTTCTGGTTTCGTCATAAATCAGATTTCCCAAAGAAGTCAAAATCAAGCTTAACACAGTCCAGGACACTGATTCTAAAGGAAACTCCTTTCTGTGGCTCACGCTTCACTCTCCCCTCACTTATAACATTTTATATGTAACGCCAGTGGATAGACTCCTGTCAGGTTGAGCCAACACAAAAGAGCTGAGCCAAAGATAAACAGGCCTTAATGTGGGTAAATAACTGAAATTCGCTGAATCACACATGACTCAGTTGGCACTGAATTAATATTAAATGCTCTAACCTAGGTATATGCTTTAAAGTGCTATCAAAGCAGTGGAATGGTAATTCCTTGAAGAGAACAGCACAGTGCAGCTATGAACACTCCTTTAGTATCCAGCCTCACATACAACTCACTATAAACTTTTTCCTTGTCTTTACCACCTCTGTCTTTCCCGTACACCTCTCTTCCCAGTACTCCTGTCTACTTTCTTAAACATCCTGCCTATCCCACTTATTCTCCGTCAACCTCTTTCTTTGAACACTTTCTTGTACTCCCTCATTCCACAGCCAAGTTTCTTTGTCCTCTTTCCTCTGTCCAGAGGACACACCGAACACCTTGTTGGCACTACTGCTGAACTTTACCCAGTCATCTGATAACTCTTCCCCAGCACCCAGACCCCGTCTCAAGTCCTCCCAGGACTCTGTGCAATGTTCTTCCTTCTTCAGCTCACAACGATTGAAATCCTAAACTGTTTTTTTTTTCTCTGTATTGGATCCATTAGATTGCATTACATTAGCTCCCTCAACTGCTAATTCTCATACATGGACATAGATCATTTGTTGAAATAGCTGAACCACTTTTACAGGATTGATGAAGAGTGTGCTTAGATTGAATTATGCTTGTACTAATGCATTTAAACTTCTCTCATTTTCTGGCTAAAGCTAAAATATTAAAATGTCTTAAACTCAGTTTGGCCGGGTCGCACATCTCTAGCCCCGGTCTACACATTTGGATCATGCAGTGCAAATTCAGTATTAAGAGCGTGCTTTATTGTCTGACTCAACCTTTCAGGCTTTTTTACATGCTTAAAAAATCATTGACTGTAAAATGGCTAACTTAACAGTTCTAGCTCACGCCAAAAACTGGAAATGCTTATGAAACAAACTGCATTGTGTGTTTAAGGTGGGTCACACTTGGAGTAAAAGAAAATGTTTTTTTTTTTTTTTTTTTTGTTTTCTTTTCACCTTAATGAATATATTTGAGCAACGTGCATAAACTCAAGCTCTTGGAAAGAGTCTATTTTCACACTGCTCTTTGGTTCCATGTCAAGTTTAATTAGTTTCATTTAACCCTCTCAAGGCAGGCGTTGCAGATTTGGAACAGTTAAAACACTAACAACCTGATTACCCCACATACATATTTTATGAGTTTTTTTTACTCAGAAGTACCACTGCAGGACTTGGTTGTGCATTAGCAACTAAAACTTAATTTGAGCCTGAGAGGGTTAAAGTAGTACCCGAAAAAGTAGATTCTGTTCATCTCTTTTCAGTGTGAGAAAACATGCGTCCAGCTTTTTTAGGTTTTCCTTACATGGATGATTGAGCATGCATCATAATCATTTAATATACTGTTAAAAAGTCTTAAATGTAGCTGTAGACATGTGGAGTAAACAGCTGTATTTGTTAGTTTCTGTAATTGAGACAGACTGTAATTCACAGGTCAGATTTTAGTCACTTTTGAGTCTTTCATGTTTCTTTTCAGCCCGTTGCTTAACATTACTTCTGTCAATATTAGCCTTCAAAAAATATCTCTTTAGAAAAGTGTAAGAGGTTTAGATCATATGCACTTAAAGCACCCAGGTAAATATTTAGACTTTATGTGGAAAACGTGGGGATGAATGTCAGCGTCGGGTTTTGTTCTTGACTGTTTAAACACGGCTTGTCCTTTCAGGCCACACTTGTCCTCAAAGCGAGAATGCGAGTCTTGTTTGTTCGGCCTCGGCACAATACGCAACCTGGTGAAGGTGGCAGGCTGGGCGATAGGGCTCTGATTATGGTATCACGAGGCTTTGATAAGCAGGGGGAGAGGGATATCTCCTGCCTGCAGTTCTTTAATAGAGGTGCTGAGTGAAGTAAGAGGTCCAGTTTTGTCATGGTGGAGGGCGCTGACGCTTGTTGTCACCAAAAACCGTGCTTTTGATAAAGTTCACGTCATGAGCGAGGTAAGTCACTGAAACTGCAGAAGAAGTGTTGATCTTATTCAATTTGCTTTTTTTTTTTTTTTTTTTTCCTGGTCAGTTTTCATTCTACTCTGCTTCCCTCCGCTTGTTCTCGTACGTGCTGTCGGTTGTGGAAAATTCTTGCACCCCTTCGAGAATCCCTCACACGTTGCTTCCACCTCGAGGGATTCACCGTGAAACCATGATATGAATGAGGGCCCTGTAAAAACAAACAACCAGATCATTTAGCTACACTCTGAGGGCTTCACTCGTCCGGATAATGCGCTGCGGGGTTTTGGATCAGTCGCCTAATTAAGTGCTAAACGGTTGATGGTGATGTGGATGCAGGCTGATGCTTCAGAGTAAAGTTCATAGCAAAATGTTGACTGCATAATGTCACAAATCTGCTTGGTTATTGGTCCTTAAAGCTGAATTCTTGACTCTGGAGGTCACTGAGGTGCAGTGAGTCTGCTCACTCCTCTTTTTGGGCACTTGTAAAAAAGCAAAAAGGGGGGGGGTCTATGAGAAATTGAACCTTGGGTCAATATTGAACGTTTGCTTGAAAGCCTTTCATTTTCAGCCCGTCCTCCGTTCAGCAGAGCGCTTACCGCTGCTGTCACCTTTGTGTGGCATGCAAAAAGAAGCAATGCATGGTGTTACAGGCTATGGGAGTCAGTTTTCCACACTCCTCATGCACATGCCTGCATGTCTGATCATCTGTTGACCTTTAATTATGATTAACCAGAAAGTTTCCCGCTTACATTTTCTCATCTCGATGGATTTCATAAGCTTCGTGTGTCTAGGGGACCTTTGTACATCACACAGGTGCTGTAGAAGGTGCAGAAAATGTGATGTGAGCTATAAAAAAACTATAAAAATATTTTACAGCGTGCTTGTAAGTAACGACCCAGTTTTGTTGTCGTTTTAATTCAAGCAAGTTGAATGACGTTGATTTTTATTACTAGTAGTTAAACTCAAGTTTTGTAGTTTAAATACTTTTCTGATGCGTTTCAGAATAACAATAAGAGTACAGTACCATCTGTGCCAAAACTTTGTGCCTAGACACAAAACTATCATCACGTTTGCTATTGCTCCCTGCAGCACAGGAAAGCCTAGTGTAGGACCAACATGTTGGGTGTCCTGGAAACATTTAACAGGGTGTCGAATGACTTGCGATCCCCGAGTTTTGCCACAGGAAGGGTTCACTGCAGGATCTGAGCACACCTGCTGAATGGTGTCTGAGCAGGTACTCTTGTCATATCGCTGCAGTCCATCCTTTTCCAAATATCCCACAGGGAGAGACGGAGCAGGGCTCAGCGGGTTACTGCGTCGTGCTGCAGGAAAACAGATCTCTTATCACCCATGTGATCCCTGTTGGAACTGATCAAAGCTCATGGCTATTGTTTCCGACTTTAAAGCTCATGTTGAAGAAGAGATGACCTAACTGTGTTCACAGCTAGGACAGAACGCCCTCTAGTGGTGGTTTTAAGTGAGGCGCACACTTGTTTATTCTGAGCTGTGTTTTCTGCATGCACTCTTAGAAATATGCATATCCCCTCTAACATAGGGCGAGAGGCGGGGTACACCCTGGACAGATTGCCAATCTGAAGCAGGGCTAAAACGGACATTTAAAATGTTTTCTCTTCCTGCTTCTTAAAAATTTGTAATGTAGGTAGGTAGCGTAGTGCTGGATTACTGTAGTAGTGTAATGCTTTATGGATAAAAGTTTTGGGTCACACCTCTTAATATTTGAATTCATGTGTTTTCAGTCTCAGGTGTATGCAGTCTGCCTTTACAAACATTTGTGTAAGAACGGGTTCTTTTAAAGAGCTCGTTGTTTAGGAGCCACAGCAACTCGGCCACAAAATAGCAGACCATGTAAAGTTACACAGCGGGGTCACTGAGTGCTGAGGTGCATATTGGGTAATAGTTGCCAACATTCTCCAAATCTCTGACATTCACATCAGCGCAAAAACTATGCAGGGAGCTTCATGTCCGTGGTTTCCACAGCCCGTATAGGTAGCCCGGTACTTCTGTGCACACGGTATGTTGAATTATGGTTTACAACACACAAGTGCAAACTGTGGCTGCACACGTCTTCTTATTGAAGGTGCTAACGCCACAAAGTGCAAACAATACGACTCCTGTGAGTCTGTACTGCTATTTAATTCCATCAGATGAGGTACAAGATGCATTATTTTTATTTTTTATTTTTGTAAGAAAAATGCTGGCCACCCCTGGTTTTTAACTGCCTCACCATGAAATATCAGTACAGAGTTCAATACTGTCAGAATTACAAGAACTTTATTAATCACAGAGGGACATTCAGTTGAGTCATTACAAAAACATCATGAGTTAAAAAATGAATTTTTTCATAATTTCATGATTTTATGATGATTGAATCTCCTCATTCTTATTTCACTGCTGTCTTGTTTATTTTCATCTTTTGTTGCAGCCAGAAGCTCCTGCTGCTTCATCACTACACGGGTCTCCGCGCCCAGAAGAGGAGGATGATGGGGACCTGAATAAAGCCTTGGGTGTCCAGCGCTTCCAGCAGATCCTCACGCCTGCTGCTGCTGTGCCTGATAAGGAGCACCACATTTACCATGAAGAAGACATCGAATGTGAGCGTGCAGAAGCTTCATAAAGCATGGAGATGCTTTCAGTTGTGTGTGAAAAGCTCTGAGGTTGATGTATTTATCTGTGTTTCAGACCACCGACACTCCTCTCACCACATCCACCGGCCTCTGTCCAAACTGCCCTCTGACGTACGCAGGAGGAAGGGCAGCAAGAAAAGGAAGAAGGATAAAGATCACAAAAGCAGCCATCCTCCCTGCAGTGTCCCCATAGAGGAAGGAGAAGATGAGGAGGAAGAGGAAGAAGAGGGGACAGAGCTAAATTCTGTTCTGTCAGAGCGATCTGAGTCGGAGAGATCCAAAGATGTGGAGGTAATCATTATATTATTTGATTCATTTTAGTCTTTTTAACACAGTGTTTGGGAGCGAATAACCTAAAACCCCATGAGAAGCGTTATTAGATACAAAAATTGGTTGAAAATGTGTTTTAAATACAAATTTGCTTTGAGAAAATGGAACGATGTGATGTAACTTTTCCCTTTTAAACCAAATTTGTGTACCTTTAGGCTTGTTCTAATTCAGGGTTAATTAAAAGCTTGAATTATGCTGAATTCAGGCTTTTGCAATAGTCTGACAACTTTTCATCTTTGATTTTCTGCTTTAAACATAAAGAGACTTTTTTTTTCTTTTTTTTTTAAAGGCCATGATTTGCTGACCAAAGCTAGACCAGAATAAATGTTCATGGGTTCCTGAGGTTTGGTGGAATTTGAGAAGAAACTCTATACTCTTAAACAAACACTCATCAACACTGGGCAAGCAAAATCCCCCCTTTTAATAGAAGGGAATGTCAAACAGAACCAGACTCGGAGTGGGTGGCTATTTGCCTCAACCCACTTGAATGAGTTCGCATAAAATCAACAAATAATAATCATATGATTGCATGAAACTTTTTGCTCCAGCAACATCTAAATAACTCTGATTTATGTGCAAAAGTCTCCACAGGCTTTGTTTCTGGATGTGAGAGACGTTCAATTTATCTGATTTATTTATTTATTTTTGACCGTGTTACAGTAAGCAGCACTCTCACGCTTCGGTTTCCCTCCACAGTTCTTTGTTTCCGAAGATGACCATGCATCTAAAAGTGTCAAAGAGAGCCCACACTCAGTCCGAAAGCTCGACATCGTACCGGAGTCCGGTGTGGGAGGCGAACATGAAGACGCAACTTCCACAGAGTGAGTCAAGTCTGCTTCATAGACTTCAAAAAGAAGTGAAAAAGGGCGTGATTGTTAGGTTGGTAATCATGCCTTACCTGCCGTGATGACTGCTTAATGCATGTTTTTGTCTTTTTTGATGAAATGTCGTCACAGCCATCCTGTTTGGGTGAGAGCACTGAGGCTCACGCCTGTTCGGGGGGCGGGGGTGTGCGATGTACTGTACGTTACCATGTCTCAGGCATCCAGTGAGCCTGCTGGGCATGATCAGATGGACCAGAGTAATCCTGTCCTCAGAGACCCATATATCACCTGTTGCTACTCAGCAGCCCAGGCTCCACCTGTGACATTTACTTTCTTCCTTTTTAAAGAAATCTGAGCTTGAAAGAAGCTGCACATACACCTTTTGCTTATTTTGAGTCGATTAGAGATCAGCTTAACTGCAGAAGATTTGTCTTTTAAACCATTCTTACCTAAAGTGGAGGAAGTTGACTTAAAGACGAGGTTGTAAAGTAGCATTTACGCTAGACGGTAAGTTAATTATGTCTATTTTTGCTGGATATGTTGTTAAAATTCTTTGTCCTCTGTCTGCTTTTTTGCTTTTTGCAGCTAAATGTGTAACTTGCACCTTGCATGCATTTATCAGAGTAGGAAAAGCAGTAGAAGGCTGTAATACTACGACAATGTTAGTCCTGTTAAAACGAAATAAGTATTGGGAGGATTTTTATGTGTGGTTGAGTGTGCACAGTTCCCAGTTTTTAAGGGGGAAATGTTAAATCCTAAAGATAAAAGATGAAAAACAATCCTTCCTTTTTCACTTGTTTCTTTTTTAGCTCTTTTTTTTTTTTTTACTTCTAATCTTTCTGCTCTTCTTTAGTAAACTGCCTTCATCTGAGCCCTCCAGCCCCACTGCCCAGTCAGTCCCAGCCGAGCACACGCCGCTGACCCGCGTCTCCTCCGCCAGCCGCAGTTACGACCTGACAGAGCGTCGACGCACGGGCAACATGACGGGTGCCGAGCAGGCCAAGTACCAGCGCATCCCCACTGATGAGAGCGAAGCTCAGACGCTGGCCTCTGCTGACCTGGACGGCATCAAGAGTGAGTGCAAATCATTTGGCAAGCAGATACTAATCATGGCTTAAGTTCAAGCCTACACCGACTAAAAGTGTAAAGGGGTATTTTACATAGGTGCCCTCCACCTAGCCTTCTGTGGTTGTGTTTGAGGGGTGTTTTTGAAGGAAACGCACTTTGAGCGTTGATTGAAGTGAGATGTAATGTGAGCAATAAAGCGTTTCTCTCCTGTTTTTTATTGGCTGTTGATATTGTTAAAAGAGGACTCGTTACCTCTTTATGTTTTGTGTATTCTGGTAAATATGTAGCATTCTTAGTATCTGTATTCTGGGATCACCAGTGGCTCACATGACTGCCTGTATGTAAAATGAGCTCCTTGTAATGATAAACCCAACAGATAATCTTCTCCCTACTCTGCAGTTTCTGTCTGCTTTACAAAATGATGATTGTTACAGCTTGCAAGGTTGGAAAAAAATAGTACAAAGTATACTTACCTGCTCAGCAGTACACAGTGACTTATTGTTAAACATAGAAAGATGTGAAAGGAGATGTTTTCTTAAAAAAGCTGAGAGTGATTAAACAGCATAATCCACCAAATCTCAGGCTGTAAAGGTGTGTTATTGTTTCTGCATCCTTGAGCCTCCGGTGGGCCATATGACTTAAATTTCGTCATCAGGTGAAGAGTGCAGGGCTTTGTGTGCTAGCTTTTTGCGCATGTCCAGACTCTTATGAGGAGAAACAATAGACTACAGTGCATCAACTCTGCACACACTCTTCAGGTGGATTCCAGAGAAAGCACAACAGGTATGACTACTCGTCTGTGGTGTCTCCAGCTGTCTGTGTCTGCTTTACTCTTTGCCTAAGACTAAGTATTTATACGTAGTTTGTGGGCAAAATGTCTGAGGTGATGGATCTATTAGAGTATTTTATTTTATTTATTAGTAAAAAAATCCAACCATTGCTTTTATTGATTTATTCAACAAAACTAATAAGGTTGTCATAGGTAGAGAGGTGGGATACAGGTCATTGCAGTGATACAGATAACCACATATTTAGAATCATCAACTAACTTAACATGGATGTCTCTGGACTGTGAATGCAAAAAAGAAAAAAGTCCCATTGATGGTTAATCAATGGGACTTTTTTCTTTTTTTGTAATAGACTCACTTTTTTTGTTTTTTATCCTGGTTTGAAAATGTTTCATGGATAATAAAGATAAAGCCCCTGCATTTCCTGCTTCTAAATTCATATAAAACTGATGTTATTGTAGTCTTCGGCTGATTCAAAATCCCGCGGCGAGAATATCACCCCATTAGAGCACTTCACTGTCAGACTGTGGGCTTACTTGTTGGATCGTAGAGTAACTAAAAGTAAAATGGGAGGAAGAGCCTTCAGGCTCCAAACTGTGAATCTGGGAAACGGACACCCTCTTTACTTTTAAGAACAGGCTTAAAACTTTCCTTTTTTGATAAAGCTTCAAGATGGGGCTGGATTAGATGACCCTGAACCCTCCTGTTGTTACGCTGCAATAAGCCTAGGCCTCTGTGGGCTTCCCACGATGCTTCGTCTTCACTCATTTCTTTTCACTGTATTTGCATTAGCAATTATTAAACTCTGGCACTCCACAGTGTGTCTTCCTCCTGTCTTTCTCCGCTCACCCTAACTGTCAGATGGCCGCTCCTCCCCGAGCCTGGTTCTGCAGAAGATTTCTTCCTGTTAAAAGGGAGTTTTTCCACTTGTTCAGAGGGGCTGTGTGATTGTTGGTTTTCTATCTAATATTTTAGGGTCTTTGCCTTACAATAAAAGTGCCTTGATGTGAGTAGATTATTCTTTTGTTTTCAGGAAATCTCCTAAGTGCACCTTTTACAAAAAGTGTTTTGTCTAAACACACTGTTGGGAATGTCATTTAAAAATATGGTATTACTTACGCATTATTCTTTCTTATAGATATCATTTGCTGTTAATCTTCACCAGCATTAATACAAACTTTGTACTTTGTACTAAAACATGTTCTGAGTGTTAAAGAAGCTGGAGAAATGATTAAATACAGCTGAACTGATAGTTGGTCACTTTGCTTAGATTCCTTCGCAAACATCAGGTTGAAGGTGTGGGGCCCTTCTGTTTGACTGCAGACTGCTTTCCACTGCCCTGTGACATTCCCGGCCCCAAGCCCAGCGTGGGGTGGTGTCCAGGGCCGAAGTGATTTGCGTCAGGGAGCCGACCCCTCCGCAGAGAGCAGCAGCTTATCAGAAACTGTGGCAGACAGGCCTGCATTATTAAATTAGCTGTTCCCGCTGTCAGCTGAGGCCCCTGGACTCGGGCCTGAGCCAACATGGTGGCTAATTGTTAAATCCGGACCTCTGTTTCCAACCTTTAATCATTAAAGGAGTGAAACCAGAGGAAGAATTAAGTAGACCCGAGGGCCAAAACAAGGCAGCTGAGGATGGAAGTGTGGGCGTGATATTTGGTCATTATGAAAGAGGTGAGCCTGCAAACAGGTTCACTGTCCCATACTTTCTGTCCTCTTTTATCTACTTCCCGCCACCCTAAATCATCCTGGGAAAGTGTCTGTCTCTGGCTGCCGCTCAACAATAGGAATTATTAGATCACTGTCCCTCCCCTTTTGTTCGACCCGAGCAAATTAACACCTCTGCTCACTGATGCATTCTGAAAGCTTCAGCCCCCGCGGGGGTCAGCAGCCGGTCAAGAAGTGGCGACTTTTTCCAATTTGTCAAAACAAGTCCCACACTTTAGTTTGAGCAGCGAGGAGGGTTGGGGTCACGTAGTAAGGTGGCTGCGCCAGCGCCAGATGCTCTCGATGCCTGCAGCAGAAACCCTCCTCTTCCTTAACGCCAGTCAGGGCTCATTTTTTCCAGGTTCTGCCCCAAAGTGCAGGCAAACATCATGTAGTGACCTGACAAGGGACCCTCCCAATAAAACTTGAAGGTTGTACGAGTGACGCGAGAACGAATGAGGTAGCAGATGAAAATCTCAGTTCTGGACAGAATTTCATCTTTTGTCCTGGCGAGGCCTGCCCGGTTATCAGATAATGAGTTAAAGCCTTGATGAAGAACCAGAAAAGCCTCAGTGTTTTTTACATAGGATATACAAGCTCTGATAATGGTAAGCTTTGATATTTTTTAAGGAAGATTTCACTCGTTTTTGTGTTGAATGTGTTTTAACTTATTAACAGATCAATTTAGAATAAATAGGATGTCACAAAAAGTTGTAGTAGAAGTCCTGAAAATATAATAAACTTGGATGTTGTGGTTTGAGTGAGCTCAGAGAAAAGATGCTTGTTCAACGGATGCAGACTGTCATTTAAGGTTGATGTGATCTTTTGGAGGTTTGTGTAGGCTTTCCTGTTAAATGATCCGGTTTTCATGGCCACAGTTAATGCATTTAAATGTGAGATTGAGTCGAGGTTCCCTTATGGTCTCCAAAATAGTGTTTTAGTGTTAAAACCTAAGTAATTGGATGTCTGTTGCATATTTCTCGTTAAAGAGTAGCCCTGTTCATTTTCTCAAGTTTATTTGTCAGTGTGAAGCTGTCATCTCCTCAGTTTCTGAATTCAACTTGAATGAATCAGCGGATCTGTTGATCTTTGAACTTCGAACACCTGACAGAACCATTTATGTCTCTGTCATCACGTTTCTTTCTCCTCATCCTTTCAGTGCCTGGTGCGTTGCCAGCATGAGTAACTCTACTCCCTTAGATACAAAGCGAAGAGGCCTGTGATTAAATGGACTGAGATTTAAAAGGGTGGAAGGTCAATGTGTGCCAACTCTGGGCTAAAGAAACAAAATGTGCGATACAAACTAAAGACCTGATGCTGTTGTGTTGCATGGAGCTACAGTTTGCTGCATGTTTATTTCTGGTACTCCAGGTCATCGCTTTGAAGATGTTCCTGGCATGCGCCGACACCTGGTCCGGAAGAGCACCAAGAACCAAGTGGTGCACATCGGCAAGGACCACAAGGAGCCGACCACTCGCAGTCGCAAGCAGGATCGCACCCCCCATGAGGTGAGACAACACCTCACACACTGAAGTCGCACAGGTATCTTAAATTGATGTTGTTAGTAAGCACTTGTTGTAAAGAACAGTCAACAACATCAGTTAGAGGAATAAATAAACTGATCATGCAATGATATATTCATAAAAATCAGCGTTTGTGGGAATTTTTAAGCAATATTTTGTGCGGAAATTCAAAAGGGGAATAAGTGGAGAGAGAGGGCAAAGGGGTATGTCATGTAATAGGAGTCCTTGGCTGTTGATGTTGAAATTCTATTAACCATTCATCTATCAGGATGCTCACATTTGAAGAATTTTAAGAAACTGCCTTTAAGAAACTGCATAAAAATCTTATTATAGCACATTTATAATTGGGATCGACTGGGCTAATTGAGATAAAGATGTCGAGATAAAACTGAGGAAAGTCAGAGTTTGAATTGGAAGCTGTCATCACCTCAGTGAAAGATTAAGAGTTTCTTTGATTTTTCAAATGATTTCTTTACCTCAGGGATCTTTGGAAGAGATGAGTTTAAAGACGAGCGGATTTAAAAGTGAAAATCTTCCACTTTTGTAGTGGAAGTAAACAAACACGTTTGTGTGGTCAGAAAGTAAATAGCAGGGCTTTTAAACCCAGTCGCAATTGGTTGGCTCTGTTTTCTACTTCAGATTTCAAATCCTTCAAAGTCCAGGAAATGTTTTCTCTTCTTTCGCTCTCAAATTTAGCAGTGGCTCGACTCTTTTGTCGATGGGCTGGGGAGAGAAGGAGACAATTAAAAATGAATGAGTTCGTTCTTTCCTTTCACACACGGAAAGGAAAAAAGAGGGGAGCTTGGGTAACCAGACACTGGGAGCTCCTGAGAAAGGGGGAGCTATGTTTTATTAACACGCGCACACAGATTCCCATACGCAGCTCCGAGCCCCCAGCAGCCCCAGTAAACAACAGGTCCCTGTCAGGTGTGTGTGATGAGGAAGAACTACATGTGTGGGGATGTGTGTGAAAGTGAAGGTCCCGTCCTTTGTGGCACTGTCGGTCGGGTCAGTGTTTGAGTTGTTTCCTGCACCGTTTCCAGCCGGTGGTTCTGTACCGCTCTGCCTCGTGGACAGAAGGCGTCCACAGATGCGGACAGATGGCTCGTCACCAGAAGGTGAGGCTGGATGGCCGGCAAGAGTCAGGTTTGATCCTGTGTGAGCGTGACTTCACAGGCATGCAGCAGGGAATAAGGGAATATTTTGCAGCTTGTGTTTTTTTTGTTTTTTTTGTTTTTTGTTTTTGGACATCATTACTCGGAGGACTTCGACTGACCCAGCATGGCGTGATTAATCTCTCCCTAACAAATCCTGGCAGCTGGGAGACTGCTGCTGATGATGCACAGCAGTCTTTGTAGTTACTTGTTTTTAAAGTGCAGCTGGATGTGTAAATCGTTTCCCACTTTAATGTAGTTGTAAACACATTTTAAGTGGTTATTAACATTGTAGTTGCTGCTTTTAAGCTATATTTTGGCATCGAAAGAAGCTTTTTGACAAATGTAGTTGTAAAAAGCGCATCCAGCTACATCACATTTTGTCGGAAACTACAAATTTTTACAGTTACAAAAACTGCTTTTGGATGTTCAAGGGGAAGAAAGTCTGTACAGATTCTACTCTTAGAACTTAGAAGATTAAGGATTAACAACACTTTGTGTGCTGAGTATGTTTTTTAGATAGCTCACTTCTGGAACGCATGACATGAATCACTAAATTTTCCCCTCCTCATTTCTTAAGTTTTGAGCAGATATGTGAACGTATGAGTCGAAGCAGGAGGAATCAGAAATGTTAGCGCCAACATTTGTTAGGTCCTCCTGCTGTCATTTGTGTATTCTAGCTTCATCCTGTGCCTCTTTTAATATGCTAAAGTGAATGATGGATTTCTTCATCCGCCACCATAGCTCCTTTCTCCTTCAGGTGTGGAGACATCCTTGAGCATGGCATTTGAGATTGATTGCAGGTCACAAGCTGAAGGATCGAGGGCAGATGAGATGAGGCACAAAACAGAGAAATGAGAAAAGTTGGACAAACTGACCAGTCAGAGTGCTTTGCTCACTGTTTCTGAGTGTTTGGCACTAATGTGCATGTGATGACGTGTGGACCGTATGCATGTAAATCACCTCAGGTGTTTGTGGAGCTGAACGAGCTGACAATGGACAAGAACCAGGAGATGCAGTGGAAGGAGACGGCCCGTTGGATCAAGTTTGAGGAAGATGTTGAAGAGGAGACGGACCGCTGGGGGAAGCCTCACGTCGCTTCGCTGTCTTTCCGCAGTTTGCTGGAACTCAGAAGGACCATCTCCCACGGTAAAGAGAGAGACTGAGTGCGTTTGTGTAAGCTGTATGCCTGAAAGTCTCCCGTCTGGTTCATAGACGACTGAGCTCAGCGTGCTTGTGTATTTGCAGGTGCGGTGCTGCTGGACCTGGACCAGAAGACCCTGCCTGGCATCGCCCACCAGGTGGTGGAACAGATGATTATTTCTGACCAGATCAAAGCTGAGGACCGGGCCAACGTCCTCAGAGCCCTGCTGCTCAAACACAGGTGATTGGCAGCGCCTCAGTGCTACAAATAAGCTAGCAGAGATTTCATCTTACAGAGGCATTCAGTGCCATTTGAGGTGAACCTGTTCTTGTAAATGATCTGAAAAAATGTTGTACATGCTGTGCACTGCAGTGATGTCTCAAGGTAGTTAAATAAAAAGTTGCAAGGTGTGCAAAATGGAGACCGGGTATATGTATGTGCACAAACTAGCTTCAGCTTTTCATGGATTATTCTGCTGCTGTTGGGTATTTCTTTAGAAGTGAAGTATCCTGAACATTAAACTTATTTTTGCAAAAAGTAGTGGAGTGAAAAAAAAAATGGAGGTGGAAATGAGATTACACCAACTTTAAAGTTCCTGAAGGAGTCATAAAAAACCTTGTGATAATCAGCAATGTTTGCTTTAAGAATGGAAGCTGGTTAAACTGTGTTTTCTTTTCCTCACTGCTACACACTTCCTGCTATTAGATGGCTTCATGCTTGGTCACTACCTCTCCTCCTCCTGTTCAACCTCTCTCTCCCCACCTCTGCCTCCCCTAGTCACCCGAGCGATGAGAAGGAGCACAGTAGCCATTTCCCCAGGAACATCTCCGCAGCCAGCCTCGGCAGTCTGATAGCGCATCACCACAGTGCCAACCACACCAACCAGACAGAGCCGTCAGTGACCGACCCCCTCATGGGCACAGTTCGCGGTACGGGGGACACAGACACGCACATCGACATGGAGAAGAATGAAGTGCAGGTAAGTCCGAGTCTGCAGAGTTTGCAGAATATCACAGGGATCTTTGTCATCCTTATTTACACTTCCTGTGTTGTTTCCAGCAGAGAGAGCCGAGCATCGGACCTGGCATGCATCGGTCCAAGTCCAAACATGAACTGAAGCTGCTGGAGAAGATTCCTGAAAATGCCGAGGCTACAGTGGTCCTCGTGGGTAAGTTACTCATCTTACTACAGTACACAAAAGCTCTCTGTCCATGAACTTCTTTTACAGCATCAGCAGTTTTGGCACACAGGTACATCTTAGGCCCCTGAAGGTTCTCATCTATATCACATAACATGATGTCACGTTGCCTAGCAACCATCAATTAACAGGCTAAGATTACCCATTTAGAGGTTTTTATGCACCTACAACACTTTCATAAAAGCATGGTATAAATTTAATGTCATGACAGTAACATCTAATTTATAGCCAGAACAACTTGAATTATATATGACATCATCATGTTCCCCAGCAACCACCTACCAACAGACTAAAATCACAGGCCAGGTAATGCTGTACCGCTAGTTTTTTTTTGTTGTTGTTGTTGTTTTTAATAACTACAGTTAGTCTAAAAACAGGTTACTACGTACAAAACTTTGCGCGCTACATGCGCATGCAGAAAGCGCTACATGCGCTGACCATCGTGTCCTGTGGTTTCCCAGGCAGCGTGGACTTCCTGGAGCAGCCCACCATGGCGTTTGTGCGGCTGCAGGAAGCGGTGGAGCTGGAGTCCGTCCTGGAAGTGCCAGTGCCGGTCAGATTTCTCTTCGTTCTGCTGGGACCCGCCACTACAAGCATGGACTACCACCAGATAGGACGCTCCATCTCCACCCTCATGTCTGACAAGGTGAGTGGTGGTGCTGATTTAGACAAGGGGTGTCAAAAATAAGCCCCTGGAGCCAGGATCGGCCCAGCAAAGGCTCTAATCCGGACCACTGGTCAAATTTGGAAAATGTGAAGGAGGACATAAAAGAATTTCACATTTATATGAAATAAAGTAACACCTGTAGGTTTCTGTTGACACCAATGATGTTAGGTAAATTGGTTTATTTCTGCCATCATCTTTCAGCAATTCCACGAGGCAGCCTACCTGGCAGATGACAGGCAGGACCTGCTGAACGCCATCAACAGCTTCTTGGACTGTAGCATCGTGCTGCCGCCTTCAGAGGTGGGAGGTGACGAGCTGCTGCGCTCTGTCGCCCGCTTTCAGAGGGAGATGCTGCGGAAGAGGGAGGAACTCGAGGTCAAACTAATGGCCAAAGAGCCTAAAAGCCTTCAAGAAAAAGGTAAGTGTTTCCGTTTCGATTAGGAATTTCACTCGATTTGATTTTACGTGCCTTCTCATGGGTTTTAACGTAAAGCTCTGTCGTCACTCAGAGGCACTCCTCGAACCTTCGAAAAAGTCAGACGACCCCTTAGAGCGTACTGGACGGCCTTTTGGTGGGCTGATACGAGACGTGCGGCGGCGTTACCCAAAGTATGTCAGCGACTTCAAGGATGCCCTGAACAGCCAGTGCATGGCCGCAGTTATCTTCATCTACTTCGCTGCCCTCTCTCCGGCCATAACGTTTGGAGGTCTGCTGGGTGAGTCTGTGTGAGGGAATTGAGAGTGTATTCACACCTCATATTTCAAATCCTCTCCGTGTTTTGGTAATAGTGGCCTCTTGATGAACCTTTTAACCCCGGGTCTGCCTCCAGGTGAGAAGACAAACGGCCTGATCGGCGTCTCTGAGCTGATTGTGTCAACATCAGTGCAGGGGGTGGTCTTCTGTCTGCTCGGGGCTCAGCCACTGCTGGTTGTGGGCTTCTCTGGACCTCTGCTGGTCTTTGAAGAAGCCTTTTACAGTGTAAGTTGCATAAAAAAACATATGAAGTTAATTTCAAAAATGTTAAAAATGCTGGTGACTTACTAAAAAGGCAAAAAAATGTAACTGTGCTTAATGTCTCTGTGCTCACAGTTCTGCACATCAAACGACATAGAGTACCTGACGGGCCGCGTCTGGATCGGCTTTTGGCTCATCATCATCGTGGTCACCATGGTGGCCTTCGAAGGCAGCTTCCTGGTGCGCTTCGTCTCCCGCTTCACCCAGGAAATCTTCTCCTTCCTCATCTCCCTCATCTTCATCTGCGAGACCTTCATCAAGCTTGTCAGGGTACACCTGAGACGTGAAAAGCTCCTGATTAGAAAAAGTTTTTGTTGGCACGCTGTGTGTTTGCGCCGCTGACGCTAAGCAGAGCAGACTAATCCCTGGACAGCGTTCAGAAGTCGGGGTTGAAATGAGAGTGTTTTTCTAACAAGCACACCTGAAATCTTTTCTGATTGATGGAGCCTGAATCCTAAATGGATTCGGAGTTTTAATTATTGTCCAGACTTATGATTTTTGGAAGATCTGCTATTTTTAGAGTTTTATGGCACAGACTTAAAAGGCATTTTGCTACGAACTAATCTCATTTCAAAGAAAGACTGGTTGCGATACCTGTTAATCCGTCTAAGAAAAGTAATCACAGGGTGTTTGCGTGAGCACCTTTTTATAATATGAAACCTCTGTGTGCAGATTTTCAAGGAGCACCCGCTGAAACGCTGTTCCCTCATCAACGGCACCGATGCAGACGCCTTGGCGGAAAACGTCACCCTCATGATGAAAAACAGCAGCCAGCCGGCGACGGAGAAGGTCAGCGGGGAACCGAACACGGCGCTGCTCTCTTTGGTTCTCATGGCGGGGACGTTTTTTATCGCTTTCTACCTGCGCAAATTCAAGAACAGCGCCTTCTTCCCTGGAAGGGTGAGGAGCTGAAATCTGTAATTGAGATCTGCAGCAAATATTTGATCTTGTTTGATGTGACACATTTAGCAGTCTTCTTTAAACCGTGCCATCTGTGGTGTTTAGTTACGCAGGATTATTGGAGACTTTGGGGTACCGATCGCCATTCTCATCATGGTTCTGGTGGATTACTCCATAGAAGACACATACACACAGGTGAGACTCAGTGGACCGTGCAGTGTGTTTATCATGCAAAATATTGGAAAAATAAGGAACTTATCTCAGAGGTTGATCGGAGTTTGTCTCGCGTCTTCCTTACAGAAACTGAGTGTCCCCAGTGGATTTTCAGTGACGAATCCCGACAAGCGCGGCTGGTTCATCAGTCCTCTTGGATCAAATGGGGAATTCCCTATCTGGATGATGTTTGCCTGCTGCTTGCCCGCTCTGCTGGTTTTCATCCTTATCTTCATGGAGACTCAGATCACCACGTGAGTTTTGCTGGAGCCGCATCACACAGGCAGATGTTTGAAGAGTTGCTGGTGTACATTTATACGCTGCTCAAAAACTCCTTAAGGAACACTTTTTATATTTTTCCCTGTGTACACTATCAAGTCAAAGTCCTGGGATATTGATCTGGTCAGTGTAGTAGCAGAGGAGGTTGTTAATTGGTTTCAGCTGCTTTGATGTTAATGAAATTAACAACACACACATTAGAGGTGCAACAACTGAGAGAGGGACAGACCCCAAACCAGGAATGGTTTTACAGGTGGAGGGCACTGACAGCTTTTCCCTCCTCAACTTTTTTTGGACTTTTTTTCAATAGTTTTGTATGAACGTCATTCAGTAATCAAATAAATAAAATCTGTTACGTTTTTAAAAAGACAAAACTATCAGATTCATATCCAAATGTGGGGTCATTACAGGTTCCACTAAAAGCTCAAACAAGTTTAGTAGAGAACTATTTGTAACTTTTTACTAAGAAAGAAATAAATGCATCTGGTCCTTGGAAGAAAAACAAGGACCAGGACCAAGGACCCCCTGCTCATCTATTTGTTTTTCTTCCAAGGAGCCAGAATTTCTTATCATTTTTTCATCTTGACCAAGATTTCTGGATGTGTTTTGTTGGACATTGGCTGCTTTTACCACTCATGTCCAGTCCACTCCATGTACCTGACCATTTTCAGAGGAATATTTTGTTTGTTTGTTTATTTAAATTGCTCAACACTGACCTCATGAGTCATTCAAGCGTAAAATAGACTCCTAACTCAAGGGATGAACCACTGTTGTGTCTACACATAACCAACAATTTAGCAAAGAACCAGTTTGAAATGATATCTTTAGGGATTTTGTTACTAGCAGCCTGTCACGAAAACACACAATTAGTTCTGATTCCTTTAGTTGAATCTATGAAACTAACAGGGTCGTTTGCAAAAAACTATTAGCCAAAAGTCTTGACATGGTGTGCAGTGCGTCCTTAAAAAAGTTGAGGAAATTGGACAAGTGGAGGACAAAAGGCGTAAGTTTACCAATCAGATGTTTAAGCTATTTTCTAAAGGATGTGTTTAGTGTTTTAGCTTCTGTAATGCATCAAAATGCACATAAACAAGCACACATACAAAAAAAATGCAGTACCTCATCATATGTGATTAATCTGAAATGTGTTTCTTCTGTTTGGCTCTGTCCCGGCTTCCTGCAGGCTGATAGTCAGTAAAAAGGAGCGCATGCTTGTCAAAGGTTCTGGTTTCCATCTGGACCTGCTTCTGATCGTGGTGCTGGGCGGCACCTCAGCTCTGTTCGGCCTGCCGTGGATGGCCGCTGCGACCGTTCGCTCGGTGACCCACGTCAACGCCCTCACCGTCATGAGTAAGGCCGTCGCTCCCGGAGACAAACCTCGCATCCAGGAGGTGAAGGAGCAGCGGGTCACCGGGCTTCTGGTTGCAATCTTAGTTGGTGAGTTCCAGACTTACCGTCTTTTCTTCCCCCCCCGTGGCTCTGTCCTGTGTGAACTTTCACCCTTTAACGCTCTCCTCCGTCAGGCCTGTCGATCGTGATCGGCGACCTGCTGCGTCAGATCCCCCTCGCCGTGCTCTTCGGGATCTTCCTCTACATGGGAGTGATGTCGCTCAACGGTATCCAGCTAACGGAGCGGATGATGCTTTTGCTCATGCCACCAAAGTATCACCCTGACCACACCTACGTACGCAAGGTGAGAGGAACATGAAAACACACATTTACAGCCAAAGTAAAGGAACAGAAGAGATGAGAGGATGGAGATGCTCTGCTGTAGCAGCAACAAGCAGAAAAAGAAGTTTCAGGATTTTTGAGGTCTGTCACAAAAAAAAAAAGGTTTAAAAGATGTTATTGCACACTTAAAAACGCCTGAGTTCCCTCAGAGCAGTTTCCAGGTAGGGGAGACTTTATCTATGTTAACCCACACAACCTCTAAACGTTTATTTAAACCCCTAAAATAGTTTGCAAAGGTTATACGTATCTACATTTGGGAATTTTTTGAGCGCTCCCTGCAGAAACTGTTGTCCTTGTCAGATATGTGAGTGACCTCTGTATCCTTTAGGTCCGCACGCTGCGCATGCATCTCTTCACCTGCATCCAGCTGGTGTGTTTGGCGGTGCTGTGGGCCGTTATGTCGACGGCGGCGTCTCTGGCTTTCCCCTTTGTCCTCATCCTCACCGTCCCCGTCAAGATGTTTGTGCTGCGACGAGTCTTCACTGTCAGAGAGATGGCATGCGTAAGTTAACCACAGGGGGGCGCAGTGCCCTGCTTTACGCTGACACACACTGTAGAGGTAAAAAAGGAAAAGGAAACATAATTTAAATGTTATGATTAGAACTGACTGATAATATCGATAACATTTATGGCTCTGATGTTGATCCACAGAGAGATGGGTAGCACAAAACACAAGTTCAAAATTTCACTAATTTTTAAAAAATAAAACAAAATTGCGATAAAATAGTCATTTAAATGAGTCGCAACTGTTTCGGAGTTGGTTCAGGTTCTGACTTCTTGTCCTTCTTTTAGCTGGATGCTGACGACGCAGAGCCAAAGTTTGACGAGCGCGAGTGTCACGACGAGTACTCGGAGATGCAAATGCCGGTGTGATCCACAGCGAGCCCTCGCATCGTCAAATCGCACCGAAAATCTGTCAGTTATCAGCAGTTAGAGTTCTGGGACGGCGTCCTTCAAGCGCTGTCCCTCTTCATCATCATCATCAAGACATTGAAATGCAGTATGTCAAAGGTTGCTTTGGCTTTTAACTTTTCACTATTTAAGAAGCTTTTCTGCTGCTTTAATAACAGTTTGTGTCTCAAATAATGGAAAAGCAGCTGGAAACTCTTTGTTTAGTTTATTTGTTTTTATTTTAAACATTTCAGGGGACAAGAGATACCGAATCAAATGACTTTATCTCGAGCTCGGAGTTAAACATGTTAACAGTAGATAGACGTGTACGATTGATTGATTTTTAGCCCTGAAAGTTGCTCTGATTCACATTGAATATGTGGAAGATATACGGGATACATTCCTTTATGCTTTATGAGTTATTGCTATTCACGTTCTTTTCTTCACATTTTAAGATCACCAAACGCCTTACGAAGGAAATATAAAGGTATTAAGATTTTTTTTTCTTTATTTTGTCTTATTTTAGACAGCTGATCACTTTACCCAAAAGCTTGTAGCACTTTTAACATACCAAAATCTGAACAATGACTGTATTTTATGTAATCAGTGTTGCTTTAGTTTGCTTCTTAAATGATCTGTGAGTGATTTTTAGCCTGTCCTACTTTAACTATTTGTTGTTTTTGTGCAGAAAATGCAGCATTTTAAATGGTAGCTCTGTTTATATTTCACCTGTGGTGAGTGAAGATCACCAGCAGGGGGAGATCTTGTGGGACTGTTATGACGTTCCATAAGAAAAAAGAAAACTGTACAAAAAATGCAATTCCTCTCTACACTAATGCCATCATATCACACTTCTCATCGTGCAAACACTTTTTTTAAAATGGAAAATGACACTGTGGCTTATTAAGTGTACTTTAAAATGTCTCCACACACACATACGCACACCCGTACACGTGTAGGGCACTAATGTAGTTTGTTCTGAAGTCTCATTTCTCGTGTGGTCGGTTAACGGTGGTTTCTTTGTGCCAAATGTCTCGTGTAAATAGTTTTGTGGTCAGAAAAATAAGCTGCACTTCAGTCACGTTAGATCTCCTCTAACTTGAAGGATTTTCAGCCTAATTTTAAATATTTTCACAGCAGGACATTCCTCGTTTTTAATATGTCACTCGCGATTGTGTCAGCCTGGTCGACAAAATTTCTAAACAATCTCAATATTCATGCATTGCTGAGAGGGAAGGCTTTTACAAAAATATATATATCTGTAGGTTTCTTTTTTGATTTTCTCATGTCGCATCAGTGTGACATGGATTGGTTAAAGCTTTGACTGTGTCAAATAGTTTAAATATTCAGCCCCCTGTTACTCTCACCTACATGTTTCAAGCACTACTTTTCCCTCCAGACGGGCCAGTTTCACTGTTGTTGTGATCTTGTTGCCTTTTTCATGTCACAGTCTCACAAAATCTGAAGTGCCTGTGGGACCATGAAGTGATCGGTGTCTCCTGTGTTTTAAGGATGGCACACGTTACAGTAGTTTGCACATTTGAGACATGCATAAATCAAAAATCTCTCTGTTATTTATCTGTTTATAATCTGTGGAGTAATTGCTGCTTTAGAAGCCTTAATCGGGTTACATCACACAATATTTGTTTCTTCTGTACGCACACGTTCAGCTGCAGCACGCCCACGGCAGTGAAGACGATATTTATGAGAGGTTGGGTTTGAGTGTCAGTTTTGTGTCTGCTTCTTGTGCCTGTGATTGGAGTGAAGGCAGTCTGTGTATGTCAAACTCTGTAAAAGTATGCTGATGATTAAAAGTATGTGGATTCATTTCAGAAGCAATAAAGTCTTCAGGCTATTGCTGATGTTCCCGTGTACAATAATGGTTCAAATATTGATGATAAATAAAAGTTCTTTTCTATTGTTTGTCTGTTTTGCTGTCTTTATGTAAAACACCTTGGAGGAAGGAGAAAAGGTAGATGGGACTAAATATGTCTTCTGTACAACTGCACATACAAGGAACTGGGCTCTTCACTTTACACTCGGTGTACGTAACAGAGTAGACAACGGACAATACTGACAAAACGACACACTAAATAACACGTATAGCACATTAAAGTAATTCAGTGGAGTGTCATGCAGGTGCCTCAGCTATGATTGTCGCCTATCACGTCTTGCTGCTGCTCTCCTTTCCCCTGCTTTTACAATGAAAGGTAGAGAAAGTCCCAGAGCAGCCATACCACCAAACAGAAATTATGCAGGTGGAAGCAATCTTCTCTTAATGATCTGGTATTTGACTAAAGTCATAAAATCAACATGCAAGAGTTTTTAATATAGCAAAATGAGTTTGGCGGCACAAATATGATAGTTTCAATGAATGTGCAAACAAACATCAAGACTGAGTGTAAGTGAGTCAGATTGTGTGCATGCATTCAATTTACTATTACATGGACGGTATATTCAAGAGTGTGGACAGGTGCACAGGTCTCACTCCTAATGTTGGCCACATATTAAAAGTGAGGGACCAGCAATGTGTGTGAGCAGAGGACCAAGAAACTTTCTGATTCTCAGCAATAAAATCTGTAAAACCAGAAACCTGAAGGGAAGCCAGTGAGCAAAAAGTGTGAAGTGATATGAAAGTATTCCTGAAGCTTTAGTTTCAGTTTTAGTTAAAAAAAAAACCTGCACTTGGTGTGACCTTTATGTGCTGGTAGCTGTGTTGGATCGAGGACACATCTAAAACCTGCAGGACACCGGCCCTCGAGGCCTGGAGTTGCCCACCTGTGGTCTAGGTGTTTTCCAGCTCAGGGCTTGAGTGGACAGTATGACGCTTAAGAAAACAGTACAGCCTTTTAGCACATCTGATTCATGGCAGCTGACTTTATTTTCTGTGCAAAAACGTTTCTACCCTCACAGAGCACTTAACAGGTGGCTAGGGGCTTGAGCAGATCATCTGCTAGCTGGAAGTTGGTAGTTTGGTCCCTGGCTGTTCCAGTCTGCATAATTCTTATTGGGCAAGATGCTAAACCCCACTTTGCTTTCCAATGCGTTCAGCGTGAATGTGTGTGAATGTTAAACAGAATGCATTTGGGTAGAAATACGTGGTGTATGAATGAGACATGACGTATAAAACACTTTGAGTGCTCAAGTATAGTAGAAAAGCCCTGTTTACCATAGTAACTTGGGACAGGCATAGTTGTATTTGTAACTGAACTCATTGGAGCCTGAAAGGGGGTGTACATGTAGGAAAAGGTGTTTGTGATATTTAGAAACTTGAAGTGAAGACAGGAGTTAAATATTTGAGGAGAGAAACGAAAAGCAGTGTTAGTGAGTGACAGATGAAGGAGTCGGATACATTACAACTGGGGCGTCAAGCTCTTTGTACTGTAGTTCATAGGCCACATACAGCTCCGCTTAGAGCAACCAGATCCCAACAAAATAGACGTGCTTAGTTTTTTTGTGTGGGACACATCACCAATGTGAATTTCAGTTATTGCTTAACCATCAGAGGTATCCACAGACACACTAGTTTGGACAGGACACAGAGAATATATGAGTATATACTGCTGATTCATTTTCTCAGTGATAGTTTTATCATATTCAAAAAAATCTGCTAAGCTTGTATGTTTTTGGTGAGCTGTATGACTCCAGAGATGTGGGACGGAGGAGAAAGAATAAAGATGTGATGCAGTCCCACTTAAAGAGGGACATCGTCACCCTACCACAAGACTTACAGATGATTAATGTAAAATGCCCCAAATCAGACCCGTGATATGTTTTTAAATCCTTTATATTTAGATGGATTACATGGATGGAGCGTCACCACACACTCCATCCATGTTTTCTCTTCCACTTATCCAATTCAGGGTCGTGTGTGTGTCTATTAATGGATAGTTTGCTTTAATAAAAATCTCTAGCTTAGATGATGATAAACTAAATTTGTATCATGTGTTTACAAACAAACAATGGAAAGTTTAGAATCTTTTTTAAGACATATTTTCAAATTATAGCCAGTAACAAAAAATAAACATGTATAATAAAAAGTAATATAGTCTCCTCTTTCATAAGCCCACCGGAGGTTGCCACACATCAGCTTTTACTCGTGACGGTCTGTAAACATGGACGACAGTGGCTGCATATGGAGGTTTATTTCCTTATTAATGGATAGTTTGGTTTCAGAATGAATTTGTATGATGCTTTATTTACACTAATGTTAAGGGCTTTGTGTTTATAATCCAGAATGTGTGAGCACATTTAGTGGAAAGAGACAAATTATACTTGTAAATAATTTTTATTTTGGATATAGAAATAACAAAGCATGGAAAGGCTGGGTCTTTTCTTCCTGAGTCATTTTAATTGGTTACTGTCCAGAATAACAATTCACTGGGTTAAAGTAAGCGAGTAAACCTGCGTCTAATTCTGTTTGTTTCATGTGTTTCCAGGGATGTCCCACTGCCATTCAAACACATTTGGACTCTGACATGTTCCTGTGTTTTAAAGGGACTTTTTATAATTACACAGGGAATTTAACTAAGACTTTAACCACCAGGGGGCAACATTTTATCAATTGAGTGCTCCCTTTTAACTTTTTAATCTTTTCTTTTTAGCCTAAAAATGTGTTGAAAGCTTACACAGGCCCACTGCATCATCTAGTGGTACAAATTGAAATTGCATGAAAATGCAGCCCAGGCCTTGTTTAATTTTAACTAGGATCTTTACAATATAATGCACAGATGTGTTGGTGAAATTTCACCAGACTTTAAGCTCTCAAAACTATGGTGAACCTATCAACTAGTAAAATTCCTTTATATGGTCACTGAGTCATACAAAAAAGCTGCGGCTGCCATATGGGGCGCCGTTTGTAAAGTGAAACATGCTGAAATTACCGGCAACATTTTTCCACATTTAGCTCAAAACCTTACAAAAATGTTTTTTCGAGTCATTTTTTACAACATTTTGCAAAATATTTGTAACTTTTCATATTTAAAACACAATTTTAAATGTTAAATCTAAATGTTAAATCTAAATATTATATTTAAATCTAAATGTTAAATGTTAAATCTAAATGTTACAGGAAACTAAATATTTAGCTAACATGCAAATTTATTATACAGATCAACGGAAATACCAAAATAAAAGCGTTACGAAAACCTCCGGTGCAAAAGTGTGCCGGTAGTGGTCTGCTCTCCCCTGATGGTCAGTTCTCACCGCAATGAGCTGCTTCACTTCTTGCCTACCAGCGATTTATGGAGGTTTTGCAGGCATGTGACCACTAACCGTGTGACAATAACCTATTTGCCATTTTGGATGTGTTACAATCATGGTGACAGTGTAAGGCCCAACGACCAGTCTGCACTATGGTCTGCACATGCCCCGAAGGAATAATGTCTCATCCCTGACTGGTCAGTAAAAATTTCCTTGCAGTTTACTGCGATTGCCCATTGTTTCAATGGAAGATGATGACTTGTCTATGCTGAAGAAATGCTGAAGAATAATTATTATCCACATAGGTGTTTTAACATGAAAACACAGTGGATAGTTACAACAACATATGGCTAGAAAGGCTGGGACTGAACAGCCGAGGGATGGTGGTGACTAACCTGTCCACTGGGTTGCAGTCTGCAGAGGTAGAAGAATCAGGCTTTGACACAGACAGCATCTCCTCTGTCTTCACTCATGAGCTCATCGGCTACCAAAGACAAGCAGCTAGAATCTGCAGGAGTGAAATGGTGCAATGATGATAACATGGAGCAGAATCTGCAGGGAAAGTTTCCAGGTTTGAATCTGGCCGTCTTCGAGCAGTTTATCAGCGAGCAGGATATTTTTACACATTTAGTATTTTTAAAGGTTACACTTTTTATTTGTATGGTTCTTAAAGTATCTGTTTTCAATTAATTTCAGTTCCTGACTTGATCTGAAATTTTAATAGACAGGGACTGAAGATGAGCTTTTTTTTTTTACCTATTATGTGAGGAAATTAAAACACTCATTTCCACAGACTGTATATAAAGGATGGATGTATGCTTGCTAGTCTGAAATTGGTATCTAATGCAAAAGT
Source organism: Pelmatolapia mariae (assembly GCF_036321145.2). Classification (NCBI taxonomy): domain Eukaryota; kingdom Metazoa; phylum Chordata; class Actinopteri; order Cichliformes; family Cichlidae; genus Pelmatolapia; species Pelmatolapia mariae. Next base: position 15,517,138 of record NC_086235.1, on the reverse strand, counting down.
ACCTAAAACCTACATTCTTTTTAATTGCAACTGGGGGGTGACTGCTATGGCGCCATAAAGACTTTTTCTGGTTTTTAAAAATGGCTGTTTGGGTCCTCTGAGCTCAATAGAAACCTTCCCAATGAGTCTGCAACTTCACTCACTTTTTCTAAAATGCTCAGGTCAAAACCTTTGAAAATGGGCAAACAAACCAGTAATATCACAATGGTTAGTCAATCCTTTATATACAGTCGGTGGTCAGTTCGGCTAATATTTATGATTAACATTTAAAATTATGCCAAGAATTATTATATTTTTACGTTATTTATAGTATAAAACTATACAGTTGTTAAATAAAATGAGGACCAAGAATTGAACCCTGTGGAGCGCCAATAGATTTCCCTTCAGTAAAATAATGTAAATCAGTTTAGTATGTGTCCTCTTTGTTACTTTATCAATCCAACTTTGTGACTTTCTACATGAAATCAGTACTACTTTATTATCATTCGCTGATAGAAAACTACTTTTTAGATTTCAAAAATCTTTCTGATAAAATAAAGAAGTTGGGAGGATGCAGACATCTACTCTGGATCAACACTGAGGCATAATCAAAACAGGAACGCCTGTTTTTCTCCCTTGTAAATGGAGGGCAGGGTGTTCTTCTGTCTTTGAGTAAACAGTACAGAAGGGGGTTGTCTGTTGCTCTTTCCACATCACCCTCACTCTTATGGCCACAAGGAGAACGATGGCTGCTCTGTTGGTTTGGCTGTTCAGCGTCGGAGCTTTCTTCTTGTCCTCGAATGCACAGGAACTCCCTGAAACGTATAGGAAAGGAGTAGATCTGGCCTTAGCGAAGCTCCACTCTCTCTCTGGAATCCAAGATCATTATGTCTTCTTAAGAAGTGTCTCAAAGTCGGACTATGAGGTACTGAACTGCACATCCAGTTTTATTGCTCAGTTTTTATCATTTGTTTCGTAAGACCTGGTTATTATTTAATGGTTTATGGTGTATTTGGATTAAAATCATCAGGAAATGTGCTATAAGCAACAAAGAATACGATGCTTTTATGAACTAAAACTAATCTGGGTTGCTTTGCTTCTTTTTTCTAAGATGGGTTTTGGTGTAAGCTTCTTCTATCACCACTTCTACCTTAAACCCACCACTTGTGAAAAAGGGACCACTGACTCCTCAGCATGTGAGCCTAGAAACGACAAAGTAAGTTTTCGGCAAGTTACTCGGCTCAGGACTGTGGAATGCGAGGATAATGGCCTGCCCTAACTTGTCTGTGCTGTTTTGCTCTTGTGCATTCATGCAGCCGCTGATGGACTGTGCAGTCTGCTACAAAATGTACAGAGGAGAAATCGAACCAGAGCCCAAACCGTATATTCACTGCCTCCGTAAACCGGCCATGACACAAGTCAGTATCTCCTGCTTTACCTTTAATACAGTCTCTCCAAAAGTTCTAACCGTGGCCTGTCATAAGTGATGAATCGCACTGCAGTGATAAACATGTTTATCTTTACTTGGTTATGAATGGCAGGCAATGACAGCAGGCAGACTGGAGCACTGCAAGAAACTGGGATACAGCAGCGGGTCAACAGTTCTTCTGGGATCAACAGGCAACGAGTGAAAGTTTTGTTAGAAAACATGCAGCATTTAGTATCTTTGTCTCTAAAAATATCTAAAAAAAAACTACAATCAGACAGGTAAATTCTTGTCAGTCTGCACTTAACCTTTCTGTAGTTTGATAGATGTACGTATGATGTTTGCATCTTGTCTTTTGAAATGTTATTAAACTATTATTATATATTTTACTACTCACTCTGAGAGGCATTTATCATGTGAAGAACATATTCTTCATTCTTTTTATATTCTAATAAACTTTGAATCCAAATCTTTTATCTGCTTTACTTCTGTCCAATTATTTTTTAACCCTCTGAAAATGGGGGAACTGTGTATAAAAATGGCTGTAATTATACAGGTAATATAAAACTTTTATTAGAGCCTCTGAATTAAAGCTAGAAGTCTGTTCTTTGATCACATCTTACTCTTTTTTATTTTTAAAACCCACTGTGGTGGTAACTATAAATATAAATAAATACATAAATTATTCTGTGTCAGAACATGTGAGTGACGATGATTTCACTTTTTTCCACTATTGATCTGATGACATGTATTTAATCTTCTGAACACAACTGTGCAACTAGTCATTATTCTCGATGTTAAAGTTTTGCATTTAAAACAGAGGATATTGGCAAGTTATTAAACCAGTACTTCTCAATCTTTTTAGCCCACGAGCCTTTGAAAGGTCCCTCAGTGGGGCCTCTTGTCACATGGTATCATTTGTGGTCCAGAAAAGTTACTGGATAAAAGCAATCTAATCCCCATAAAATGTTTACAAACGTTTGTTACTTCTCTCCTTTACTATATTATTATGAAGCCTCTTTGGGAACTCTGATCTATGAAGTATATAAAACTGGCTCGGCTACAACAGTGTAATACCTGTGCATTTACTTTTTCTTTGATTTAAGTAGAATGAAATGAGTTTTCTTTGCTGTAATAATTTGCTGCAATGTGTGTGACTAACAAATCTTCATGAGTTGTGGTTTCATTGAAATGAAGTTGTTACATAAGCATCCTCAGGTGTTATGTAACCCCATCCCTGCAGAGAATATTTCTGCTCCTAGAGCATAAAAGCTGAAGATGGTAGTCTGTTTTAAATGTATCATTAGATTGTCAATGAGCTTAACCACAGCTTTAATCACACTTTAGATCGTATTCTGGATGAGTTAGCTATTGTAAGAACAAATTCCTATTATGACATTGAGCATGTTTTCCATCTGAAGGTTTTAGTCTGTGGCCTCCTGGGTATTACAGGAAACTGGGGGATATTAAGTAAACAGTGAGTGCAGCTGGTCTGTTGTTGATAGGTATGTTTAGTTTCACTTGTAATTCCTAAAGCCATAAAAGGGCTTGTTTTGAACGCGGGTCTTTATTCTCCAAGCTGCCCTGCTCTCCTCCCAGACTCAGAGAAACATGGCTGCCGGCTTGCTGTTTTTGGTTTGTGCAGTTGCTGTGCTGTACTCCACCAAAGCTCAGGATTCTTACAATGGGCTGCCTGAAATCTACAAGAAAGGAGTGGATCTGGCAATAAAACAGCTCAGCACCCATGATAAGATCCAACACCATTATCGCTTTTTGAGAACTGTGGAGAAGTTAGAAGAGGAGGTAAGCATCATTTAGATTTGGCTGTCGACTCTTTTGAAAACTCTTGACCAGAATCAGTGTTATCAATGTTTTTGCTTAATGTTCTGTATAAAAACATCAGTATCAGATCTGTAATAGGGTGAGATAGCCTTGCTGATTGCACCAACAGTCTTCTAAAGCTCTGCTGAAGAACATAAACGTTTCTAGCTAAAACCTAAAAGACAACATTGAATTATAATGTTAAAAAAGAGAAAAATACTTTAAATTCTGCTTTCAGTGCTTTCAGCCACAGTTCTCTGTGGCTCCAGGGAATTCAGGTTCAAACGTGTTTTCCCATCTGTATTGGATTATGTGAACTTTGAAACTTAAAACATTCACAAGCATTTAGGTTTATGTGCAGAAAAACAAAACAGTTACAGTCTGCTCAAAAAGTTAAAGGAACACTTTGAAAATGCAACAAATCTGAATGGGGAAAAAAATCATGTTGGATTTTTAGACTGATATGAAGTGGGGGATGTTTTAGGAATAAAAGGATGACACAGTATTTGATAGAAATGACAATAAGCTACCGACAAAAATTCTGAATTCAAAGATACCCACAAAAATCAAAGTATTCTTTTTTCTTTTGCAGCAATGCAAAATGGTACTTGATTGTATTTCTCCCCAGTGTTGTCATGTATGGATGCATGACAGCATTGGGCACAGCAAGCCTTCTAGCAATTGTATATATTGATGACAATCAATACCAGTCAACCTGGGTATACAGGCCACGACAAAAACTGAAGGAAACAACAGTAGATGGTAGATGTTTTCTCTGTGTCATTGTACTCTCTTTGCCCTACAATATAAAGCACCTGGAGGCAATTTGACCATTTATTCTGAAAACAATCTTGACTATGACACTGTTATCAGGGGTATGAGTGCTGTAAATGTAGCTGCATGTGCAAGGTAAGATGCAGCTTTGGGGGCCAAACAGACTAAACAAAGCCAACAAAGATTGTACAGATGTGAGACTGAGAGAGCGAGGCAGATAACTGAACTGCAGCAGATTTTATCCCCGGTTCCTCAGATCTGCTGATGACTTCAGCTGAGTATTGTTGCCAAGAAGACAGTGATTTTTGCTACATATCTACAGACACTCATAATTACGCAGGGGCTCATACAGTAAACATTTATCTGTTTATCTGTTGATGCACGCCAAGGGGCACAGCTGCAGTGGATTTAGTATGCCTGAAACATACTAAAGCTTAAGTGTTTCCCATTGGTCTTCTTGCTTGTTTACCACTTTCTCAGACTGTTTTTGAAATTTGGCCCTTAATTGTTGCCTTCCTGTACATGACCTTTGCACCACAGTGCTTTGTGTGGGCTGACTACTACAGAAAAATCAGCGATGAAACCTGCTAGGTTTTAGTCCATATTGCAATTGCGCCTGATAAAATTTACCTCTATTTCTTTCAGGATGTATTTCGTGTGAAATACTTGTTCCATCACGTTCACCTGAAACCCACCAGGTGTGCGAAAGGAACAACTGAGACTGACCCTCAGAGATGCCCCATCAGGAATGATCGAGTGAGTAAATGCTAACATTAAAAAACAAAAGTAGTTTACCGCCTATCAGAACTAAAGCTCTTTATGTTGTCATTGCTCCACAGCCTCTGATGGATTGTGCAATTTGCTTCAAAGCATTTGAAGACCAGATAAAAGATGAACCCAATCCATATGTTCACTGTATCCAGAGACCAAGACTCACAGAGGTAATTTTACTCATGTGTTTAAAAAAATTCTTCTTTTTTTTTACATTTTATACTTTTTGTTGCATAAACCTTTTTTTTTTTTTTTTTTTTTGCTGTTGATGGCTCAAAAACCTAGATTAGATCTGTGTGGTCTGTGGTAGAGACTGGAGCTGTCTGTTTAGTTTTCCGAGTGTGAATAATCACCAGACATCTTTTTGTGTTATCTCTTGATTCAGGAGATGAAGCAAGCCAGACTGCAGCACTGCAGACAAATGATCTACCACACGGGCTCTCCTACACTGTTGTCTCGTACTGGCCGCTAATACAATCCTAATTGCAGCACAAATATATCCAAAAAACTATAAAGGCAATCTTTAATTATCTTAGTTAAGAGGTTGCATGTATACTCATCTGTAGTGTCGCTTTTTTAGTATTCACTTATTCACTTGAGATAAGCACGTGAAAGGAGACTTCTTTCCTTTTAAACTAAATGTATTCCATGTGTTACATGAAATAAAAAGAATAAAACAGCTGTGTGTGTGCAATAAGTTACCCCTCCGTTGCATTACCCAGGAAATGCAACAATGCATGACTGTGTTGTTTATATTTGTTAGAAATCCAGATTCTTTACAGGCCAAATTTTATTTTCAAACTAGCAACAAGGACGATACTGCACTTTTGAATCTGAGGAAGGTTTGTCATAGAGGAGATGAGAGTTACTCTACAGATGGGGATGGAGGGAATGAATTGACAATGAGTATATATTGGTGCTTACTTGAAAAATTCATGCTTAGCCAGGGAGGAAGGCGACACTGTTCTACAGGTGAGCTGTTATGTTGGAAGCTGGACAGGAAATCCAGTTGAGGAGTGAGTGGTTTGTTCCAAGGTGACCAGCGGGGAAATCCACAGAGTGGGATTAGCTTAGGTAGTGAGAACACTTCAGGAAACAGAAGGGAATATCAGGAGTCAAAAACAGAGGTAAATTCAAGGCAACCATTAATTAAGTAAGGGCCATATTATCACAGGGAGCAGGTGTGTCTTCTGGAACTGGATGCTCTACGTATAGGGTGGAATTCTATACGAATTCTATACTGATCAGCTCCTTCAGGAGGCAAAGGTGAGACAAACAGACCAGCTTGAGAACTGTGACACCATGCGGTTCATAAGCAAGCAACATAGGGTTAAACACATGATCAGTGTGCCTTAACATCTCTGCCTTCACCAGTTTTTCAAATACTTTAATCACAGTTGATGTTTGGACGACTGGTGTAAAGTCATTTAGAGTTTTGGGATAACTAGATGTAGGAACGGGCACTAAAACAGCATCCCACACACCAGTGTAGGGTAGCTGTAGCTCAGGAGGTAGAGCAGGCCATCTCCTAATTGGAAGGTTGGTGGTTTGATCCCTGGCTGCTCCAGTCTGCATGCCAACTATCCTTGGGCAAGATACAAACCCCGTTGATCTCCGATGCATCACAAGTATGAATGTGTGTGAATGCCTGATCGAAAGCACTTAAAAAGCGTAGAAGAAAGTGCTTATGTGAATTGGTGCATGGCAAGAGCCCTCAGGTAGAGCAGAAAGCACTACATAAGAACCAGTCCATTAACAATAGGGACGTGCTGCACCTGTGAAGACTAAAATGTAAGATCTAAGTAAACGACCACAAATATTATCAGGTCCACGATGGTGGATGTCCCTCTGACTGATGTTAACGTGCTGTCTATGTTTGAGATTACACTGAAGTTCCTGGGTCTTATTACTAAAAACTGTTTTTCTAATTACTGTAACACTTAAGAGCATTAGTGGCTCAGAGTCTGAATGAAAGCCATCCAGAGTAACATGGCTGCTGTTCTTTGGCTTGGCTTTTAAAATTTCTGTTTTCAGCTTCTTGGCAGCTAAGTGCAGGTCAGATGCTGTATTTCTTTTTAGTCTTCACAGATTTAGTCAGCCATAGTTTATTGTTAGAGTAGATTTGAATTTGCCAACAAAGAATATCCATGTCTCAATGAAACACAGCGTAAGAACAACTGCTCTACATGCACTGTCAACTATGGGACCTTATACTGTATATACTGGACACACACACATGGGTGTTTATTTTTACAGATCACGTCCAGTCAATTGAGTTTACTACAGGTAGACTCCAGTCAAGTAGTAGAAGCATCTGACAGGTGATCAGTGGAAACATGATGCACCTGAGCTCAGTTTTGAGTGTCATTCTCTGGTCTGATGAAACAAAGATGGAACTCTTTGGCCTGAATGCCAGGCTTCATGTCTGGATGAAACCAGAGACCTCTCTACCTTGTCTATACCATCCCTACAGTGAAGCATGGTGGTGGCAGCATCATACTGTGAGGGTGGAGGAGACTTGAGGTTGTAATTGCTGCAAATGTGCTTCAGCAGAATATTAAGCAAAGGCTGAGAGTACACAAGGTACATATTAGTACATACATTTGCAAAAATTTACATGCAAACTTTTTTCACTTAGTCATTTTTTGTGTGGAATTTTGAAGTGGAAAATGTGTTCAATCCATTTTGGAATAACGCTGTAAAATGTGGAACAAGTGACGCACTGTGAATGTTTTCTGGATGCACTGTACATGGATCAACATGTGTTAAGTGGCCACAAGGCCTATGTTTGACTCCGAACCATCCCATTTGCTTTCCTGGCCCAAATACAACTGTTTTTTGGTGTAGGTGACAACAAAGAGCCATCTAAACAAAAAATTTGCACTAATTACTGCTAAACCTTATATTTGTCCTGGTGCCAAAAGCTTGTCACCACATTTTGGGCTTGTTTCCATAATCTGGATTAGTGAACCAGCACTTAATTGTAATAATGCATTAGGATGTAGTCTCACTTCTCTTTTGACAACCGTGGTCTTCTGTGATATTCCCCACTGAGTGAGTTTTAATCTCCTATAATAGAACTTGGTTTGCACTCAGTGCGTGGTTTGCCTTGCTCTTCTCACGCATTTCGAGAAATATGGCTGCTGGCTTGCTGTTTTTGGTTTGTGCTGCGGCTGTGCTGTATTCTGCTGAAGCTTGGCAGCCTTACAATGGGCTGCCTGAAATCTACAAAAAAGGAGTCAATCTGGTGCGGCAAGAGCTCACCACTCATTCTAAGATCCGACACCATTATCTGTTTTTGAAAACTGTGGACAAGTTAGAAACTGAGGTAAGCATCTTTTTGGTTTGGGTGTTTGCTCTTTCACAAACTCTTCCCCTTTTTTCTTTTATTTTCTAATGAAACCTGTAGCTGCCTCACTGATGGGGTGTGATAACCTTACTGACTGTGTCAACAGTCTCCTAAAGGTCTGCAGAAGAACAGAAACATTTACAGCTAAAATTTAAAAGACAAATGTTAAATCCTAATGTTAAAGAGAGAGAAAAACACTTGAAATGTTGGTTTCAGGTAACACCGATTTGACGCACTTTTCCTCTCTCTCTTCCTCTCTCTTTTTTTTTGCCAAATAGCAGCTGTACAGAAAAAGGTTTGATAAAACTGAAACTGTTGACAGTTTATGTTTGGATAATGAGGTGCAAAGATTGGAGTACTATTTAACAGACTGATGTTTCCACACAGCTGTTCATTAGAATCAAAACTGATGCGTATTTGGTGAAAACTTGCAGGATTTCACATTTCTTCCTGTAGATAATGAATGCGTTGCACAGCCACGACAGCATAATTAGACATTAAAGTTAAGAATAGCCAAAGGTGGCAAAAGTAGAGACATTCTTTACTTAAGTAAAAATACAGAAAAATACTCCAGTAAAAGACGAAATACTGATTCAACTTCTTTACTAAAGTAAAAGTCAAAAGGTCCAGGCTCCGAAATGCACTCAAAGTAAGAAAGTAAATATCTATTTTCTGTTGCCTACATCGTAGAGGGTGAATTTGACTCTACATCTAAACAGGAAAATGAGTACAATAAGGGGTTAAAGTGGGATTCAGCAAGTGGGGGAAATCTAAAATTGGCTGTACGGGCTCAGTGTGAGGAAAACAATCACATCTCACAATAATTTTTTAGTGTACAGGCTGCGATCAGCTGACCTGCTGCTCTTTGTGGATTTACACAGCTGAGTTCAACAAGATATAAGCTTCATGAGCTGTCTTGGCTGACTGCCATTTCCTACTTTAATACTGTTACTGTAGTATACTGTATGTTGTCTTTATACTATAGACAGTATTCAGTTGGTATAAAGGTGGAATTAAATGAATTAGTCTGAATCATTTGATGTAGCCGAACACTGACCATGAGCATCACAGCCTCTGTGCACCGGTCAAAATCACTGTTCTCTATTTTTAGTTCACCACAGTGATATATTTTGGAATTTGGCCCTTGACTGTTTGTCTTCCTCTGCGTGATCTCTGCACATGAAGATTTATTTGGACTTTTATTCTGCCTCCTGGCATCCTGCACTTGGGTCCTCTTTCCAGAAACGGTCTCATATTTTAGGAGGTGGAGCCATATGGAGGCCACAGCCCCTGCAGATTAAAGTCTGACCACCACAAACAACCAAAGAAATCTGGCAGATTTGGGTAGACATGGTCAAGCAAACCTGCTAAATCTGGCAGATTTCTTTGTGGAACTTTTTCTCTGTGGTTGCATAAATTTTAATGCATTTACCTTATAAAAACATTTCTTTAATTTAAGCATTAATGTAAGCATGCATCCATTCTCTGGGTTGGACTCCTTTTTTGCCTTCAGATGTGCTTTAAAACTTCATGGCATAGATTCAACAAGTTGCTTGAAACATTCCTCAGAGATTGTGGTCTGTATTGCAGTGGTGCGTTGACCACAAAATCCCAGTACACGAGTAGTTTCTTAAATAGTCAGACCAGCCTGTCTGGCACCAACAATCATGCCGTGTTCAGTGTTGCTTAATTCCCCTGTCTTCTTTCTGATGCTTAATTTGAACTTTAGCAGGTTTGCTTGACCATGTCTACCTGCCCAAATCCATTGACTTACTGCTTTTCTTTCAGGGTGGATTTGACAGGAAGTACATTTACCACCACTTTCTCCTGAAACCCACCATTGCTCCACAGCCTCTGATGGATTGTGTCATTTGCTACAAAGCAATAGCAAACCAGACAGAAGACAAACCCGAGCCATACGTTCATTGCATCCAGAGACAGAGACTCACAGAGGTATTATCACTCAAATGTAAATGTTTAAAAAGTGTCTTACATTTTATGTTCTTCTCCTACATTAATTTCCTAGATAGTTGACCTGTTATCAAACAAATGTTGCAATAAGTCAATCTTTTTGTGTCAAACTGCTCTTCTGATGGCCCCCAAACCATTGAGCCTGGTGAAATGGCTTCATCAGTGAAATGGTTAGATTGGGACAGTTTGGAATAAAGTTGGATCTCTTTGTTTAGTTTCCTTTGTGTGAATAACCAAATGTGTTTATGTGTTCTTTCTTGATTCAGGAGATGAAGAAAACCAGGTTGGGTCACTACAGAAACATGATCTACCACAGTGGCACTTCTACACTTTTGGCTTTGACTGCCAACTAAAAATAAATTCCTCATCGCAACACAAATATATATTTTTTTTAGCTGTAAGAAAATACTTTAGTTACTAAGTTACCTTAGTCAAGTGGTTGCTTGCATACTCAACTGTAGTGTCACTTTGATTGCTACTATTTACTTATTGATAAATGTGTTGAAGAAATGTTCTTTCCTTTTAAAATAATTGTATGCTTTCTCTACTATACAATGAAAAGAAAATCAGATGTGTGTGTTATTTACGAGACATGGGAAGCTAATCTGAACATGAACGAGTGACTATCTAAATAAAACAGGACATAAGACACAGACTGAGACCTAGAGTAAGATGTGAAAATGCGATACAGGGAATAGACATGGAGACATGACTGACACAAAAGAATGAAACACAGAGAGATGATCAAGGGAACAGGAAGTGATAAACACAGGGACCAGGACTTAAGACATATGACTAGACAAAAGAGGGAAACAAGAAAACAAAAGACACAGGGCATGGAAAGACCAAACAGACAGAGAAGAGACAAACTGGGCACAAAGAGGTGACTAACATAATCAAACAGGAACCAACAGCTAGATATAGAAATAACAAAACTCAGAGGTAATAGGAAATACTAAACTCAAGACGAATTCATAACTAGAACATGAAAATCTCTTAATTTCAACGAGATGAATAATAAGTCCAGAGCAAACTCAAAATATTGGGTCAGCGACCCAGGGCCACGACAGCAACAATACATTATTGTGTCTGCCAGATTTCCATGATGAGACCAAAATCCTTGTCATGGATAGCTGCCCAGTGCGAGTGAGGACATTCTAGAAAATGTCCTCCACCCTGTGTTTCACCCTGCGTGTTATTCTGCATATCTTTCTGCACATACTTTCTGCATTTTCTTCTGCGATTCATGGTTTCAGGTTTGTTTAGTTAGTTTTTCCCAGTTTAGGTTTATATTAGTTTCTGTCCTTCCCATCTTCGCTCAGTCTGTATTCTCACCATTTTGAAAATAAAGCTGACTCACATCAAAGCTAGTGCCTGCATTTGAGCCCTTCGTTCACCACTCTGCACGTCTGCCACTGCAGCCGTGACAAAAAATGAAAAAAACTATTCTTTTACTTTAATTGCAAATACTAAGTGCTACTTTAATGAGGTTTAGCAGCAAAAACTTGAAGTAATCATCTTTGGTTTGACTTTATCAGTCTCTGACATCATTGTGGAGGAATTTTGGCCCTGTCTTCTTTACAGTGTTCCTTTGGGCCATTGAGGTTTTGTCACAAAACAACTGTGTGCAGGCAGGAAAAGGACCCAAACCCAAACCTCGGACCCTCCAGCGGATACAGGCGGCTGGACGGGCCCCTCGGACCCTCCAGCGGAGACAGGCGGCTGGACGGGCGCTCCAGAACCCCCAGCTGACGTGGCATGAGGCTGGAGCGGTTCTCCTGAACCCCCAGCGGATGAGAAAGGTTGCTGGAGGGGCTCTTCTGGGCCTCCAGCAGGAACAGGCGGCAGCGGCGTGGGAGCCGCAGAGTGCTGAGCAGGTGACTGAGCAGATAGCTGAACTAGAGACTGAACTGGTAAATGCACTGAAGACTGAGCTAATGTCCCTGTAAAGAGTGTCTAAAAAAGTCAGGAGATGTTGTGTTTTATATTGACCAAAAAGGGGAATATGGGTGAGGATGCCATTGTCTGAGATGGCTGCACACATTGTAACATTCCCTCTGCGCCGGCCTGGGACATCAGTGGTTGCTATCAGTCCAATGCGACTTCTTCCACGCCTTCTGCCTTTGGCCAGATTGAAACCCGCCTCATCAATGTATATGAATGTGTGCAGTGGTACATATACTAGAAGGAACAGAATTTATTTCATTTGACAGACTAGTTACACAATATGGGATCAACAAGAAAAGATTTTTAGAATATCAACAAATTAAATCCATAGTAAAAAAGAAATTTAAACCGGGTCAAGTTGAACTACAAACACCACCAAGTGTGGTTCAATTTCTTACTCTTAAAACCCCCAAATTACTATCCAAAATATACAGAATGCTTTCTAAAATAGATGAATCAATATCACTTCCTATTGCAAAATGGGAAGCGGATTTATCAGTTAACTTAGACCAAAACTTTTGGTCTCAGATTTGCTTAAAAACCTTTCATCTAATTAGAAATCCCAGTCTTCAATTAATTCAATACAAAATACTACATAGAGTGCACTATACAGGTCATCGGATGTTCAAGATGGGCTTTACGTCTACCAACAACTGCTCACACTGCCATACCAATTCACCGGACAATTATATCCACGCTCTTTGGTTCTGTCCACCAGTTCAGAAGTTTTGGCGTGAGATATGTGAAGACTTATCGAAGTGTCTGAAATGTAACATTCCAACTTCCCCTTTAGTGTGTTTGTTGGGCAGCTTAGATAATGTCACTTCAGAAAAGAATATAGCCCACATGGTTTTCACTGCCCTATGCATAGCCAAGAAAACAGTCCTCATGAACTGGAAAAATAAAAATAATCTTAATTCTAACCAGTATAGAAATTATCTATTAGATTACATTAGTCTTGATACAGCCTCTGCCACCACATCAGATCAATTGCTCTGGGCTCCTTTGATCAGCTCCATCACCTAGTGGGGGTGGGGGGTCATAGTTTGGTCCCACCTTCACTGTTGTGATTAGTGTGGGGGTAGGGACAGGCTTAGGGCGTCGGGGGGTTCCCCAGGAGCATCTTCCTTGGGGGGCTCAACCCGGGGTAGCGGTCATGGCCAATTAAGGGGTCTGTTGGCTCTTAGGTGACGGTTTCCTCGTGGCTGCGTGCAGCGGGGCTAGGGGAGGGTCTGTGCTGACGGACGTGGGTTACTGACCTGGTAGCCTGGCTGCCCATGGGTGGGTCCGGGACGGGCGTGAGGTTCTGGGGGCGCTCCGTCTCTGGGCTGGGGCCCTGGCCGGGCCTCGGGGGCTCGGGTCCTGGTTGGTGTGTTGCTGGGGTTGTGGGCGGGTGGGTATATGGGGGCCCAGTCCTGGCGCAGGGCGCCGCCAGTGCATCGAGCCACCTGGGGGACTCTTCAACTGGTGGGGGAGGTTGTCACATCTTGCAGGAGCTTTCCTCTCCTCAGGAATTCTCTCTGCAGGAGGGGGAGATACAGGAGAGGTGGAGGAAGATCTCAGCCTGGGCGTCTATTGTCTTGTGTAGTCTGGAAGATGAGTGGATGATGGGGTGGGTGCAGTTTTCTCTGTAGTGGGGTCGGGTGGGCTGTCCCGGGCTCTGTGGGGCCGGGCGGCGCTGCTGCACTGGGCCCTGGTCCGGATGGGCCTGGGCCCCCTTTCCCTGGCGGGTTGCAGAGCATGGGGGTGCCTACTGGGGTCAGCGGGGGAGCTGGCCCCAGGGAGGGGTCACTTGCCCCTCCCTTTCTTCCCTCCCCATCTCCAGCTGCCTCCCTCTTCCCGCTCCACCACAGTCACCCACACATGCAGGGCCTTGGGGTAGGGGTGTGTCACCAGGGTGCAGAGGAGGCATCCCCCCCCTCTGTCCCCTTCTGGCTGCCTCTGCCTCAATTTTATCTCACAACTTAGACATTCACATTACTCACACTCTCATAACACATACATATAGGATCTTGGGGGTGGGCTCACAACACGGACTCCAAATTACCATCAGGGTGTACACCTCACCCCTGGCGTCGTTGCCCACCTCTCAATTTTAAATACACGTAGACATTGAGGGCTATCAGGAGGGGCTATGCGCTTACCTGCTGCTCTCTGGCAGGTAGCTCCATGCCCTCCTGGGTTTTAATTGCACCTTAGAACACATATACATCAACACTACATATGAGCGGGTAGAGGGAGGTTTGGAGTCTTCTCACACCCCCGGTCTCTGCGGCCTGCTGGAGCGGGGGGGCTAGGAGGAGGAGTTGGCCGTCCGACTGGGGTCTGGTGTGTGGGGCCTCCCTGCTGCTGCGGAGTCGGGGCAGTCTGCTTCTCCCCACTGCAGGGAAAAGGGTAACACCACCTGGGTCTGGGTGCAGTTTCCCCCTCCAGGGGCAAGGGTACCTAGACCCGGTTCTTAGAGTACGCTTGGGGAGTGTGATTGTGTGTACAGCGTCTCTTTATGTCTGTCTCCACGTTGGTTGAGTGTGGAGTAATTGCCTATGAGAGCATGAGGGTGGGAATGGATGTTTGTATTTGAGTGTGCCTGTATGTCTGTGTCTATATGTCAGGTTGGGTATCAGACGCCACCTCTCTGGGGACATCTCAGGCCCTCCAAGGTTTGGAGGCCTATCTCCCCCCACCACTTCCCCTGCCGGTGGCGGACGCCCTCAGACATCGATGCGTTGGTGGTTCTTTGTGTCCGGGGGTGGGCGTCCGGGTACACACCGGCTCACTCCTTGGTGGCTGCTTATCGGGGCCTGGAACCTGGGGCTCGCTCGGGCCACTTCGGGGGTGGGGCTCGGTCACTCAGGCACAGCTGGCTGCCGGCGGAGCTCACGGGCACGTCACTGCAACCCCCCCTGGCTTCTGCTCCGCGGCTGCTGAGTGATCCCTCATCTGGGACTCTCCTCAGCTCTTTCTGGGACAGTGGCGCGGCTGCCCCTCTGTTGGTCTTCCTTGGTCTCTTGTGTTCTGGGGGCCTCTGGATGTCTGGAGTTTTGATCTCCTCCATACCTGCTTCATGCCCTGGAGGATGGGACTGTGGCCCCCCACACCCTCTAGCAGATCATTACATTAAGGAACCTTTTAAATACAAGCGCGCTCATGCTCACAGGTGTACACACAGGTGATCACACACACAAACTACACCCTTTTTGGCTCCTACCTCAAAGCACACTGTGCGCTGTCGATCTTACGTGCTGCACAATAATGTTTAATATTAAGTATTTAGCGTTATATTCCCATATATCATTGTGATGTTGTTTATTCTATTACTCTCGTTTTCTTCTGCTTGTTTTCTTTTTTCTTTCCCAACAGGTGATCCAGGTGATCGATATATGTATTTTTTGTCTGCTTATTTTGTTGGTTTTTGTTTTTTGCCCTTTATCCCCGTCCCTCATCTTCGCTGTTTTTTTTTTCTTCCCCCTCTTTCTTTCTCCCTTTTCTTTTCCCCTGTCCCGTATCTAGCAAGTAAAAAAATAAATAAATAAATAAAATAAAATAAACAATAAAAGGTAAATCAAATGGACCATTACGGCAAGGCTGGGATGGTCCATTTGGTAAAGTAAATCCGTTGGGCATCTTTCTTCGCCTTTAGACAATAATTCTGATGGCAAAAGAACCAAACGGGACAGGTTTAATAAAAAAAAAAAAAAAAGAAAAAAAAAAAAAAAAGAATGTGTGCAGTGGTTCCCTGGCTTCCAGCTCCAGTACACGCTTTAGAAAGAGAGAGGGAAATGTAACAACTTTTCCTGTGTAACATAATGCATTTTGTATGTTCTATGAGTATATATTGTATATTGTATGTTCTGTTCCGTTCAAATGGCACTTTGTACAATTGTTTCATGCACATTTCTTTTCTCTTGAGCACCAATATTGCCAAATACACCGTTATCTTCTATGACAGCACTTTGGATTTCTTTAAACTTTATTGCATTGTTTGCAGTCACCATTGCACAAATGGGTTCCTCTTGCTGCGGGGTAAAAAGGGGCCCTCTTCCACCTCTGCGAGGTTGTCTTTCAATCCTTTGTGGTGCAGATTACAGTAAAATTACAGTAATGTACACTAAACATGAGATATTATGAGATGTTGGATTACTGTCCAATACTATACATACCTGTTCTCCCTACGAAATGTTTGAATTCACAGTGGTTCTTCCAACATTTGGTTGCACCCTCCGACCAGCCTCATCCATTGTAAGGCCATGATTGACAACATGGTCAACAAGTGTTGCCCTAATTTCATTAGGAATCTGCCTATGTTTTTGGCGTCTTCTCCCTCTTCCCCTGTTTTGTCCCCATCGCATCCTCACCCCTCTTCCACGATGCTGACCTTGCGTTTCTGTGTCACAGAATTGTAGAAATGGTACACACTATGTCCTGCTCGGTTCATATACGCTTGCCAATTGAGGGTTCATGGGATTGATCCATAAGTGACTGTGAGCAAGTGGCTTGTCATTGGTTACAACTGATACTTCATACACCTCCTCGTCAGTGAAAGCTGAAGTTCACCTGAGAGAAATTGTTCAATTTCGGGGACATTTCCAGGAAAAAATAATAAGAAAAGGTATAACATTTGCTTGACAGCATTTAAAAACTAATTCACCAATTTTGTATGTAATGACTCAAGCAATAAAATGAAGACTATTAGTTTTATTGGGAACGACTATTCAGCATCCAAAAGTATAGTTCATTTTGACTGACATGACATAAGCAAATGATAATGTTGTCGATGGCAGAGAATGGTATGAAAGCAACTGATATATGTCCAAGAGCATTTGCAATTTGTTCAGAGGAAAGAGAAATTGCTACTATGATGTGCACAAATGACTAAATGTTGTGGAGGTTGCACTAATGGCTTTGAGAATTTTCATTCTGATCTGAGAAAAGCACCAAAGCAACTGAGAAAAACTGTAAAAACACAGAGGATATTTAATCCGTGAACTCGTTAAACCGGTGTTTCCCAACCTTTTTGGTCCATCAACCCTTGAAAGGTCTCTCAGTTGGACCTCTTGTCACATGATTTCCACTGTGGCCCAAAGAGGTTACTGGAGAAAAATAATGTAATCCCCACAAAATGCTTACAAACTGCTGCTTTTTTTCTCCTTAACTGTATTATCATGAAGCCTTTTAAGGAACTATATTTATAAAGTGTGTAAAACTGGCTTGGCTACAGTAACAAGGACATTTTTGTGTAATACCTGTACGTTCACTTTTTTTTTTTTTTTTTTTTTTGCAGAATTTAAGCAGAATTTTAAGTACTTTTCTTTGGAGTACTGAGTCTTTGATTTCTTTTGCCACCAATGCCAGTGTCCAACAAGGATCATCATGTTTTGAAGCCACCACAAGGCCTGTTTTGTGTTCTGCTGGCAGAAATAAAGGTTTTATTTTTTGTTGGTAAAAACAAAGAGCCATCTAATGAAATGAAAATAAAACTTTTCATCTAATTACTGCTAACCTTTAGATTTGTCCTGGTGCCAAAAGCTTGGCACCACATGCTTAGCTTGTTTCCAGGATCTGAATCAGTGAACCATGGCTTAATTGTAATAATCTAAGTCCTCTTTTGGCACTGAGGATGTTTTCTGTTGGAAAGTTTTAAGCTATGACCTCCTGAGTATTACAGGAAACTGGGTGGGATATTAAGTAAACAGTGAGTACAGCTGCTGGTCTGTCGATGATCAATGTTTTTAGTTTCACTTGTGATTCCCAGAGCCATAATAGGACTTGTTTTGAACTCGGGTCTTTATTCTCTAAGCTGCCCTCCTCTCCTCCCAGACTCAGAGAAAAATGGCTGCTGGCTTGCTGTTTTTGGTTTGTGCAGTTGCTGTGCTGTACTCTGCCGAAGCTCAGGATTCTTACAATGGGCTGCCTGAAATCTACAAGAAAGGAGTGGATCTGGCAATGCAACAGCTCAGCACCCACGCTAGGGTCCAACACCATTATCACTTTTTGAAAACTGTGGGGAAGTTAGAAACTGAGGTAAGCATCTTTTAGCTTTAGCTGTCGGCTCTTTTACAAGCTCTTCAGATTTTTTTTGTTTCATAATGACACCCACTTTGAAAACATGTAGCGTCACTGATGGGGTGAGATAAAGTTTGTGACAACACTCTCCTAAATGTGTGCAGTATATTTTCAGCTTAAATTTAAAAGACAAATATTGAATTAAAATCTTAAAAAGAGAAAAAACCCCCGAAAGTCTGCTTTCAGTTAACACGGACTTGGCACACTTTTCCTCTCTCTTGCTCCGGGAAATTCTGGCTCATACTTGTTTTCCTATCTGTACGCAAGATGGGAAATGTCAGGAAGGAAAATGTTTTCAGCAGAGAAAAAAACAGGATGAGGTGTGTCTCTGTGAGAATGTGCACATTAAAGAGTCCTTTCACTCCTTTCTTTTCAAATATAAGGCCTTACAGAGGAGGTTTAGCTAAAACTGAAAGTGTTGAATGTGAAACTTTCAAACACTGGAGCCTTTCACAGTCTGCATACCAAAGTGTCCTTGTGCAAGACACAAAAAGCCAGAGTTGCCCTCTAAAGGAGTCATTGTGGTGTGAATGTGTATGAATGTTAGAAAGAGGCATAGAAAAAAACATGCTTTTTTGAATAGGTATTGTTGTATAGAGTGCTCTGAGTGCTCAAATAGAGTAAAAAAGCACAATATAAGAACCAGTCCATTTACCATTTACAATCAAAAAAGATGTATATCTGGTAAAAAGGATATCAGGATGTACATGTGGGTACGTGTGAATGGTGAGATGCAGGGTGCTGTGGGGAGAGAGCGAGGCAGATAATTGCTGCAGCTGGTTTTATCTCAGATCTGCTGATTACTTCAGCTGAGTATTGCTACTGTACCTGCGCGTATACTGAAGAACAGAGATATTTGATGGATATCTGCACACACTCATAATAAAACTCTGGCTGTCACCAGTGTAAGTGCAATTTATCTGGTGATGTACTTTCAAGCCAAGAGGCTCAGCTGCAGTGGATTATCTGCTATTTCACACAAAGATATTCTTTATTCTCCAAATTTTGATGAAAATGAGCTTGTACATAATAACCTGCAATAAACAGATAATAAAATCAGTAGTTAGGTGTTGTTAGTTGCTTTAAATTACCCATATGGTACTATTTAGTACGCCAGTTTTCCATTTCACTTGTGTTTATAACACTCATCTTGTCTTCCTCGTAGTCCTTGGTTCCCTTATGTTCCCTTTGGTCTGCTTACTTGTTTATCAATTTGCTGTTTTTGGACTTTAGTCCTTGATTGTTTGCCTTGCTCTGCATGACCTCTGCGCATGAAGATTTATTTGGACTTTTATTCTGCCTCCTGGCATCCTGACATGGGTCCTCTTTCCAGAAACTGTCTCATAGTTTAGGAGGTGGAGCCAAGTGGAGGCCACAGCCCCTGCAGATTAAAGTCTGACCATCACAAACAACCAAAGAAAAGCTCTGAAGCCTGTTAGTGGGCTGTGCACACTGAACTGGAATTACATCAAGAAACTACATTTCTAACAGATTTCTCTGTGGAACTTTTTATCATTGGCTGCTGTTCCCACACAAACACATTAAAGATTCAGTTTATTGCATTTATTTTATGGGCTTTATCAGCCATTAGGGATGAGAAAGATGATAAGAATTTTGTTATCGAATCAATAATTTTGTTAGAATTATGTTATCACTTATTGATTGTCATTGGGATGGCTCCATTTTGAGAGTCACCACAATTACTAAGCAGCATATCAAAGACATTACATTTGTGCAAATTAATTGCCTGCTGTGTAGTCGAACACAAAGCTGAAAACACAAAGCAAAAATGAAAAACAGCACACAGAGACTTTAAAAACTTTAGAAACATGAGCAGGTAGAAAAAGAGGCAGCAGCCTGACTGCTCGTTAGTTTGTTAACTTTTGAATTTCAGGGTCTGGCTGCTGGGCTGGGGTCGGCATTCAGTCAGCTTTAGAATCACTCTGGGTTTTTGGCTAGCTTAACGTTAGCATCCTGTCTGGCTAGCTCAATGTTATCATGCTGTCTGCGGATCCTTGGAAAGAGCTGAAGTTGTCCTAGCAGCATAATGCAGCTGTTTCTGTCCAGGATGCAGTTTCCACTTAACCATCGTGCTTTCGACCTTTTCAATCCATCAGTTCTCTTCCATTTATCCTTATCAGGGTCGCGGGGTTTCCAAGCTAGCATAGGGCAAGAGGAAGGTCGCCAGCCTGATGTAGGGCTAACACTGAAAGACAAAAAAAACAAACAAAAAACAACCCAACAACATTCACTTGGGAAATTTAGAGTCACCCTAACCCACTAACTGCATGTCTTTAAACAGTGGGAGAAAGCAAGAGTACCCAGAGAGAACCCACACAGACATGGGGAGAATATGCAAAGTCCACACAGTGCTTTGTCCTTTTGATACAACACATGATGGATCCATGCTCTCATCTAAATGTTGAGGTTGCAGGATAGTTTTTCTTTTTCAAACCGGTTGTTGTAAACCCTAGAGATGGTTGTGTTAGAAAATCCCAACAGATCGGCATTTTCCAAAATACTCCAAGCAGCCTGTCTGGCACCAACAACCATGCCAGATTTAGCGTCACTTAATTTCCCTTTCTTATGCTTTACTTGAACTTTAGTAGGTTGTCTCAGCAGTGTTTACATCAATTCAGTTGCTGCCATGTGATTGTCTGTTAAGATATTTGCATTGATAAATCAGCCGAACAGACATATCAAACAACGTGTTTGTAGCTCCCCATAAAATTATCCTATGTTCTCTTTCAGGGTGGATTTGGTGTGAGATACTTCTACCACCACTTTTACCTGAAACCCACCAGGTGTCTGAAAGGAACAACTGAGACTGACCCTCAGAGATGCCCCTACAGGAATGATCGAGTGAGCAAATATGTTTTTAAAAAAGGAGTGTTAACTTTGCCATCTATCAAAGCATCATCACCACTGTTATGCTCTTCATGTTGTCATTGCTCCACAGCCTCTGATGGATTGTGCAGTTTGCTACAAAACATCAGGAGAACAGATAGAAGCCCAACCCAACCCATACGTTCACTGTATCCAGAAACCGAGATTCACAGAGGTAATATTACTCATGACCCGAAGCACTATTTGGAATGTAAAAAAACATTGTTGTCCTTTTCTATGTTTTTGCTTTCGATGTTCTTCTGCTCTCTATTTTAATTTAAAAACTGTGGAAATTTTTGAGCTTAGTGTGGAGATTTCTACGTGTGAAAATTCACACATTCATCTTTTTGTGTTCTTTCTTGATTCAGGAGATGAAGAAAGCCAGGTTGGATCACTACAAAAAAATGGCCTATCACAGTGGCGCTCCTACACTTTTGGCTGTGAGAACATAGATTCCCCATTGAAGCACAAATATATCCAGAAAGCTATAAGAAAGGAAATCTGTAGTAACCATTAGTTAACTGGTTGCATGCATACTCGACTTTGATTATTATCATTCACTCACTCATTTGTGATAAACGTGTGAAAGAAGTGTTTTTCTTTTTGAACTCTTTGTATTCCATGTGTGACATATAATAAAAAGAGAAAAACAGCTGTGTGTGTAATAAATTACCCAACCGTTGCATTACCCAGGAAATGTAACAATGCATTACTGTGTTGTTTAAACTTGTTAGAAATCCAGATTCTTCAACGGCCAAATTCCTCATCATAGAAACATGCCCACCCACAAAAAGACTCCATCTCATCTAATAACCACTTTTCTGCAGGGCTTCTCAGCAACACGCTGATGTTAAGCTGGTTAAGACTGCAGATGTTACTGTAATAATACATGCAAGTAAATAAAATTCTACAATAACCTAAATACTATTTCATTTAATTAACATGATTTTTAAATTTGTCTCAAAGTTAAATCCTAAATGCTTTAACAGTTGTTTGAAAACCTTGAAGATTGTTTTTTTTCCCCACCTTTTAATATCCTGGTATTACTTCAACAATTGAGCAGAACAGAACCGCAAAATAAAAATGTAAAAAGGTGAGAATGACAGCCAGGTTTTTTTTGTTAAACTGCACAGATTACATGTATTTTTTTAATGTTATAGTCTTAAAAGAAAAGAGTGAGAAGACAGAAATGGAAATTCTTAACATAGCTAACTCAAAGTACTACTTAAAATTACTCAAAGCACAGGGCTGCCTAGAAAAGGATTTGCCCTTACAGGAGAAAACTTGTTGAAGAGGTACTTAATAAAGTCCCTGAAGGCATGACCTTGCATGCTGCATGCTCTATAATCACACTTGTCTATACAAAGATGTTGACTGATTTGCCAAGATGGAAAGGTCAGAACGATTAAAGTATAGTCTGTCAAATTTTAAAGGTCAGACGAACAAAAGCGTAAAAAGTAGGGCTTAATGCCCCTTTCTCAGCCCCCTTTTCACCTTCTGTCACCGCCCTCATCTGTGGTATATAAAAATTTGAATTTTACCTCTCACATATCACCTCTCTGAATTTGCTGAACTCTCACTGGTCGAAGACATTCAAGCCTGTAAGTATACTTTAAAATAAATGCATTCTGTTAAATATCTGCAAATGAACAGAAGTTTGCAGTTGTTATCAAGTTTTTTGGATACAAACTAATGTAAGAAGAACAGGTTTCATTGATGTGCACAAATAAAATTCTGACTTTGTTGTGTGTTGCAGGATCATGAGCAGGAACTTCTTGTCCAAAAATGACGAGCTCCGCAGGGGAGACTACCTGGTGTCCAACAACAAGCAGTACAAAGCTATATTTCAGGTGACTACTTCAAAGTTTCTCAGTTCAGAAGCTCATAAAAGCCTTGTTTTCCAGTCATGCGTGCTGACAGTTATCTAATGTGTGATTTCTTTGTGGTTGCAGGGTGATGGCAACTTTGTCATCTATGGCTGGAAGCCTTTGTGGACTTCAGACACTGAAGGATCAGACGCCGTCCGTCTGTGCATGCAGGCTGACTGCAACCTGGTCATGTACAGCAAGTGTGACACGCCTAGGTGGCACACAAACTCTGCCAAAACTGCCACGTGCAACATGTGCCGTCTTCAACTGACCGATGACGGCAAACTGGTGGTGAACAGAGAGTGCGAAGAAATCTGGAGCTCTGAAAAGTCCAAAGGCATGAAGTGATGCTTGTGTGCAACCATCCTTTGGCATAAACCTTCAGCGATGCTATTAAAGCAATATATACCAGTGCATAAACAAGCCTTTCCTTTTTCTTTCTGTTTAGCTTTGATCAGACTCTGAATTTCAGCTCTGAATGTGCATTTTTTGACTCTACAGCTTCTGTGCTGCTGTAAAACACAAAGGATTGTAACCAAATGGCAAAAAATAAAAATAAAATGAAAGGTATTTGACCAACCTCTTGTTCCGTGTGTTTATATTTCTGCCATTAGACAGATTTTCTTAAGTATTAATATTGTTGCAAAGGTGCAGGAAGCAATCTTAAAACTTTGAGGTGTAACACAGATTTTGTAGATGACTCTGGTCTGCATTGAATATTAAACACTTTTTCATTTTTCTTTCTTCTTCCCTGAATTAAGTATCTTCATGTTGTCCAGCAACTGATATTTTTCCTTGGCTCAGTAATTTTTTCAGTTTATATACTCTCCTTTGGCTTAGTTGAAAAAAAAAATACAGCAAATCATTTCATTATTGTGCAGATTACTGGCAGATTCATCTGTGGCTCCAAAACTGTAGACAAACTGCTGCTTCACATCAGGACATCCCCACCCTTCCTTCGTTGATGGACTTGCTAATGCCACAAAGACTGGCTGTGAGCAGTGCGGAAATAACTACTTTGAGCTTTTATTTTAATTGGAGTTGCTGAGGGCAAATTTAAGAAGCTTCAGCATAGTAATCATCTTCAGTTTGACTTTATCAGTCTCTTACATTATTGTGTGGGAATTTTGGTCCACTCTTGTTCACAATGTGGCTTCAGTCCATTGAGGTTTGAGGACATTTGTTAATGTAACGCTCTCTTAAGTTTCCACTGCATGGTCTGACAGCCCTCGCCAGACCAGTAGTGCAGGGCGGACGTATAATTAGTGAAAGTTTACCTTAAGCTAAGGACTGCCTAGTTACTGTGTGTGTGTTTTGCCACTAGGAGTCAGGAACGGAGAGGAGTCACGGGAGCTGTGTTGCCACAAGGGATTAATGTTTGGGAAGGAGCCACTGCGTGTGTTTTTCACTTCATGGCCACGAGCACTGCTAGAAGGAGAAGGAGGAGACCACACCTGTGCACACACCACTATATATATTGAACTCTTGTACCTTTGGCTCACTGTAAATAAATCCACTGTCTTCTTCAAAGGAGCCCTGCATCCGAGTCCTGTCTTTCCACACCAGCCCTGACAATGCAGCATTTCAAACTTGGACTGGGCCATTGCAAACACCTTCTCTTTCATTTTCAGTCATTCTGTTAGTGTTGTTGCTGCTGCGCTTGGGATCATTTTCAAATTGGACAGTAGTGGGGGTGCAGGGGGGCAGTAGGAGTGTGTAAAGCTTTAGCTCAGATGTCACATTTGAATCTAGAATAATTAGGCATACAGCGCTTACGGTTGAATCAATGACTGCAAGGCGCCCAGGTCCTGTGGGCGTAAAGCCAGCCCACATCATCATCCCTCCACCACTGGGTTGTGCAGTTGTTATGAGGTGTTTGTGCTGATACACTGTATTTGGTTTTCTCCAATAACTTTAGATGTCAGGGACCTGGGTCTGAGGGACCCAGAATCCATGAGCGACTTATATACAGTGGCTTGCAAAAGTATTCGGCCCCCTTGAACTTTTCCACATTTTGTCACATTACAGCCACAAACATGAATCAATTTTATTGGAATTCCAAGTGAAAGACCAATACAAAGTGGTGTACATGTGAGAAGTGGAACGAAAATCATACATGATTCCAATCATTTTTGACAAATAAATAACTGCAAAGTGGGGTGTGTGTAATTATTCAGCCCCCTGAGTCAATACTTTGTAGAACCACCTTTTGCTGCAATTACAGCTGCCAGTCTTTTAGGGTATGTTTCTACCAGCTTTGCACATCTAGCGACTGAAATCCTTGCCCATTCTTCTTTGCAAAACAGCTCCAGCTCAGTCAGATTAGATGGACAGCGTTTGTGAACAGCAGTTTTCAGATCTTGCCACAGATCATCGATTGGATTTAGATCTGGACTTTGACTGGGCCATTCAAGTTCAAGTTCAAGTTCAAATTTTATTCGCCACATGCAGTGGCAAGTTGCCCTGCAGTGGAATGAACCCGCCCCCCGACCTTCCACACACAACACAGACATCACATGGGGATACAAGTCAGAGAACGGTTGCATTACAGAAAACCACTGAAATGTACACTACAATGGGAAAGTACAAGAGGAAAAAAAGAGACCTCTACTCATGCTGGGCTCCTATGGGAGGACAGCATGAGAACAGGAAACAAAAAAACTCCTCTGCACAGAAAGCACATAAATGTCCACAGTACAACATTATGGAGCATGTGACCAGCAACAGGGTTGGGTAGGGGATGAGGAGTAATCCTAGGCAAACACAGCAGCCATCCTGCCACTGCGCCGTCTCTCCAGCGCGGGCCCAGACCCGCCGTGTTCTCCAGGAGGATACAAGCATCGAAGGTGTTTGGAAGGGGAGGGGGAGATGAGTGAGTGCTTATCAGTGTAAGTGTATGTGTGTGCGTGTCCATAGTTCAGCTGAGACAGTGTCCTTCGCCCTGCCAGGCTAAGTAAACAGTCTGCCAGCCAACCCAGGTGGCCTTGCATAGAGTGGGAAGAACAGTCTAAACACAGTCGTTATCAGGGAGTTTTTGTTCAGCTCCAGCCTTGAGGCCACAGCTGGCGCCGAAGGGATAGCCGCATTATGATGGTGGTTTTCTTTTGTGCGAACAACTCATGAAAATTTCAAAGCTGTACTTAACACTCCGACACCGACACTGGTCTCTCAATCTCCCGTTGGAGAGCCGCGAGCTTCTCCATGATGTTATCAAACTTACACTCCGTGATGTTGTCCTTCTTGTGCTCAAAGAGCCGATTCTGAGAACTCACGAATGCAGGGAGCTGCTCCATGATGTGATCCAACTTTCGCTCAGAGGTGTTATTCTGAGTGAACTTCTCCATGATGTAATCCAATGTACGCTCAGAGGTCTTATTCTGAGTATTCACGGCAGCCGTAAGCTTCTCCAAGATCTTAACCATGCTGCACTCAGTGAGCCCATTCTGAGAAGTCGCGCCTCGTCCCATCGTTTCAATCCCAGCGGGCAGCCTTGGGGGGGTTTGAACAGCCAGTTCCGCTTTCTTAATTCCTCGATAAGCCAGGGCCAAGCCAGCTCCGATCAGCAAGAACCCTGTTATCCTCCATTTCTGCCACCCGTCCATCGTGTATCCGTTAGGGAAAGTCCCTCCAGGGCACTCGGGCTCTCCCGAGCCCAGACTTCTTGTTGAGAAAAGGGTGTCAATAGCATTCAGAGACCAGTTGATCAAATCCATAATTCTCTTTCAGGTTTCAGAGAACAGACTGTGAGAGAGTGTTCCAGGGAAAGTAATACACACGAGACAAGACAAGGACACAAGAGGCTAAGCAGGGAAGATAAGGGGAAGGAGGAGAGGAGAAAAAGTGCAACTGCCTTCGCCGAGAGCCAAAAGAGAATTCTAACACATGGATATGTTTTGTTTTAAACCATTCCATTGTTGCCCTTTAGGGTCGTTGTCCTGCTGGAAGGTGAACCTCCGCCCCAGTCTCAAGTCTTTTGCAGACTCCAAGAGGTTTTCTTCCAAGATTGCCCTGTATTTGGCTCCATCCATCTTCCCATCAACTCTGACCAGCTTCCCTGTCCCTGCTGAAGAGAAGCACCCCCAGAGCATGATGCTGCCACCACCATATTTGACAGTGGGGATGGTGTGTTCAGAGTGATGGGCAGGAAGTTTAGTTTTCCGCCACACATAGCGTTTTGCATTTTGGCCAAAAAGTTCCATTTTGGTCTCATCTGACCAGAGCACCTTCTTCCACATGTTTGCTGTGTCCCCCACATGGCTTGTGGCAAACTGCAAACGGGACTTCTTATGGTTTTCTGTTAACAATGGCTTTCTTCTTGCCACTCTTCCATAAAGGCCAACTTTGTGCAGTGTACGACTAATAGTTGTCCTATGGACAGATTCCCCCACCTGAGCTGTAGATCCCTGCAGCTCGTCCAGAGTCACCATGGGCCTCTTGGCTGCGTTTCTGATCAGTGCTCTCCTTGTTCGGCCTGTGAGTTTAGGTGGACGGCCTTGTCTTGGTAGGTTTACAGTTGTGCCATACTCCTTCCATTTCTGAATGATCGCTTGAACAGTGCTCCGTGGGATGTTCAAGGCTTGGGAAATCTTTTTGTAGCCTAAGCCTGCTTTAAATTTCTCAATAACTTTATCCCTGACCTGTCTGGTGTGTTCTTTGGACTTCATGGTGTTGTTGCTCCCCATATCCTCTTAGACAACCTCTGAGGCCGTCACAGAGCAGCTGTATTTGTAATGACATTAGATTACACACAGGTGGACTCTATTTAGACATTAGCATTCACCAGGCAATGTCTATGGGCAACTGACTGCACTCAGACCAAAGGGGGGTGAATAATTACGCACACCCCACTTTGCAGTTATTTATTTGTAAAAAATGTTTGGAATCATGTATGATTTTCGTTCCACTTCTCACGTGTACACCACTTTGTATTGGTCTCTCACGTGGAATTCCAATAAAATTGATTCATGTTTGTGGCTGTAATGTGACAAAATGTGGGAAAGTTCAAGGGGGCCAAATACTTTTGCAAACCACTGTAGGTCATAGGAGGGTAACCAATTCCTTGTCGTCGAGTGTTTCCAGGCACCGAGTACAGATCTGATTTCAGTTTTAAATTCATAAACTTTAATTTTCAGTGTGAGGAAGTGACTGGGAATCCAGATTTTATGTGTACGCAAACATCAGGTTCAACGTATACATTGCTTACCCAATTTTACAAATTAAAGTGCAACAGATGCAAACATCCAAGACTATAAAATTAAGAGATTTGGTAGTAAAATATCAACAGAATATCACTGCACTAAAAACAAGTGCTACAAATAATGAGAGTGAGAGTGAGAGAGAGAGAGAAGTCAACAGGAAGAGCATTGGCTATGACCGTTTGACCGCAGTTTGCCATCAAGTCAAAAAGTTTTGCAAACAAACAGAGAAAAGCTGAAAGGTGTGAAATACCACCAAACTGCTGACTCCTGAAAGCATCCAGTTAACAACTGCTACATGATGCATAAACAACACAGACTTTATCAGCTGTGGAGTGTCTCCAGCTGGTACCATTGAAATATTGGATCAGTGCTAAAAGTTTTTTTTATATGTTTTAATGAATGGTAGTGCTCACTCTATAGGACGCTTCACCATAACACCATGCTTATGGTCATTGGGGTCAGATTAGATTTTTAACTTTGTCACCTGTCGCGGAATTTTCTGTTAATAAAGTCTGCAACACGGTCAGCTGTGGTCAAGTTATTTTAATTACTGCATGCAGGAAAGCCAACAGAGATCAAACATCCCATTCACAGTCATGTGGGCTCTGTCCTTTGGGCGTCGCAGCATCCCTTTTATACCCTCATACACAACTCTCTGTATCTTTTAGTTACAACAGGTTTTTGTCCCACAGGCTGTTGCTGGGCAGAGAGCAACTCCCACTATCTTTTACCAGGAAGCTCCTGGCACTGGTCATCTCCTTGTCCTTCTATGTCCTACACAGTTAGCTGATAACATAGTGAAACATCGTTACGCAAAGCTAAGCAGTTTTCACAATGTCATATTGACACATACACATACTTCATCCAAGCATGCGAAGGTTGTACAAAAATCCTAGCACAGGGGTATCGAACTCCAGACCTCAAGGGCCGGTGTCCTGCAGGTTTTAGAAAACACCCTGGGTCAACACACCTGAATCAAATGATTAGTTCATTACCAGGCTTCTGGAGAACTTCAAGACATGTTGAGGAGGTCATTCAACCATTTAAATGAGCTGTGTTGGATCAGGGACACATCTAAAACCTGCAGGACACCGGCCCTCGAGGCCTGGAGTTCGACACCTGTGTCACAGAATGAGATTCAAAACACCTACATCTAAATGTATGACAACGTGAAAACTAGAATTTTCACCATTACACACCAGACCATCAACAAACTTCATTTTGTATTTTTTTTGTTAGATTATTTTAAATTAAGCACTCATGCTTTCACATCCATTTTTTCTGAACTTTCTACACCCAAAAGTTGCTCAACTAAATTTCTGTTTCCGATTAGTGGTGGCTAGTTTGCTTCCATGAACTGACTTACAGAAAGTGTTTCTGGGTCATGATGGGATAACAGTGTTCAAATTAGACAGGGATGCATATGAGAACATTATGAGAAAAATGTGACAAATACTCAGGACCTGTCATGTACTGTGTGAGGCAGGCAGGATTAAGGATCCAAAATGCAGACTCTCAGGTAAAGCTAAACTCAGTCCTCAGCTTTAATACTGGATACCAAGTATTAAAGCTGGTATCCAGGCAGGCAGAACACACAGGCAGGCAGGCCTGTGTGTTCTGCCTGCAAATACGTGCTGTAAAAGAATATTCTCCTCTTTCTTCAATTATTTTGTATTTTTATGCAGATTTGTCACACTTACATGTTAGAAATCATCAAATACATTTTAATATTAGACAAAGGTCCAGAAGATCTGGGCCATCCGCAGCCCCCAAGAGGCCACATGTCTCGGCAAAATTTGTACATCCATCCCATCAGGAAGAGGAGGGAGGCCCCAGATGGGGTGCCCTTGGCCAAAGGGTAAGAGTCCCATAACAGGATCCTGTTCTCAGCTCAAGAGCCACCAACACAGTCCAAGCTACCTCAGACCACCAAGGACCAAGGGAGCAGGCCGTGTCAGAAAGTCCAGCCACGCACCTCAGGGAACCCCTCCCTCCATGACTATGTCCCAAAGGGGTCAAGGCTCAGTAAACCCCAGATCTAGGACACACACAGACACACAAGCCACTCAGTCACTCATTCATACCCACCCACTAATGACACACAAAGAGACACAAAGACACACATGCACACACAATCGCCCAACTGCTGAACAGTAGTACTCATCCACCCGCAGCACCACTTCAAAATGACAAGATTAATTAACTGTAGTCATATTTGTGCAACAAAAATCTGCAAGTGTAAAACTGTAATTTATTACTGATAATCCAAGATGGTATGTGTGTGATAATTCATCCCTGTCACTGAATTTTAACGAGAAAAAAGCCTGACCTTATAAACACATCTGAGGGACATGGTCACCGCTCTCCACTGTGCACTTCTGCACCTCCCTGGGATGGTGGTGTTATCAGAGGTGCACTGCCAGGTGACATTGCCTCTGCTCCTGGGACTCCCACCGTTTGGCCGTGACACAACATTCTCTCTCTCTCTCTCTCTCTCTCTCTCTCTCTCTCTCTCTCACTCACACAAACCATAAGAAGATTGTTGATTTATGTATCTGTGTATTTTCTCATTTGTGTTTACTGTGCTGTATGTTGGATTTTTTGTCTCTTACAGGTGCAGCAGTTGTCAATACATTGTGTATTTCTGTTTGTTTCTATCCTCCCTGTAGATGCATGTATGCTGTTTGCACATTCACACTTTGCAGTGCTGTGCTCTCAGCTTCTCTGCTGCCAGCTTCTCCAGCTCCGATCAGAACTCTCCTCTCCAGCCCCGGCCACTACTAAAATAGGAAAGGAGTGATTAGATGATGTTCGCCGGCTGCGAAGATCAGCCTCCCCTGACACCACAAACTGAACCCCCTGCTCCACTCCTCCCCTGGAGCCGAGCCACAAACCACACCCACCACCGCCTACTCTTTTTCTTTCCTTCACTCTCTTGTGTTAGACATCATCATACTATACAACATATAATGTAATATCTGAAACAACACAAATAGAAATGAATAAATAAACAGATAATGCATAATTTCCCTTAGGGATTATTAAAGTATTCTGATTCTGATTCTGTTTTTGAAAAACAAAATGTATTCAGCACCACAGCGCATTCAGATCACAAGAAAAGATGCCAGATACGATCAGATATATATTTTTTAAAAACCCAAAAAAGCATTTCTCAGAAAATGCCATCCCTTTACTGTAAAGGGCAATGACTGTCGCTCCACCCCCAGTCAGGATGATATAAAGATGGAGTGATGTGCTTTCAATTTTAACACTTCCCTTCTCTTCTGCTTGCAGACCGGCTGGTGTGAAATATTCAAAACTGTAAGTATTCCACGTATCTCTACTGACTGATGGATTCACACATTACTGATACTTTTAAATGCACATTGTGGATACAAGCTCATTTATATTCTCTCCTTTTAGGATCATGAGCAGAAACTTCTTGTCCAGAAATGATGAGCTCCGGAGGGGAGACTACCTGGTGTCCAACAACAAGCAGTTCAAAGCTATATTTCAGGTGACTAATTTAAATTTTCTCAGATCAGAAGCTCATAAAAGCCTTGTTTCCCAGTCATGCGTGCCGACAGTTATCTAATGTATAATTTATGGGTGCAGGATGATGGTAACTTTGTCATCTATGGCTGGAAGCCTTTGTGGGCTTCGGACACTTATGGATCAGATGCCGTCCGTCTGTGCATGCAGGCTGACTGCAACCTGGTCATGTACAGCAAGTGTGACACGGCTAGATGGCACACAAACTCTGCCAACTCTGCCAAGTGCAACATGTGCCGTCTTCAACTGACCGATGACGGCAAACTGGTGGTGAACAGAGAGTGCGAAGAAATCTGGAGCTCTGAAAAGTCCAAAGGCATGAAGTGATGTCCTTTGACATAAACCTTCAGCGATGCTATTAAAGCAACATATACCAGTGCATAAACAAGCTTTTCCTTTTTCTTTCTGTTTAGCTTTGATCAGACTCTGAATTTCAACCTGAGTTGTAAACAAATGGCAAAAAATAAATAAAATGAAAGGTATTTGACCAACCTCTTGTTCTGCGTGTTTATATTTTTGTCATTAAACAGATTTTCTTAAGAATTAATTTTGTTGCAAAAGTGCAGGAAGCAGTCTTAAAACTTTGAGGTGTGTAGCTGATATCAGAACTAACACAGATTTTGTAAATTCCTCCATTGACCATTAGACACGATTTCATTTTTATTTCTTCCTCCCTGAAAGTATCTTCATGTGGTCTAGACCTGATAGCAACTGATATTTTTTCTTAGGCCAGTTCTTTTTTCTTCAGTTTATGTTCTCTTTTGGCTCAGTTTTTAATAAAAGACAGCATCTCAATTCATTATTGTGTAGATGACAATTATTTGTCCTGTTTATATTCAGGTTTTCTAATTTTATGTTTCCTTCCTTAAACTCTGTAATTTCATCCTGTGTTGAATGTTATTTAATTATTTAGATGTACAGAAATTTGATCAACAGCTGTTGTTTTTAAATGTGCTAGGGAAACAAACTTAACTCCCTTTGTAAGTGCGTCTGCGCCTTTGTGTGTCTGCATGTGTTGGACCGTCAGGTATGGTGATAAAACCCTTGGTGAGCATGTCTGCTTCTTTGCATGTAAACCGATATTGTGATAAAACACTTTGTGTGTCTGCGTCTTTGTGCGTCTGCATGTGTTGGACGTCATTTTGGAAGGTTCGGCACAGTCATCTGGAAATCATCTTCAGAGGTAGATGATTTCCTGTGGTGAGTGAGCAGCTGAAAAAAGACGAACAATAAAAGAAGAAAAACATTTAAATGCCAGATCTGTAACAGGGACAGGTTTTTCATCAGTGGCTTTTTTTCTCATAAAACAAAACATAGAAATAGTACAACACATTTTTAAGCAAAAAAAAAACAAAACAAAACAAAACAAAAAATGCCACATGTAGCAAATATAATACAAATGAAAACTCAAAAAGCTGGGAGAAGAGAAAAAATGTAATTTTGGTGGGCTCCACATGGTCCAGAGGCACAAAGTGATGCTTCTGAAGTCATATATGAAACCATCTTTGCATGTAAACCGTCATGTATGGTGATAAAATATGTGTTTTTATTAAATATGTTCCATCTCTTCGGGGTGTTAAAGAGAAGAAGTTCAGATTTAATTATGAGAAAATAAACACAGAGTCAAAAACTTTTAAACAACCGTGTCTCTCACTCAGTGGAGCAGACTGATTTCTAACAAGAGGACCTGCAGTGTTGTTGGAAATGCTGAAAAGGACAAAAATCGGGTTTAAAAAAAGAAACGGCAATAAAATGTATGTTAAGATGTTCCATAGGCAATAAGACACTATCCTCTAATCCATCCAAAGCATATAAGCATAAAGGTATCGACAGTCTCTGGTTGTCATTTTTTTGTTAATTACATATACGTTATAGCACTAACTGATTAAAGTGCGGATGCTGAAACCACTTGTGCACCACAGTCATTGCGAAACAAATGCTGCTTCTTTCCTGTGTTGAAGTCTTGTCTGTTGCTTCTTTATCACACTAAAAACTAGCACACATGAGGTGTCTGACAAGCATCTACACTGACAGTTCATGAATCCACTAGGACGTCACTCGTGGTCAGAGTCCAAGAGTCTGAGTGTTTATGGTGCAGAGGAGGAATATGATTCAAATCAAAGGATTATTATTTGCAGCTGCAAAGAGAGACCACAAGGTGTCGCTCTAATGCTTCTGTAGTTTATTTTCATGTGAAACATTTGACATAAAAAGAAAATTACTACATTTGAAAACCTCCTTTTTTTTTCTGAATCACTTATCCAATCCAGATTTGTGGTGAGACTGGAGCCTATGCTTAAAGTTAAACTGAGAACAAATTAATCCAGATTTTCAAAAGAAACAGCCAAACAAAGAATCCAACATCTACGAATCTTCAAACAAAACATTCTGCGAG
Source organism: Pelmatolapia mariae (assembly GCF_036321145.2). Lineage (NCBI taxonomy): Eukaryota > Metazoa > Chordata > Actinopteri > Cichliformes > Cichlidae > Pelmatolapia > Pelmatolapia mariae. Next base: position 15,483,138 of record NC_086235.1, on the reverse strand, counting down.
GACGGACAAGACAATAAACAGACAGCAATTTTGGACTTAAATACACACAAGGCAATTAGGGAGAGAGGAAATAGCTGGGGAAAAGACACAAGTGAACAAAATCCAACAACACAACAGGACACAAAATTAAACAAACACCCTAAATAAACAGGACTAAGACATATGAACTTGACAGAACTAAACAGGACAGGACAGATAGAAAGGGACACAAGCCAGACTGAGTCAGACACAGAAACACAAGGGAGGCAGGAACAATCAAGGTTTCATAAACGAGACTAAAAAAAAGACATGCTGCTATCAGAAAGTATAAAAAACCAGAACACAAAAGACTAAGAAGACCTTTAAGTCAAAGACTTCGTAGGATTGTAAACACTCCATCTGCATTAATCACAGACGGCGTTGTTCAAACTGCACTTTGGTGTCATGGAACTCTCTGTAAATAAAATCTGCAACACGGTCAGCTGTGGTCACGCTATTTATTACTACATGCAGCAGAGCACATCAAAACATCACAGTTTCATGGTAATGAGCGTTCTGAAACAGAAGTGGTGCTCCCACTCCTTTATGCATTCCAAGGAAGAGGGAGGAAGTTACAAATTGATCATACCACACATCACGCGCCTCGCTATGAAGCCTAACGGAACAATGGGTCTGCTGTTTTGCGCCCTTGGCGTTATCAGCACCTGTAAAGGGAGTTGTCTTCTCCAACTGCTGAGGCTGAAATAGGTTCATGTAGTTTTAGAAACTTTCACTGAACAGTCTATCGCAGTGTCACAACTAAGCATATGCATAAGCACTTAAATACTTTAAATGAATATAATAGAAATTTTCTATTACATCCCACTCTTTGATTATTTTATAAAATCACCAAAACAAAATTTCCAATTCAACACCATTCAGCATCAACAGCATACTCAGAGAGGTTCACTATGTGCATCATTCTACAGTGTTAGAGGTAAAATTTTGCACTTAGTGTTCATCTTCACTCTCACTAACCTTTTCTTCATCTAAGTCTAAAATTTGTATGCAAAATGTTAGCAATTACACAAAGGAAAAAGATCCCAAAACATCAGAGTACACATGGAAATATGAGACAGCATTAGTTGTTCTCTTGCGAAAAGAGAGCTTTAACACTTTAGTTAAATGAATTTGTTCATTCATGAGAAGCTGTTGATAAGATAAGGAAGTCATTCAGTGTGAGACATGTTTATCAAACCTCATCATAAATCCATCATCCAATGTTTTCCCATTTATTGATTGTTTTTGTAAAAGAATCATTATCATTAATATTGTCAGGTATGAAGATACACATGCATCACCAAACATCACACACACACTCCATTGTTCCGTTCTATTTTGCCATGTCCACATGTTTGACATCAGGGACAATGAATACCACTCGACCTGTGGATAAATACAAAGAACTAACTGATATCAGTGATCAAAGTCAGCCTAAGGTAGCACCTCAAGTAGCCAAGTGTTTCCACACAGCTGCCAATCCTCTTCTGTCCGCATCTCAACCTGGTCTCGTGTCAGCCCCCTCCTCTGTAAGGGACAGAAATGAAAAACATCTCTCTGCCTAGCTTTGATTATTTAATATTATCCTACTGCTAGTTCAGGACATTTTGTTCGGACTTCCTGACCCAGAGTCTACTCTACCCATTATTATGTATATGTGTAAGCATGCTGCAAAAGAATCCTGTGGACTCTACGTCATCCTGCAATATATCAATCCAGACAGTAATGCTGAACGACGCTCTTTACCCTCAAAATAGGGAGTGCCAACTCGAGCACATTTGCTTTGTGTGTATTTTAAAATAACAAAACAGCTTTATCTAATAATTTGAATAAAAACCAATTTAAAAACAATTTCTTTACCACCCTAACAGCCACTATACATCAAACACTTCTGATCTTTAAAGCAAAGTGACAGATGTGCCTTTTCTATCTACAGAGTGTACTGTAATCTTTACTGCTGTAGGGTAATCAGCCTATTTAAAACACTTTAAAGTATCCCAAAGGTACCTAAAAGAACAAGTTCACTCTCTAGATGCTCAAAGCGTGTTTCAGGCCTAGTAAATTCCCTTAATAGAGTGTAATGACCCCAAAATCTTATTTAGGGTGTCAGATAATGTGTCATTAGATATGTCAAAGGAGCTTACAGTTTAACAAACGGTTGTTGATATATTCACTGTGGTAGTTAGGATCTAATGTACAGCTTTCTTACAGGAACTTGCATCATCCGACGAAGCAGTCTAGCTGCCATGCAGAGTGTGCACAAGTAATTGTTAGTCAAGTAGCTGTGAAATTTGCATACTATATTTACACTAGTCACTTGTAATCAGATTATGACTAGAGAAAAATTTGAAACCAGCAATACATATACATTTTCCTGTGTCTGTGATGTTTGGAGAGTCATGTATATCATTTGTAAAATGATTAGAAAAGTCACACCAATGACCATGCAAACTTAAAAATGCACTGAACCTTTCAGGCAAAACCAGCCTGACTGTTTAATCAGGTGTTGTCTGCAGCTTTCCATCGCTGATCCCTCGTGGGTGACACAGAGTCTCGCTTTGCATGTCACTAAGTTGGAGCTTTCCATGCCCTTGTTGGAAAATGGCGCTTTTGTCATCCAGGAAAGGACCGACTTTATTTTGAAGTGTTTTGCTTTGCATGTTTACTGTGTTTCGACGTGAAGTGTTTTTATTTATATTTTTGTATTATATTTTGTGGAGTGTTTTTATTTATATTGCATGTGTTGGTTACATCTGTCAACTTGTCCCGGAGAGACTCCGCCCACTTGTAATCACAAATCAGATACACCTGGAAGGGCACAGAGGTGAATAAGAGGGCCTGGCAGACCACAGGACAGAGGGGAGAGACAGAGCGGCAGAGATGGCGCAGTGAATGGTGTCAGGCGGCGGCGCCTGCAAGCTGCAGACGGGCTGGTGTAGGTTGGCACGAGGACATACGTCGCACGCTGGCGACGGTTTGGGGGCCACCCATGACGGCGATGACGTCCGGCTAGAGGCCCAGAAAGTGGCCGATGATGCCGAGGTGCTGGACGTACCTTGGACGGTGGTGTAACAACTGCCGGACCAGGCGAGGAGGGTGAGGGCTCGGAGGCCGGACCAGGCGAGGAGGGCGAGGCCCCTGCAGGCGTGGACGACGAGGCCCCTGCAGGCGTGGACGACGAGGCCCCTGCAGGCGTGGACGACGGTGATGGCTGAACGGGCCCCTCGGACCCTCCAGCGGAGACAAGGAAGTGCTGGCCGGGCTCACCAGAACCCCCAGCGGAGACGAGGTAGATGGCGGCACAGGAGCCGCAGAATGCTTAATCTGCTCACTCGAGCCTCCTGCAGGAGCAGATGCAGGGCCAGAGGGTGTGGGGACCCCTGCCTGAACATTAGGCTGACTATGTGGGTGAGTGTGTGGCTGACCAGAGAACTGAATTGCTACAGGGGACTGAACTGAAGTCTGAACTGGCACAGGGGACCGAACTAGCAGCTGTTGTAATGGTTGTGGTGAGAGTGGAGTTGGTGGTGGAGAAGATGAGTGCACACGAGAATGAACTAGGGGTGACTGTACAGGAAACGGAACTAGAGGTAGTAATGACGGTTGGGGAGAAAGTGGAGCTAGTGGTTAATTAGATGACTGAGCTAGCAGCGACTGAGCTAATGGGTCAGGTGCAAATGTAGCTGCAGATGACTGAGCTAACGGCTGTGCTATAGAGGGCTGTGCTACAGGGAGCTGAGCTGAAGACTGAACTGGCACATGGGACTGAACTGATGTCTGGACTGGCACAGGGGACTGAACTGATGGCTGTAGTGAGAGTGGTGAGGATGGAGTAGGTGGTGGAGTAGATGACTGCACGGGAAACCGAACTAGAGGTGACTGCACAGGAGACTGAGCTAATGGTTCTGGTACAAACGCAGCTGCCGTTGACAGAACCAATGGCTGAGCTACAGGGAGAGGGGACACTGAAGACGGAGTTATGGGTAGCGGGGACACAGGAGACGGAGCTAGCGGGGACACAGGAGACGGAGACTGAGCAGCTAAGTGAGCTTCAGGAGGCTGGGCAGCTAAGTGAGCTTCAGGAGGCTGGGCAGCTAAGTGAGCTTCAGGAGGCTGGGCAGCTAAGTGAGCTTCTGGTTGGGCGGCTGATACTAATACCACAGATGAAGGTGGAGGTGTGATGGGTTGAGGATGGCGAGGGTGCAGTTTCGTCTTTAAAGGTGGATCGAGTGATTTGGCAATAAATAATGATGGAAAAGGCCGCTGGTGCCGCGAATACCAAGAGGCGAGGGCCTCCAGGAGGGCAGCTGAATCTTCCTTCCCTGGACTGCCCATATCAAACAGTTCGAAGCAGAGTCTCGCTCTAAGACCCGTGATTATTTGTTTCAACCTTTTTATGTCCATAAAACTGACGGTCAATGTTGTAGTTGACAATAAGTGATCAAAAAACACTATCTGAATAAGTCTCTTGGGATTGTCTGCAGCGTGGATTACGCTTCGGCAGAAATCCTTCAACTGCTTGAGCATTTCCTCCTTCGTGGCAACACCTGAGTCCGCTGGGTCCATTACTGGTCGCGTTGTTCTGTCAAGGATCGCTGTGTGGCTGGCAGGAGTTGGACCCAAAATGCAGGACTCAGACACAAGGGATGAACTCAAAACCACAGCTTTAATGGCTGGCACGGAAAACGAGTATTCAACGCAAACTAAACTAAACTGGGAAATAACAACTAACACACAGGGAGATCCACACAGCATGAAGGACGATGCGACACTGACTCAGAGAAACACAGGGTTTAAATACACTGGGAAGTAACGAGGGGAATGAGACACAGAAGGAGGGCACAGCTGGGAGAAATCAGGACTTATGAGACAAGCAAAGCAGGACACATTCACATAAGACACGGACCTTCAAAGTAAAACAGGAAGTATGACACAGAGACGAGAACTTGACGCGGTGAGACAGCAACTAAGAAACACAGAGACATAAACCATAAGGCAGAGTACTCTAAGAACCAAAAGACACAGAGGGAAACTCAAACATGCAGACACGGACTTACAAAGTAAAACCGGAAACACACAGACTGTTTTACAACACAAAACGCAGGGACCCAAACAGAGCACAGAGGGGAGACACAGGTAGGGATAATAAACACGACAACCAAACCCAAAGAATTAATACACAATCAGAATAAACACCAAACACAAGATGAAACCAAAATGAAACACAAAACGCTGGGTCAACGACCCAGGACCATGACAGAGTCCAGGTCGCGGCGCAACAATGTTAGGATAGTGGGAGTACAAGAGGGCCCTGACACATGCACCACTGCTGCCGTAGCCTCCTTGCTAAAAGAAGCATTTGATCTGGGGAAGGAGCAGCTTTTGGATCGTTTGCACAGGACCCTCCTGTAGCAATGGGAATTGTATTTACCCGTGTGTTCCGCCCGGAGTCTAGAGAGTGTAACACCGGAAGGTGAGAAGTAGAGACTCCTGACTGTTTAGTAAGAGTTTAATAAAAGTTTACCTCGGAGGAGGGAAAGTTCAACCGAGCATCTTGTGGAGTTTATAGAGAGAACAAGATGAAACATGGTGGCAGCGGGGTCTGGAGTGATCCACACCGCGCTTTGATGACAACAGATTGAGCGGACGGTATCGACGCGTCCAGCTAGGCTAGTTAGCCTCGGAGGTGCTAACGGCTCAGGACAGCAGGTGAGACACTGACGAGAAGAGTGCAGCGGCGGCTACGATGGATGGATTGAAGCCACCCGCACAGTGGAGTATGGATTCAGTGAACCTGTCTAAGGCGTGGAAAACATGGAAAGAAGAGTTTACACTCTACACGGAACTAGCTCTGCCGGATGCTGAGGAAAAGGCGAGAGTGAAGTTGTTTTACTATCTGATCGGGGAACGGGGCAGGGAGCTCTGTGGAACGCTGATCGGAGCTGAGTCAAAAGTAACAGCAAGTGAGCTGATGAGAAAAATAGATGAACACTGTAATCCCAAAGTTAATGAGACTGTCGAGAGATACAGATTTTTTGCACGCAATCAGGCTCCTGGAGAGAATATTGATAAATATGTTACAGACCTGAGAATGCTAGCGAGCACCTGCAACTTTGGACAATTAAAAGACTCACTGATTAGAGACAGGATCGTCTGTGGCACGAACAGCTCCAGTTGGAGGGAAAGGTTGCTCAGAGAAGAGAACCTCACATTAGACAGATGTCTAGATATTTGTAGAGCAATGGAGATTTCAAGAGAATACAACAAAACAATAGCGGGACAGGCTGTAGAAGAACTGCATGCAGTAAAACAAAAACAGAGAAACAGACTGGATAAAGAGATATCATGCAGATTTTGTGGAAGAGCACATGAAAGACTCAAATCGAAATGCCCAGCATATGGAAAAAAATGCAAAAAATGTGGCAAAGAAAATCATTTTGCTATAGCATGCAGGAGTAAAAGCAGACAGAGTGAAAACGGAAAAAAGGTCCACACAGTGACGGAGCAGGACTCAGATTCCTGTGAGGACATAATGACTGTCACAGCTATGACACAGACTGCAGTAGAAGTGAACCAGATCAAAGAATCAGACATGAAAAAACGAGAGCAGCTGTTTGCAGGCATGATGATTGGCAACAGCCTGGTCAAGTTTCAAGTTGACTGTGGTGCAACATGCAACGTTATTCCCATCAACCTGTTGAACCCGAATGTCAAAATGGAGCACACAGACAAGGTTCTTGTGATGTACAATAAGTCAAGGCTGTGTCCATTAGGAAAGTGTAAGGTCAAGCTGACAAACCCAAGAAACAACAAAAAGTACAGAGTCGAGTTCCAAGTGGTAGAGGAGGATTGTAAAACGCCTCTACTTGGGAGAACAGCTAGTGAAGCGATGAAGCTAATACAAGTTCAATATGATAACATCTGTGCTTTGGACAGCTCAGTGACAACAGGTCCATCAGAGAAAAACACATGGTTGTTGGAAGAGATAAAGACTGAGTTTCAGGATGTGTTTACAGGAGATGGATGTTTGCAAGGTGAATATGAGCTGGAAATCGACACAAAAGTGTAGCCCGTCAAACTGTCAAAACGCAGAGTCCCAGTGTCGATGATGAAACCACTGAAAGAGGAACTGATGAGTCTTGCAGACAGACAAATAATAGCACCAGTGGAATGTAGTACTGATTGGATCAGCGGGATGGTGACAGTGCAGAAGCCAAATGGCAAACCCAGGATATGTATTGACCCGAGACCGCTCAACAAAGCTTTGAAGCGTAGTCATTTCCCGTTACCAACAATAGATGACATCTTGCCAGATGTGTCAAAAGCGAAAGTTTTCACAGTTTGTGACGTGAAACATGGCTTTTGGCATGTGAAGCTTACAGAAGAGTCAAGCCATCTCACGACATTTGCAACACCATTTGGTCGCTTTCGTTGGCTGAGAATGCCGATGGGGATCAGCCCAGCGCCAGAGGTCTTTCAGCGCAAACTGATGCAAGCGTTAGAGAACCTGCCAGGCACATACATCATTGCTGATGACATCCTGATCACTGGAAAAGGAGAGACGACTGAGTTAGCAGAAATGGATCATGACGGGAACCTGAGACTTTTCCTGGAACGCTGCAGAGAGAGGAACATCAAATTGAATGTGGAAAAACTCAAGCTTAGAAGACAGGAAGTACCATACATCGGACATCTTCTCACGGCAGAGGGGCTGAGAGCTGACCCAGAAAAGGTACGGGCCATCACAGAGATGCCAGCACCAACTGACATAAAAGGGGTGCAGAGACTAGTTGGAATGGTCAACTATGTATCAAAGTTCTACAAGCATCTGTCAGACGACTGTGAGCCTCTCAGACAAATGACGCACAGAGACAGCCTATGGGAGTGGACAGACGTGCAGGAAGATGCATTTAAAAGACTGAAAGAAAAACTACCACAAGTCCCAGTTTTGAAATATTACAGCCCTGAAGAAGAGCTGACACTGCAGTGTGATGCCAGCGAGACAGGGCTAGGAACAGCTCTAACTCAATATGGAAAACCAGTGGCATTTGCAAGTCGTGCACTGACGCTCACGGAAAGAGGTTATGCACAAATTGAAAAGGAATGTTTAGCTATTGTGTTTGGGATGGAGAAATTCCACCAATATACCTATGGTCGTCGTGTGAGAGTGCAATCAGACCACAAGCCACTCGAGAACATTATTAAAAAGCCACTGTTACATGCACCTAAGAGACTGCAAAGGATGTTATTAAGGCTGCAAAAATATGATATAACCATAACATATGTTCCAGGCCGCGACATGCTACTCGCTGATACGCTGAGTAGGGCCTACCTGCAGGACAGCATCAAAAGCCAGACGGAGTTGGAGACAGAATGTGTCAACATGGTGGATTATGTACCTGTTTCAACAGAAAGCATGGACAGAATACGAGCAGGGACAAGAACCGACCACACACTACAAACGCTGATAAAAACAATACAAAAGGGGTGGCCGGCCTGTAAGAAAGATGTACCTGTTGAAATAACCCAGTTCCAATCTTTGCAGGATGAACTGAGCACACAGGATGGATTGGTCTTCAAGGGAGAGAGAGTGGTGATTCCAGAAGCACTCCAGTCAGATATAACACAGCGAATTCACTCAACACACATCGGAACAGAAGGGTGCCTCAGGAGAGCTAGAGACTGCGTCTACTGGCACGGTATGAATGACCACATCAAAAAGTACATCGCTACATGTGACATATGTCGGTCTGTGGATGCGAAACAACAGAAAGAGACACTAAAACCACACGAGCCGACCACTAGACCATGGACCAAAGTTGGGACAGATTTATTCAACTTTGAGGGTAGGGACTACCTAATAACTGTTGATTATTACTCCAACTTTTGGGAGATAGATTATCTACCTGATACCAAGTCGAGTACTGTGATTAGGAAACTAAAGGCTCATTTCGCACGTCAAGGAATACCGAATATTGTTTTTTCTGACAACGGGCCCCAGTACAGCTCGACAGAGTTTGCCAACTTCAGCTGGAAATGGGAATTTCAACACCATACCTCATCGCCTGGCTATCCACAGAGTAACAGCAAAGCTGAGTCTGCTGTTAAAACTGCCAAACGACTCATGAAAAAGGCGAAATTGGCTGGACAGGATCCATATCTGGCCTTATTGGACCACAGAAACACCCCAACACAAGGTTTGACTACCAGCCCTGCACAGAGACTGTTAAGCAGGAGGACGAGGACACTCCTCCCAATAGGAGACAGATTGTTGCAACCCAAAGTGACTGACAACAAGTTAGCACTGATGAAAAACAGAGAGAGACAAACAAAGTACTACAACAGGACGGCGAAGGACATGGACACATTAAACCCAGGGGACTTGGTGCGAGTCCAACCTTTTGAACCACACACCTTACGGATCAAGGCTAGAGTGTGTAACACTCTGGGAAACAGATCCTATGATGTGGAGTTGGACAACGGCAGAGTCCTCAGAAGGAATCGTCGCCATCTGAGGCGAGCTGTGGAGGTCGAAAAAGACATGTCAGTACATTTCCAGCCTGAGGGACAGAACATTACTGTGCCGACACAGAACAAAGAGAACACACAAAACAGCACTACCAGGTCAGGACGGGTAGTACAACAACCTGGATATCTGAAGGACTATGTATGCAATTAAGGGGTAATCTGTGATTTGTTTACTGGTCAGAGGAAAGATAAAAGAAAAGGAAAGAAAAAAAAAACATCTGTGACGATACTTTGAGTTATATGTTGTGATTTGTTTACTGGTTAGAGAACAGAACAAAACATCTGTGATAATTTTTTGAGTTATGGCTTTGTGATCTGTTTACTTGTTTAGAAAAAAAAAAGAAAAAAAAGAAGGAAAAGAGAAACAAAATGGGGGAAAAAAATTAATAAAAGTAATAATAAAGGAAAATGGAAAGAAAGCTAAAAAAGTAAGTGGAAGAAAGAAATTTTTATTTTTGAAGAAAATTGTGTACCAACAAAGAAATGTCATGTCTAAGTTTTGTTCCAGTTGCAAACTGAGTTCTCAACTTATGAATAGTTCATTGTCTTTGTAAAAGAAAAGGGATGTAGCAATGGGAATTGCATTTACCCGTGTGTTCCGCCCGGAGTCTAGAGATTGTAACACCGGAAGGTGAGAAGTAGAGACTCCTGACTGTTTAGTAAGAGTTTAATAAAAGTTTACCTCGGAGGAGGGAAAGTTCAACCGAGCATCTTGTGGAGTTTATAGAGAGAACAAGATGAAACACCTCCAACCCGCACCTAAGCCTGGCGACCGTCCACAAGCCATTGTATGCAGGTTTCATTACCACACTGACTGTGTTGACATTTTACGACGTGCTAGAGAACGCCGACAGATTAAAGTTGGAGACCGGACCATCCCCGACTACACCACCAGGGTGGCACGGGCTCGTGCTGCATTCAACATGGTCAGGCAGCAACTCCGTGGCATTGAAGGTGTTCGGTATGGCCTGCTTCATCCAGCGCAACTCCGCATCACATATAAGGGTGTTGAGAAGGACTTTGTTTCAGCAGAGGAGGCCAGTGATTATGTCAAAACTTTGATCTCTGGGTGAGCCTCGATAGCCCCTCAGTTTGATGCTGTAATGCTACTAAGGGTTCACGCTCTCGTTAGGTTTAACGCCACCTGTGCATTGTTTTCTTAGGCCGTTGTGCTAGTTATTGTACTGTTGGTGTGCTGGTTCCTTTTATTTTCATTGTTATATAATGAAACTGAATCATATAATATACTCTTGAACTTCGGACCAGTCCAGCACAATCTTCTCCAAGCTTGCTGCATTGATTTGCACAGGACTGGGTTGTTTTTTGTTTCTGTTTTCTTTTTTTGGTTGTTTTAGTTTTAATTTTTGTAAAAAAATTTTTAAATTTTAGGCACTTTCGGAGTTTTGTTGGAAAGTTCTCTATCTGAGGAAATCAGATTTTGTACTGTGAGATCTTTTTTGTTTGTTTGTTTTTTTCTTTTTTTCCCTTTTTTTAAAAAAACAAAAAACAAAAAAAACAAAACATGTTTATTGTTACGCGCACACTGTTATACAGTAGAGAAGTTGGCGAGAGGTTGTTTTTTTTTTTTTCCTCTCTCGCTTTTATTTCTATTCGGACTCCAATTAGTCCAGTCACTTTGGTGAATCATTTTTGCTACTTTGGGGTACACTGCTGTCTCCTTTGTTCTGTTCTGTGGAGACTTGGGGTGTATTTGTGTTCAGGGTTGGGGGGGGGGCTGTCCCATTTTGGCTCTTCATGGCCACTGGCATTTTGGTTTGGTTTTTTTCTTCTTCCTTTTTATGAATGGTTAATGGCAATATAGACCCCAGCATTGCTGGGTCAGGCATGCCTCTTAGATTCATTAGTTGGAATATCAGAGGTATGGGTAACCCTGTTAAGAGATCTAAGGTTTTTACTCACTTGAAACGTCTAAATTCTGACATAGCATTTTTACAGGAGACTCATCTTCGCATTAAGGATCATTATAGGTTATATTGCCCTTGGGTAGGTCAGGTCTTTCACTCAAATTTTAATTCGAAAGCTAGAGGAGTGGCCATTCTCATTAATAAGAAAGTTCAATTCTCTTCGACCAATGTTATCGCTGATAGGAATGGTAGATACATCATTGTTGCTGGTACCCTAATGCAGAAAAAGGTTTTGTTGGTAAATGTATATGCCCCGAATTTTGATGATGCTGAATTCGCTAATAGATTGCTGAGTAACATCCCCTTTCTGAATACTCATTTGCTTATCCTTGGTGGTGATCTGAATTGTGCTTTTGATCCAATCTTGGATCGATCTAGTCCTCGTAATTTGACTCCATCATCTATGTCTAAAACATTCTCAGATTTTATGAAACAGAATGATCTTGTTGATCCATGGAGATTTCGCAACCCTTCAATCAAAAAATTTTCGTTTTTCTCCCAGGTCCACCAGTCTTATTCCAGGATTGATTATTTTTTCATCGACAGAACTCTTAATTCATGTGTTAATTCTTCCGACTATTCTGGTATTGTAATATCTGATCATTCACCTCTGCTATTGGATGTTCAACTTTCTACCTATAAACGTAGTCCTCCACTTTGGAGATTTAACTCTCTCCTTCTGGCGGATAAAGAATGTTGTGAATTTATTTCAAGCTCTATTGAGGAGTTCTTGTCCTTCAATCAAGAAGATTCTGTTTCATATTCTTTGCTATGGGAGACTCTTAAATGCTACCTGAGAGGTCAAATTATTTCTTACTCTGTTCGTGCTAATAAAAAGATTAATGCCAGGCTTAAAGAACTTATAGCTGCAATTAGTAACCTTGATCAAAGTTATACACTGAACCCTTCTCCAGAATTACTGAAGCAGCGCCTTGATTTGCAAGCAGAATTTGATCTTATGTCAACCAAAGAGGCTGAGCACTTATTACTACGCAGTCGTGGCTCATATTATGAATACGGTGACAAGGCTAGTCGCTTGTTGGCACATCAGTTACGACGTCAGGCCTCCTCGCGTGTGATACCCAGTATTAAAAATATCTTATGACAATATCACTACAGATCCCTTGGAAATTAATTCTACCTTTAAAACATTTTACTCTTTGTTGAACAAGTCCGAATTTCCCACGGATAAAGCTAAAATGAATTAATTTCTTCATAATCTTTCAAACCCTGTTATTGATACTAATATTGCCGGGCAATTGGACTCCCCATTATCTGTTGAAGAAGTATTAAAAGCTATTACAGCTATGCAGTCTAATAAAGCCCCAGGCCCGGATGGGTTTCCAATTGAATTTTATAAAACATTTATTGGTAAACTGGCACCATTGCTCTTATCTGTGTTTAATGAATCCTTGGAAACGGGTTCATTACCACCTACTTTCACACAAGCCACCATAGCGCTCCTTCTCAAAAATGACAAGGACCCAACCTCCTGTGGTTCCTACAGGTCATTATCGCTGCTTAATGCGATGCAAAGGTATTGGCTAAAGTAATTGCATCTCGCCTAGAGGATGTGCTTCCTCGAATTATATCTGAAGAGCAGAATGGCTTTATAAAGGGACGGCAATTGTTTTTTAATACCCGTACACTCTTTAATGTTATTTACTCAAAGCATCTATCTGAATTTCCTGAACTTGTGATTTCTTTAGATGCTGAAAAGGCTTTCGATAGGGTGGAGTGGGAGTACTTGTTTGCAGTTTTAGAGAAATGTGGTTTTGGTGATAAATTTATTTCCTGGATTCGGCTTCTTTAGTCGTCCCCTAAAGCCAGTGTTCATACTAATGATGTTTACTCTGATTATTTTGCGCTGGGTCTTGGTTGTCGTCAAGGTTGCCCTCTGTCACCTTTACTCTTTGCCATTGCCATCGAGCCTCTGTCTATTACATTGAGATCTTCTTCTGTATTCAGGGGAATCATCCGTAATGGAATTGCACATAAAGTATCATTGTATGCGGATGACTTGTTATTATATATGACTGACCCTGCACGCTCCATCCCTGCTGTTTTAAGTATTCTGGAGAACTTCAGTTCGTTTTCAGGTTATAAATTAAATTTAGGGAAAAGTGAGTGTTTTCCTGTTAATACGGCAGCACGTCAACTTCAACAGTCCGATCTACCCTTTCGTCTTAGTCCATCTGGGTTTAAATACTTAGGGATTAATGTGACTCACTCTCTATCTGGCCTTAAATCAGCAAATTTGTCTCCTCTTATATCAAGGATTACATCTGATATTCAAAGATGGGGTAATCTCCCCCTTTCTTTAATCGGTAAGATTAATGTTGTTAAAATGAACATCTTACCAAAATTTTTATTTTTATTTCAGTCAATTCCCTTATCTTTGCCGGAACATTTTTTTGTTTCACTGGACAAGATTATTGGTTCTTTCATTTGGGGAGGGAAGCCACCTAGGGTTTCTAAAACTTTGCTGCAGCGATGCAGATTTAGTGAAGGACTTGCATTACCTAATTTTCTAGCCTCCTACTGGGCCGCTCACATCCATAAACTTTGCTACTGGCTAAAATCTTCTGGTTCCTCGTGGTGTAAATTGGAGCTATCATCATGTAAGGGCTCTTCTTTACCAGCTTTGCTCTATTCCTCTTTACCCGTAAAACCTTCTCTGTATACTGATAATCAGGTGGTTCTTAACACACTCAAAATCTGGTTTCAGTTTAGACGTCACTTTTATTTTGTAATACCATCTTCCTTGGGTCCTCTAAGCGACAACCATTTGTTTGCCCCTTCACTTTTGGACTCGACATTCTCAGTGTGGTGTGACAAGGGTATAAAACAGTTCAAACATTTATATGTGGATGGTGTTTTCGATAGTTTTCCCAATTTGTCTTCTCATTATAATCTCCCTATTACCCATTTGTTTCGCTATTTTCAAATTCGAAATTTTGTTGCCAAGTGTTTCCCAAATTTCCCCTCTTTACCTCCAGAACAGCAGTGGGAAACTACGTTATCATTTATTCCTCATCACAGAGGAACCATTTTAAAAAACTCTATGATGCTATCCTGTCTTTTAGTAACCACTCTAATGTTAAGCTTAAGTGTACATGGGAAGGACAGCTAGGAATTCGAATACATGAGGAGTCTTGGGAACAGGCTATAGTGAGGGTACGATCTTCCACCTCCTGTGCTCGTCTTGGACTTATTCAATTTAAGGTCATACACAGGGCACATTTCTCTAAGTCTAGACTTTCTGAATTGTATCCAGAAGTGGAAAATGAATGTGATGAATACCATGGCTCTCCTTGTCACCTTAGCCACATGTTTTTTCCGTGTCCTGAGCTAGACGGTTTCTGGACAGGGTATTTTGCTATTATGTCAACTGTTCTTGGGGTAACTCTTCATCCTTGTCTTCTGATTGCTGTATTTGGGATTCCTGATCGCTCACTTACACTTGATTCTACACAAAAGGATATTATAGTCTTCACATCCCTATTAGCGAGACGTCTAATATTGTTGCATTGGAAGTCTGTTAAATATCCTACTATTTCCCGGTGGCTTAAAGATGTCATGTTTTTTTTAAAACTTGAAAAAATTAAATATACGTTGAGAGGTTGCACAGCCAAATTTTTTCACAAGTGGCAACCCTTTATCTCTTATTTTACTAGTCTAGAGGTATTGCCTGTTTAAACGTACTTCTGTTACTGTTATATTCCTGTAATATGTTTGATGGTTGTGTTGATCTGTGTGGGACTGGGGGGTGGGGGTTCTTTGTTTTAGAATGTGTTTTTGTTTAGTTGTTTTTGTTTTTTATTTAAGTATATTTACTTAGGAAAATGAAGAAAGGTTAATTGTATTTCGGTAACTGAAAGTTCTGTTGTTTTCTTTTTTCAATAAAAATATTTGCAAAAACAAAAAACAAAAACTGCTGGCTGTCTGAGTGGTGTCCAAAAAACGATGTGGGCTTCATAGATAATTGGCAAACCTTCTGGAGGAAACCTGGTCTTATTAGTAGAGACGGCATCCATCCCACTTTGGATGGAGCAGCTCTCATTTCTAGAAATATGGACAAATTTATTAAACCTCCCAAAATATGACTATCCAGAGTTGGGACCAGGAAGCAGAGTTGCAGTCTTACATGCCTCTCTGCAGCTTCTCTCCTCCTGCTACCCCCCAAAAACCCCATCTCCATTGAGACTGTGTCAGCTCCCAAACAGACAAAAAACAAACTAAAAACCAGCAACAAACAACTGAAACATAAAAAATCACAAAGAAAGAACAATACAGTATCAGCGGCAGCATCAGTGGCAGCAATTTTTCACACGAGCCTATTAATCAACGAAGACCAAGACAGACTTTTAATTCATTTGAAAGCCTGATGCTTAACCTTGGCCACCCCAGCTGTAAAACTCAGAAACCAGTCTTACTTGTTATCATCTATCGTCTACCTGGGCCTTACAAAGAGTTTCTCTCTGATTTCTCAGACTTTTTATCTGATTTAGTCCTCAGCTCTGATAAAATAAAATTGTGGGTGATTTTAACATCCATGTAGATGCTAAAAATGACAGCCTCAAAATTGCATTTAATCTGTTATTAGACTCAATTGGCTTCTCTCAAAATGTAAAAGAACCCTCCCACCACTTTAATCACACTCTAGATCTTGTTTTAACATATGACATAGAAACTGAACATTTAACAGTGTTTCCTAAAAACCCTCTCCTGTCTGATCATTTCCTGATAACATTTACATTTATAATAATTGATTACACAGCAGTGGAGAGTAGACTTCATCACAGTAGATGTCTTTCTGAAAGCGCTGTAACTACGTTTAAGAATACGTACGACTCTGGATACTGTAGCTCCGGTGAAAAATAAAGCCTCAAATCAGAAGTACCTGACTCCGTGGTATAATTCTCAAACACGTAGCCTAAAGCAGATAACTTGTAAGCTGGAGAGGAAATGGCATGTCACAAATTTAGAAGATCATCATTTAGCCTGGAGAAATAGTTTGTTGCTTTATAAGAAAGCCCTCTGCAAAGCCAGAACATCTTACTATTCGTCACTGATTGAAGAAAATAAGAACAACCCCAGGTTTCTCTTCAGCACTGTAGCCAAGCTGACAAAAAATCAGAGCTCTATTGAGCTAACCATCCCTTTAATGTTAACTAGTAATGACTTCATGAACTTCTTCACAAATAAAATTTTAATTAGAGAAAATAAATTACTCAAAATCATCATCACAGATGTAATATTATCTACAGCTACTTTTAGTACCATTGATATTCACTTAGACTCTTTTTCTCCAATCCATCTTTCTGAGTTAACTTCAGTAATTTCTTCCTCCAAACCACCAACGTGTCTTTTAGACCCCATTCCTACAAAACTGCTCAAAGAAGTCCTGCCATTAATTAATGCTTCAATCTTAAATATGATCAACCTATCTCTATCGGCTATGTACCACAGGCCTTCAAGGTGGCTGTAGTTAAACCTTTACTTAAAAAGCCATCACTTGCCTCAGCTGTTTTAGCTAATTATAGGCCAATCTCCAACCTTCCTGTCATATCAAAAATCCTTGAAAGAGTAGTTGTCAAACAGCTAACAGATCACCTGCAGAGGAATGGCTTATTTGAAGAGTTTCAGTCAGGTTTCAGAGCTCATCACAGCACAGAAACAGCTTTAGTGAAGGTTACAAATGATCTTCTTATGGCCTCTGACAGTGGACTCATCTCTGTGCTTGTCCTGCTAGACTTTAGTGCAGCGTTCGATACTGTTGACCATAATATCCTATTAGAGTGATTAGAGCACGCTGTAGGTATTACAGGTACTGTGCTGCAGTGGTTTGTATCATATCTATCTAATAGACTCCAATTTGTGCATGTAAATGGAGGGTCTTCTTCACACACTGAGGTTAATTATGGTGTTCCACAGGGTTCAGTGCTAGGACCAATTCTGTTTACATTATACATGCTTCCCTTAGGCAGCATCATCAGAAGACGTATACATTTTCACTGCTATGCTGATGACACCCAACGTTATCTATCTATGAAGCCAATTAGTTAAACTGCAGGAATGTCTTAAAGACATAAAGACCTGGATGGCCACTAACTTTCTGCTCCTTAATTCAGATAAAAGTGACGTTATTGTAATCAACCCTGAAAATCTTAGAAATATGGTATCTAACCAGATTCTTACTCTGGATGGCATTACCTTGGCCTCCAGTAACACTTTGAGGAGCCTTGGAGTGATTTTTGACCAAGACATGTCCTTCAATGCACATATTAAACAAATATGTAAGACTGTTTTCTTCCACTTGCGCAACATCTCTAAAATTAGAAATCTCCTGTCTCAGAGTGATGCTGCAGCAAGAGTACTGACAGGGACTAGAAAGACAGAGCATATTTCTCCTGTATTGGCTTCCCTTCATTGGCTCCCTGTTAAATCCATAATTGAATTCAAAATCCTGCTCCTCACGTACAAGGCCTTAAATAATCAGGCCCCATCTTATCTTAATGACCTTGTAGTGTCATATCACCCTTTTAGAGCACTTCGCTCTCGCACTGCAGGCTTACTTGTTGTTCCTAGAGTATTTAAAAGTAGAATGGGAGGGAGAGCCTTCAGTTTTCAGGCCCCTCTTCTGTGGAACCAGGTTCCAGTTTGGATTTGGGAGACAGACACTATCTCTACTTTTAAGATTAGGCTTAAAACTTTCCTTTTTGCTAAAGCATATAGTTAGGGCTGGATCAGGTGACCCTGAATCCTCCCTTAGTTATGCTGCGATAGACGTAGGCTGCCGAGGGATTCCCATGATGCATCGAGTTTTTCCTTTCCAGTCACCTTTCTCACTCACTATGTGTTAATAGACCTCTCTGCATTGAATCATATCTGTTATTAACCTCTATCTCTCTTCCACAGCATGTCTTTATCCTGTCTTCCTTCTCTCACCCCAACTGGTCGCCCCTACCTGAGCCTGGTTCTGCCGGTTCTTCCTGTTAAAAGGGAGTTTTTCCTTACCACTGTCGCCAAAGTTCTTGCTCATAGGGGGTCATATAATTTTTGGGTTTTTCTCTGTATCTATTATTGTAGGGTCTACCTACAATATAAAGCGCCTTGAGACGACTGTTGTTGTGATTTAGCGCTATATAAATAAAACTGAATTGAAATTGAATTGAATTGAATTAAGGAAAAGCGTCTGGATTTCTTTAAGTTGCTTGAAGACGTTTCACCTTACATCCGAGAAGCTTCTTCAGTTCTAGGGTCAAATGGTGGAGAGTCCCAGATTTAAGCCCTCTGGGAGTGTCCCCCCAAGAGGGACAATGAGCCCCCTAATGATCCTCTAACTAATCACACGAGCCAAGGTATGAAAACGGGTGTAGGTCACAATCAGCCAAGGTTTCGGGTGAGCTCATTGTGAAACCTAACCCCACCGTATCATGTGATTTCCTGAAGTCAGATGGCCCAGGATGTGAGTGACTCCGGAGTCTACAAGAAACCACCTTCTCACTACACACAGACATTGTATACATAGGCAGAGATTTATAGGCTTTGTTTGTTAAATGTACATATGTGCCCTTTGGATGGCATGAAATGCATTCTAAGTGTTCAATGGCTTCTTGCAGAGTCTGTGTGTATGTGGAGCATTTTTGTATATCAGCATGAGCACTTGTTAGCAAAGCATTCTTCATTGCAGCAGCATGTGTGTGTGTTTGTGTGTGCATTACTTGGTACTGAGTCAGTGTGTATGCAGGCGTGTGTGTGCATCACTTCCCTGTCCTGGTGATTTGGGCAAACCATGGCCTGAAGTCCCTTGGGGTCCTGCCGTCCTCCTGCTTGCGACAACCACTGCGGTCACCCCTTGGTTCTCTGACCCCTATTAGGGCAGTCCTTTCTCCAGTGTTCATACTGGCCGCAAATGAAACATGCATCAGGACAGGAGTCCAGGTCAGTTTCAGCTTTCACGGCCTGCAGTGCAGCCTGTAACGGCCCTGTGTCAGCGCTCTTCTTCTCTCCTCCTTTCTCATTTTTTGGCATTTCTTTAGGCAGTTCTTTTAGAGATACTTTCTTTTCTCTTCTCACTGCCTCCTCGATCCACATTTTCAAACACCTTTTTCCATCTGCTACTCTGTGTAAATCTGCAGTTTTAACTTTTCCTTTTTTCCCACAACTTTTCTTCCTCTTTTTGCAGCTGTTCTTCAACCTTGTTTAACTGATTGACGCTCAAAGATCCCTTATTGGGAAAACCATTTTCTTTCTGCCATTTAGTAACATATTTAATGCATTGTAATCCATATTTTTCACCATAGAGTCAAAGATTGAGTTCTCTCCTTGGCCACCCGGTGGAGCATGCACCACGGTCCATGCCCCAGCCATTTCCTCAGCCGCGGTGACTGTCTTGCTGGATTAGGATCTCATGTTACTCACTTAAGTATCCTTAGCGAGGCCCTTTTGCGTTAACTGCCAAGAAGTGCTAAAATACCGTCACCTACCACCTTCACCGGCGCTTAGGTGTCCCTTCTGCAGACTTTAAGTAACTCAGCCGACCTCCCGTGAGCCACTGCTCCGGGGGCTATTAGATCCTTTGTCTAGTTAAGACATCAGGAAATTGCTGCGCACTAAAGCCCCGCTGGGGACTCGCCCCACAACTCCCTCTTTTTGAAGCTTTGGTGGGACTGAGGCTTGACGTTTTCCCTGGGGGTGATCAGCCATCTTTGGGGCCGTTCCTCAGCGCCCACACTCTGAGCATCCTGTTCATGACGCCAAGCTTGTTGTGGAATTTTCTGTTAATAAAGTCTGCAACACGGTCAGCTGTGGTCAAGCTATTTTAATTACTGCATGCAGGAAAGCCAACAGAGATCAGACATCCCATTCTGTTTCTGTTTTGGCTCTCAGCGAAGGCGGTCGCACTTTCTCCTCTCCTCTCCTCTCCTCTCCCTTATCTTCCCTGCTTAGCTCTTATGTCCTTGTCTAGTCTCGTGTTTTCTGTACTTCCCTGGAACACTCTCTCATAGTCTGTGTCTAAAACCTAAAGAGAACTATGGATTTGATCAACTGGTCTCTGAATGCTATTGACACCCTCTTCTCAACGAGAAGTTTGGGCTCGGGAGAGCCTGAGTGCCCTGGAGGGACTTTCCCTGCTGGATACACGATGGACGGGTGGCAGAAATGGAGGATCGTGTGCCTGGCGGGACTGTCGATCGAGGACGCTGAAGATATCTACCTATTCGGAACCATGATAACAGGGTTCTTGCTGATCGGAGCTGGCTTGGCCCTGGCTTATCGGAGAATTAAGACAGCGGGACCGGCTGCTGAAAGGTCTCAGAATCTGCTCTGTGAGCAAAGGATTGACAAGACCACGGAATTGCAGGTAAACAACATCATGGAGAAACTGGCGGCTATCCAACGGGAGATGGAGAGACCAGTGTCGAGGTGCTAAAGCAATAACAGCTCGAAATTCTCATGAGTTGTTGGAAAGAAATCGCCATCTTAATGCGGCTACCCCCTCCGGCGCCAGCTGCGGGCTCAAGGCTGGAGCCGAACAAAACAATCCCTGATAACGACTATGTTGACACTGTTCCTCCCCATTCCATGCAAGGCCACCTGGGTTGGCTGGTAGACTGTTTACTTAGCCTGGCAGGGCGAAGGACACTGTCTCAGCTGAACTATGGACACGCATACACATACACTTACACTGATGGGCACGCACTCATCCCCCTCCCTTTCCAAACGCCTTCGATGCTTTTTTCCTGTGGGGGAAGACGGCGGGTCTGCGCGCCGCGCTGGAATGGTAGCGCTGTGCAGGACGACTGCTGTGTTTTCCTTCGGACTACTCCTCACCCCCTACCCAACCCTGTGGCTTGTCACGTGCTCTAATGTTGTACTGTGGACATTTATGTGCTCTCTGTGCAGAGGAGGTTTTTTTTGTTTCCTGTTCTCATGCTGTCCTCCCATAGGTGCCCAGCATGAGTAGGGGTCTCTTTTTTTCCTCTTGTACTTTCCCCATTGTTGTGTATATTTTCAGTGTTTTTTCTGTAACGCTGCCGATCTCCGACTTGTATTCCCATGTGTTGTCTATGTTGTGTGTGTAAGTCGGGGGGGTTCTATTCCTCTGCGGGGCAACCTGCATATGGCCAATAAAGCAAAGCATTCATTCACAGTCATGTGGGCTCTGCCCTTTGGGTGTCGCAGCGTCCCTTTTATACCCTCATACACAACTCTCTGTATCTTTTAGTTACAACAGGTTTTTGTCCCACAGGCTGTTGCTGGGCAGAGAGCAACTCCCACTATCTTTTCCAAGGAAGTTCCTGGCACTGGTCATCTTGGGAGTTTTGTCCTTCTACGCCCTAACAGTTAACAGATAACATAGTCAAACATCGTTAAGCAAAGCTAAGCAGTTTTCACAAGGTCATATTGACACATACACATACTTCATCCAAGCATGCAAAGGTTATGCAAAAATCCTAGAATGAGATTCTAGACACCTACATCTAAATGTATGACAATGTGAAAACTAGAATTTTCCCCATTGCACACCAAACCATCAGCAAACTTGATTTTGTAAGTTTTTGTTAGATTATTTTAAATTAAGCACTCATGCTTTCACATCCATTTTTTCTGAACTTTCTACACCCAAAAGTTGCTCAACTAAATTTCTGTTTCCGATTAGTGGTGGCTAGTTTGCGTCCATGAACTGACTTACAGAAAGCTTTTCTGGGTCATGATGGGATAACAGGGTTAAAATTAGACAGGGATGCATATGAGAACATTATGAAAAACATGTGACAAATATTCAGGACCTGTCATGTACTGAGTGAGGCAGGCAGGATTGAGGACCCAAAATACAGACTCTCAGATAAGGCTAAACTTAATCCTCAGCTTTAATACTGGAAACCAAATGTACATAAAACAAAACTGGGAGGCATAGGAAAACTAAACAAACAGGCTGGCAGAACACAGTCCCCCCCGACTGTTCGTTCTGCCTGTTTGAGGGAGACCGGGATGCAGGACAGAGGGAGACGCAGACACTAAATACAAGAGGAAATCGGGGCAAAGAGGAAACACCTGAGAAACACAGCTGGCAAAAATCTAACAGACGAGACAGGTGGATGCAAAACTGAAAATGACACACACCAGACAGGAGATAATTACTCAAAGTAAAACATGAAGTACGGGAAACACACACACAGGACCATGGAAATGCTGTTTAATAGTATGTTTGTATGGTTTGTATGGTTGTAAATAAGTGTTAGTATAAATGTTTTTTCAGAAAAAGATGAAGCTGTACAAGAGTCAGGGATAAATGTAATTACATGAATAAAAGAAGAAACTTTTCTTTATTCATTCTTTATTCTTCTCTTCTTATGGATAATAAGATTGCATTGGTTGAACACTCAGTTTAGTCAGAAAAGAACAGAAAGAAGATTGACCTTTGGTGTTGACACACTACTTGATCATGCCACTTCCTCTTTCATTTCTTCCTTTCCCAGGCTCAATAGGTTTCGGTCAACAGGGCAGCAAATACGTGCTGTAAAAGAATATTCTCCTCTTTCTTCAATTATTTTGTATTTTTCATTAAATAAATTTTAATATTAGACAAGATAACCCTTTTTGTTTCTTTTTTAATGCCCTGTGCTTGTTTTACTATAAATAAATGTTATTTGTTATTCTTGAGTTTTGTACTCCTTGGCTACCACTGACCTTTTATTTTTGGAAATGGTAAATGGACTGATTCTTATATAGCGCTTTTCTACTCTCCTGGAGTACTCAAAGCGTTCTATACAACATGCCTCATTCACCCATTCATACAAGCACTACTAAACACAAGTGCAAACTAATCTACATTCACACACATTCACACTCCGATGAACGCATCGGAGGGCAATTTTGGGGTTAGTATCTTGCCCAAGCATACTGGGCATGTAGACTAGGGAAGCCAAGGATCGAACCACCAACCTTCCGATCAGTAGCTGATCTGCTCTACCACCTGAGTCACAGCCACCCCATTGTAGATGCTCGCCATCCGATGGAAAACGTGTGTCTTTGTCACCAAAATGTCCTTGACAGTAAGGGTGTATAGCTCTATATAAAAATGATCTGTCCTTGGAGATAGGCCTTCATTGAGTCCCAAACTAAAAGGATAGAAATGTTCAGGGAAAGGTTTATGTCTAAAAAAAATTTATTTGGTTATTCATAAATTCCCGAAAGGTATTATCTGTTAGTAGTGTGGGGTTAAAATGCCAACTCCTGTTTGTTCTAGGTAAGTCGTCATAGACAGAGTCAAAATTAGGGGGGCGTGGTCTGATATAACTATGGCAAGGTATTCACAGGCACTCGCGATGCTAGTCAAATAGTTATCTAAGAAAAGGTCGCCTGTCCTAGAAAAAGTGTGATGGATGTTAGAGAAAAAAGAATACTCCCTGTCGGTCGGAAGAAGATGTCGCCAAATATCTCTAACCCCATATGTAGAAAAAGCGGAATGAATACGCGAGGATGACTTACTCAGACAGGCCGGTTTTAATGAGGATCGATCCAAAACAGGGTCAAACCAGCAGTTTAAGTCTCCGCCAAGTATCAAAGAGTACGAGCCTACGTCTGGTAAATTCGAAAAAAGATGTTTGAAAAACTTGGGGTCATCTGTGTTAGGAGGATATGCATTTACCAAAACTACCTGTACGTTATACAACCTCCCTGAAACAATGACAAAACGACCGTGTCCATCTGAAATAACATTATATTGTTTGAATGGAACCTTGGGGCTGATGAGAATTGATACTCCTCTGGCCTTGGCCTCAAAACATGAATGAAACTGCTGCCCTGCCCACCGAGACATAAGCCCTGAGTTAACCTCTGACATGGGTTTCTTGTAAAAAGGCAATGGAGGCATTTTCTTGCTTAATTTGAGCAAAAACCTTTCCTCTCTTAATAGGATGATTTAACGTTCCAGCTGAGCAGATTTATAGGACTAATCATGTAAGATTATAGAAAGATAATGAAGGGATGCAAAAACAGAAAAGCATGAGAGAAGCCCAGAACAGAACATGGAATAACACCCAATATGAGTTCTGTGGGTTGAAAAAAGAGACACTCCAACAACACATAAAATAAAACCCCTGATCCCCCCTCCCTCACCCCAACCAAAGGACAGCTGGAGAACACAGCAGCAAGCTCCCCTGTACAACACGTCAGCAATTGCGATTGCTCAACTCCATTACATTACTGCTCCACTAATTCCCCCCCCCCCCCACACACACACGCTTCTTAGGAAATGCAATCCCTTTACTGTAAAGGTCAGTGACTGTCATTCCAACCCCAGTCAAGATGATATAAGGATGAAGTGATGTGCTTTCAATTTTAACACTTCTCTTCTGCTTGCAGACCAGCTGGTGTGAAACATTCAAAACTATAAGTATTCCACGTATCTCTACTGACTGATGGATTCATACATTACTGGTGCTTTTAAATGCCTATTGTGGATACAAGCTGATTTATATTCTCTCCTTTTAGGATCATGAGCAGAAACTTCTTGTCCAAAAATGATGAGCTCCGCAGGGGAGACTACCTGGTGTCCAACAACAAGCAGTTCAAAGCTATATTTCAGGTGACTAATTTAAATGTTCTCAGTTCAGAAGCTCATAAAAGCCTTGTTTCCCACTCATGCGTGTTGACAGTTATTTAATGTGTGATTTATGGCTGCAGGATGATGGTAACTTTGTCATCTATGGCTGGAAGCCTTTGTGGGCTTCGGACACCTATGGATCAGATGCTGTCCGTCTGTGCATGCAGGCTGACTGCAACCTGGTCATGTACAACAAATGTGACACGCCTAGGTGGAGCACAAACTCTTACGGACCTGCCGCCAACCTGTGCCGTCTTCAACTGACTGATGACGGCAAACTGGTGGTGAACAGAGAGTGCGAAGAAATCTGGTGCTCTGAAAAGTCCAAAGGCATGAAGTGATGCTTGTGTGTGACCATCCTTTGCCATAAACCTTCAGCGATGCTGTTAAAGCAAAATATTCCAGTGCATAAACAAGCTTTTCATTTTTCTTTCTGGTTAGCTTTGATCAGACTCTGAATTTCTGCTCTGAATGTGCATGTTCACTCTACAGCTTCTGTGCTGCTGTAAAACACAAAGGATTGTAACCAAGTGGCAAAAAAATAAATAAAATGAAAGGTATTTGACCAACCTTGAGTCTCTCTGTGTCCCTCTCTTGTTCTGTGTGTTTATATTTCTGCCATTAGACAGAATTTCTTAAGTATTAATATTGTTGCAAAGGTGTAGGAAGCAGTCTTAAAACTTTGAGGTGTGTAGCTCAGAGGCGGAGGCAGACATTTGATACACCCGGGGCTTAGCCCTAAAGGGTAGTATGCATGTGGGATTGGCGGGGGGGTTAGAAATGACTGAAAGATTAATAGGCTCTGTTTTGAGTTTTGTTCAAAAAAGAATGACTTCATATAGGGAAATATATATATCGCATATGCAGGACACCTTAAACTAGTTTTTTAATTAAGCAGCAAGGCAGAATAAAATCAGGGCTGTATCAAGACACGAGGACTAAACCCCAATTCAACCAGACCCAGAACTGATCCAGAATTAAAACAGGACTACAACAGTTCAAAATCAGGACTACTTAGGATTTAACCAAGACAGAACCAGAATCAGAACTAGATGATAGTAGCACTGAAAATCCTCATAGACCTGCACTACACTTATTTTTAAATTCTACCAAAGTACACTATTTAGATTGAGAAAAGTTTATATAATTATTTAGCCTTGTTGTGCAAACAAGCCTGCATAACTTGATAAATATAGAATTTGAAAAATACCAAACAAAAGAAACACTAGGTACGAGATACATGAGTACCTATGATACGGTGATACTTTTGGTAAACAACCATTTGACTAACATGTCTGTCTCACCTGCTCTTGTTCCATCTCTGTTCTGTCCTCATTCTCCTCTCTCTCCCTCTCTGTTCCTCTCTCTCCCTCTTTGTGCTGACAATCAAGCCAAACACCAACATCATCAAATATACAGTTGAAACCAGATATTTACATACTCTTCAGATAAAAACAGTTAGACTTTTTTTAATTGTAACATCAAATCAAACTAAATGTTTATTTTTTTAGATTGATAAATATAAAAACATATTTGTTAACTTTAAGAGTAAAGAGAGAAACTATCTGTATTTCTTAATTGTAAATGGCACCAAATTGTATTCAAAATTAAGCCACACTTATGGAGCTCCACAATTCTTTTCCTGGTGTTTTGGTTGATATCTCTTGATTTTCCCATTTCAAAGAAACAGGCTCTGTGTGTTGCCTTATATGCATCCACAGGTGTGTCACCAATTTACTCATATGCACTCTACTAACCTATCAGAAGCTTCTTAAGCTCAGAATGGAAACGTCTGGAGTTTTCTAATTAATTAACAATAAACTTAGTGTACATGTACTCCTAAATTTGATGAAAGAATAGACAGCTCTGTCTCTCTTTAACTAATTCAAAAGATATTTCAATATTTATTTATCCAAAACAAAACAAGTTTACTCTAAATTGATGTTGTACAGTAAAAAAATGTTCTTGTGTTTTCCATAAAGTGTATGTAAATATCTGGTTTAAACTGTGAATATACTGCTGTGCATTAAAATTCCTCTCGTTTTGCATAGAAATATACTGAACAACATACAAAGCATAATATATAAAATAACATCTACCTGAGTTTTTTCTTTGAAAGACGCCCCTTATGTCCATTCTTGTATATCAGTACATTACTGAAACCGATTTATTTAGCCGTGGAGGGTAACAACTGAAAATATGAAATAAACACACATGTAAGCTAAGACTCTCTAAGAAACAGCATTGTTGTTGTTCGGCTTTTCATTTCGCCATTTGTTGATTCACTTGAAGAACAAGTAACGTAATATGGGTCAAGTGATCAGTTTGATATCAATCTTTCATGATACACCGTCATATTTACATTATTTGTACAGTACGAATGATTTGCTTTGGTACCTGGTCAAACTTCAGTTCTCCTCTGTCTGCCTCGCTGCGCTTCTCCAACAGCGCACTCGCAGGCAGCAGCTCCCCCCGCCCCCTCGCTCAGTCGCTTAGTGTCTGAGCTCGGATCATACCAATATTAGGGGGGATTTACGCACAGTCGTAAATTCCCACAGTGTGCACTATGTGATTCAAATATTGTGTGTAGTTTTTGTTTTATACAGTTTTCAGCCAGGCATCTAACTATGAAAAAATTACACTCCAAAAGACCCCGGGCTTCTGAAAAAACAACCCGGGCTTAAGCCCAGTAAGCCACCCCCCCGCTCCGCCACTGGTGTAGCTGATATCAAAACTAACACAGATGATGTAGATTCCTCCATTGACCATTAGACACATTTTCATTTGTATTTCTCCTTCCCTGAAAGTATCGTACAGTTACATTGTAACCTTGGTTCTCTGAGTGAGAGACTATCTCTCCACTCCATTACATATTCCAAATGGACGAGGTATGACAACCCCCCCCCCCCCGGTTGTGGCGTGTGGATATGTCTTTGACACACTCTGGTTAGCCCGGCCACACCCCAGAGCTTATGTATAAAACAACTGTGCAAACGCGAAACCGGTGATAGTTTGATTGAAACGCGTTTCCGAGCGGCCTGAAGGTGGAGAGATAGTCTCTCACTCAGAGAACCAAGGTTACAATGTAACTGTATGTTCTCTATCATATTGAGACTAGCTCTCCACTCCGTTACATATTTGATATGTAGAGGGTAACTATTTAAGACACCCCGCGAGGAGATAGAGCTACCAAATCCCAGAGTGAATGTATCAACAAAATATTTATAAAAGTACATATATACACACGCCACCCCGGCCAGGGCCTCGCCAGACACAAGGCCAAGCCGGAGGGCAGAGGCATCAGCCTGCCAGACCCAAGACTGGCCTGCAAGTCCCGCAAGGCGCAAGGACCGCAACTGAGCGGCCGCTCAAGGTCAGCCCACGAGCCGCTAGGCCAGGGGTATTCAACTAGAATATGAGAAGTTCCAGTTAGAGAAAATCTTCTCAAGCAGAGGTCTGGGACATCATAATGTCTAACTTGCGTTATGATTGTGATATAGAAGCAGCCTATTTTTATCAATATCTGAATGTAT
The DNA here is from genome assembly GCF_036321145.2 of Pelmatolapia mariae. NCBI lineage: Eukaryota > Metazoa > Chordata > Actinopteri > Cichliformes > Cichlidae > Pelmatolapia > Pelmatolapia mariae. Next base: position 15,454,516 of record NC_086235.1, on the reverse strand, counting down.
GAACAATAGACTGACAGATCAATGAAAATACAAGTTAAAAACATTTCAACAAAATTTATTGTTAACACTGAAACACACAGTAGGCCTACATTAGATACAGGGCTGTAGTTTAAAATGAATTAGAGAAAGTAAATAAAATGGCTAAACTGTGCATAAAACAAAGTGCGTAGTTTCAGAAAGAAAATAGCAGTAGCTTGAGTTTCCCATTTTCTTTACCTTTCACAGCTCAACAGTCTCAATAAATTTTTCAACAAATATCGCAAAACATCTTATCAATTTTACAGTTTCTCTTTGTTTCCCCTTATATTCCACTTCCCCACTTTCTGTTGTTCAGTGAGAGAATTGAGCTTTAGTTTGCCCAACCAGGATTTGGCTGGATTGGTGTCACGGCCATTCTCATACACATGTGTAGGTGCTCATTAGTGAGCACATGCATGGCAGCAAACTTTCTGCAGGCAGGAAACCATTGATGCAGGGCGGCAGGGGGCCTCAAACTGCCTGCATACCAGGTCAATACCAAGCCATTCAACACGGCTTGCCCCGCTAGACATGACAAGTTTGGAGAGAAAGTAAGAGAGCCAAGACTGAGATGGTTTGGACATGTGGAAAAGAGGGATAGGGGATATACAGAATAAAAGGACATACAAATGGTTGGTGTCACAGAGGAGGATGGTATTTACAGGGTGATGCAGAGGTAGATGATTTCCTGTGACGAGTGAGCAGCTGAAAAACGACGAACAATAAAAGAAGAGTTGTAACAGGGACAGGTTTCCCAATGTTTTGCATCGTCCCTCTCTTTAACAAGACTTTTTAACCCAGTAAAGCCAAGTGCATCATATTTGATACATGAGTTATGAAAGACTTCTACATCATCACTGACTTTTTTTCCAATCATAAAAAAACAAAACAAACAACAACAAAAAAACACAGAAATTGTACAACACATTTTTAAGCAATAAACTGAAAAAAAGAAAACAAAAAAAGCCACATGTAGCAAATATGATACAAATTAAAACTCAAAAAGCTGGGAGAAGAGAAAAAAAATGTCATTTTGTTAGGTTCCAAGGAACCTAAGCCCCATTTATAGCTACCAGTCACACTCTTGTTTAACCTAAAAAGAACATACCTGTCAAGCACTTGTAGATTCAGGTGCCGAACAGAGTCTCATTGACAGTGAGCTAGCCAGACAACTGAACATCCCGCTTGTTAAGCTAGATCCATCCATTCACGCCAAATTTCATTCTACAGGTACACCACTCATCCTGGTTTCCTTGGTTGGAGGTTCACAATCCTCACTCAGATTGGTCCGGCCAAAAAAATAGTTAGTTGGAGCCCATTCTGTCAAGCCAACTGTCTCGTTTCCGCTTACCCTCCTGAGGCTCCTAAAAGGTCGTCTGAGGAAAACACAACCCCTGACCTCTCCACTGTTCCCTCTGTGTATTATGACCTGCGGGAGGTTTACAGTAAAGATCTTTGCCACCCCATAGACCCTATGATTGCTCCACTGATCTGTTACCTGGCTCAACCCTCCCTACTAGCCACCTGTATAACCTGTCACAACCAGAGCGTGTGGCCATGGAGAAGTACATAAGGGAGTTTCTCGCAGCTGGCATCATTCGGCCAACTTCTTCCCCGGTGGGGGCCGGGTTCTTTTTTGTTGACAAAAAGGACGGCTATCTCCGGACGTGGATTGATTTTCGTGGCTTAAATGACATTACAACTAAGAATAAATATCCTTTACCCCTCACCAGCTCCACATTTGAACCACTCCATGTTGCCAAAGTCTATACCAAACTTGACCTTAGAAACACATATAATCTGGTTCAGATCTAACACGGGGATGAGTGGAAGACAGCTTTCAACACACACCTGGGACACTTGAATATCTGGTACTTATTGAACAGGGACTTATTGAACAGGTTCGTTTGCGTTTACCTAGATGACTTTTTGATTTTCTCAAGAAACCTTGAAGAGCACCAAATTCATGTCCGGGCAGTCCTCCAACAACTGCTGGAGAACAAACTGTATGTTAAGGCACACAAGTGTCAATTTCATGCATCATCAGTTTCTATTCTGGGCCATATTCTCGCAGGGGGGCAGGTGAAGGCAGTTATCAAGTGGCCTGCTCCTTCCTCTTGCAAACACCTCCAGTGCTCTCTGGGCTTCGTGAATTTCTATCAGCAGTCTATTAGGAATTATAGCCAGGTAACCGCACCGCTGACACAACTGACCACTAAGCTCCCTTTCATCTGGTCACATGATGCAGATCAAGCCTTCACTAAATTGAAAGAACTATTTACATCCACACCAGTGCTAATTCACCCCGATCCTAAGAAACCATTCATAGTAGAAATCGATGCATCAGTGCTGTCACAACACTCAGGCTCTTCATCCAAACTCTAGCCCTGCTCCTTTTTCTCGCGTTGTCTCTCGCCTGCAGAGAGGAATTATGACGTGGGAGACAGAGAGCTCCTCGCTGTCAAACTTGGACCCTGCCACTGGACAAGCAAATCAACGTTATGTCCCCACGGCATCCTGTTCAAGGTGCCCGACTGGATTCAAAAGCAAAGTTTGCATGCCATCCCAGAAGCAGTAAAACAAACTCACTCATTAAAAGACATTTCTGCTGGGAAACTATTGACAAGGACGTTAGGGAGTATTGTAGCCGCATGTTCCTTCTGCACTAGAAACAAATCCAACACTCAGTGCCCAGCCAGACTATTAATTCAATTTTTAATTCAATTCCATTTTATTTATATAGCGCGAAATCACAACAACAGTCGCCTCAAGGCGCTTTATATTGTACAGTAGATCGTACAATAATAGATACAGAGAAAAACCCCAAAATTATATGACCCCCTATGAGCAAGCACTTTGGCGACAGTGGGAAGGAAAAACCCCCTTTTAACAGGAAGAACTGGCAGAACCAGGCTCAGGGGGGGCGGCCATCTGCTGCGACCGGTTGGGGTGAGAGAAGGAAGACAGGATGAAAGACATGCTGTGGAAGAGAGACAGAGGTTAATGACAGATATAATTCAATGCAGAGAGGTCTATTAACACATAGTGAGTGAGAAAGGTGACTGGAAAGGAAAAACTCGATGCATCATGGGAATCCCTCGGCAGCCTACGTCTATCGCAGCATAACTAAGGGAGGATTCAGGGTCACCTGGTCCAGCCCTAACTATATGCTTTAGCAAAAAGGAAAGTTTTAAGCCTAATCTTAAAAGTAGAGATAGTGTCTGTCTCCCGAATCCAAACTGGAAGCTGGTTCCACAGAAGAGGGGCCTGAAAACTGAAGGCTCTCCCTCCCATTCTACTTTTAAATACTCTAGGAACAACAAGTAGGCCTGCAGTGCAAGAGCGAAGTGCTCTAATAGGGTGATATGGTACTACAAGGTCATTAAGATAAGATGGGGCCTGATTACTTAAGACCTTGTATGTGAGGAGCAGGATTTTGAATTCAATCCTGTATTTAACAGGGAGCCAATGAAGGGAAGCCAATACAGGAGAAATCTGCTCTCTCTTTCTAGTCCCTGTCAGTACTTTGGATTAACTGAAGGCTTTTCTGGGAGTTTTTAGGACATTAATTAATAAATGCATGAACTAGTTTTTCAGCATCACTCTGAGACAGGATATTTCTCATTTTAGAGATGTTGTGCAAATGGAAGAAAGCAGTCCTACATATTTGTTTAATATGTGCATTGAAGGACATGTCTTGGTCTTGGGCCGAATACAATAACCTCATTTTTAATCTGAATTAAGGAGCAGAAAGTTAGTGGCCATCCAGGTCTTTATGTCTTTAAGACATTCCTGCAGTTTAACTAATTGGTGTGTTTTATCTGGCTTCATAGACAGATAGAGCTGGGTGTCATCTGCATAACAGTGAAAATGTATACTATGTCTTCTGATAATACTGCCTAAGGGAAGCATGTATAATGTAAACAGAATTGGTCCTAGCACTGAACCCTGTGGAACACCATAATTAACCTTAGTGTGTGAAGAAGACCCTCCATTTACATGCACAAATTGGAGTCTATTAGATAGATATGATACAAACCACTGCAGCGCAGTACCTGTAATACCTACAGCATATTCTAATCGCTCTAATAGGATATTATGGTCAACAGTATCGAACGCTGCACTAAAGTCTAGCAGGACAAGCACAGAGATGAGTCCACTGTCAGAGGCCATAAGAAGATCATTTGTAACCTTCACTAAAGCTGTTTCTGTGCTGTGATGAGCTCTGAAACCTGACTGAAACTCTTCAAATAAGCCATTCCTCTGCAGATGATCTGTTAGCTGTTTGACAACTATCCTTTCAAGGATTTTTGATATGAAAGGAAGGTTGGAGATTGGCCTATAATTAGCTAAGACAGCTGGGTCTAGAGATGGCTTTTTGAGTAAAGGTTTAACTACAGCCAGCTTGAAGGCCTGTGGTACATAGCCGATAGAGATAGGTTGATCATATCTAAGACTGAAGCGTTAATTAATGGCAGGACTTCTTTGAGCAGTTTTGCAGGAATGGGGTCTAAAAGACACGTTGATGGTTTGGAGGAAGTAATCATTGAAGTTAACTCAGAAAGATCAATTGGAGAAAAAGAGTCTAAATGAATATCAATGGTACTAAGAGTAGCTGTAGATAATATTACATCTGTGGGATGATTATTGGTAATTTTTTCTCTACTAATAAAAATTTTATTTGTGAAGAAGTTCATGAAGTCATTACTAGTTAATGTTAAAGGGACGGTTGGCTCAATAGAGCTCTGATTTTTTGTCAGCCTGGCTACAGTGCTGAAGAGAAACCTGGGGTTGTTCTTATTTTCTTCAATCAGTGATGAATAGTAAGATGTCCTGGCTTTGCAGAGGGCTTTCTTATAAAGCAACAAACTATTTCTCCAGGCTAAATGATGATCCTCTAAATTTGTGACACGCCATTTCCTCTCCAGCTTACAAGTTATCTGCTTTAGGCTACGTGTTTGAGAATTATACCACGGAGTCCGGTACTTCTGATTTGAGGCCTTAGTTTTCACAGGAGCTACAGTATCCAGAGTCGTACGTAGTGAGGAGGTAAAATTATTAACAAGATGATCGACCTCTGTTGGAGTAGTGTTCAGGTAGCTGCTCTGCTCTATGTTGGTACAGGGCATTGAAGATGATAACAGAGGGTGGATTATATTCTTAAACTTAGTTACAGTGCTGTGTAATCAATTATTATAAATGGAAATGTTATCAGGAAATGATCAGACAGGAGAGGGTTTTCAGGAAACACTGTTAAATGTTCAGTTTCTATGCCATATGTTAAAGCAAGATCTAGAGTGTGATTAAAGTGGTGGGTGGGTTCTTTTACATTTTGAGAGAAGCCAGTTGAGTTTAATAACAGATTAAACGCTGTGTTGAGGCTGTCATTTTTAGCATCTACATGGATGTTAAAATCACCCACAATAATTATTTTATCTGAGCTGAGCACTAAATAAGATAAAAAGTCTGAGAAATCAGACAGAAACTCAGTGTAAGGCCCAGGTGGATGATAGATGTTAAAAAATAAGACTGGTTTCTGAGTTTTACAGCTGGGGTAGACAAGGCTAAGCATCAGGCTTTCAAATGACTTAAAAGTCTGTCTGTGTCTTTGGTTGATTAATAGGCTGGTGTGAAAAATTGCTGCCACACCGCCCCCGCCTGTGCTTCGAGATTTCTGGTAGCAGAAAACTAGAGTCCGACATTGTTTTGGCAAAGTTACACACCTATTCAATATTGATTTTAGTGACCTCCGATTGGCGTAACCGGGTGTCATTACTGCTGACGTGAATTGTAATTTTACTGAATTTACGTTTACCCTTAGCCAGTAGTTTTAAATTTCCCTCAGTGTTGCCTGCTCTGGCCCCTGGAAGACAATTGACTATGGTTGCCGGTGTCTCTAGCTTCACATGTCTGAGAACAGAATCACCAATTACCAGAGTTTGACCCCCGGCGGGTGTGTCGCCGAGTGGGGTAAAACGGTTAGACACATGAACAGGTTGGTGGTGTACCTGGGGCTTCTGTTTAGGACTATGCTTCCTCCTCACCGTCACCCAGCCGCCCTCTTTCCCCAGCTGCTTGGGGTCTGCCGGGGAACAGCTAGCAGGGCCTATGCTATCTTCGGCTGCACCAGCTACAGGGGCCTGGCTAGCTACTGGTGTATGAAGGGTGCGAAGCCGAGTCTCCAATTCAGTAATCCTGGCCTCCAGAGCTGCAAATATGCTACATTTGTTACAAGTATCATTACTGCTAAAGGAGGCCAAGGAGTAACTAAACATCTGACACAATGAGCAGGAAAGTGCGGGAGGGACAGGTGAAGTAGCCATGGTGCTAGCGAGTCGGCTACGAGCTAAGCTAAGCTAGCGAAACAGTAAAGACACAGTGAGTGAATACTTTGGCTATAAAATAGGTAGTGAGTACACAGAAAGTGTGCATCGCATGAAGCTTGTTAAGATTATACTATGAAAAAAGAATGTATCTAAAAGTTTTTTATTACATTGCTAAGCAGATAAGCTACTCAAAAACACCACTGTGTTTGAGCAGGAACAGGAAGTGATACTCTACCGCAGAGAGAGTGAACACCACAACCACTCTCTGTTCCTCATCGCCCGTGATCGCACATATCACTAGACTTTATCACTGGTTTGCCTGTCTCAAATGGTAAAACAGCCATTCTCACTATACTTGACAGATTTTCTAAAGACGCTCATTTCATTGCACTGGAGGAACGTCCCACAGCCATAGAAACCACCCAGGTTTTAACTGAACAAGTCTTCTGTTTGCATGGCATACCTGCAGAAATAGTGTGAGATAGAGGTCCACAGTTAACGTAAGGTGTGGAAGACATTCTGTATAGCCCTGGGAGCCACTCCATGCTTAAGTTCCGGATATCATCCCAACTAATGGACAGACTCAGCGTTTAAATCAAGAACTTGAATCCACCCTTCGCTGCATGACTACTCATAACCCGTTAACCTGGTCCACTTTTCTGCCTTGGGCAGAATACACACATAACTCTCTTACCTCTTCCACGACAGGTCTCTCTCCATTCAAGGCATCCATTGGTTATCAGCCTCCACTTTTTCCTGAACAGGAGGTGGAGCTTGCAGTGGTCTTGGTCCAACACCACCTCCAGCGTTGAACACATTTTTTTCCTTTGTTAAATTACTTGCTAATGCCACAAAGACTGGCTGTGAGCAGTGTGGAAAGAATTACTAAACTGGGAGGCATAGGAAAACTAACCCCCCAACCCCCTGGATGAAATCCAGAAGAATGACGCTCCCTCGGTAATACACGTCAGCCATGTATTCCAGCCCTAACCATAACCTTATCCCCACAGTTAACCAGTACTTTAATGACGTTAGACAGTGTTTTCCAAAGCGATTTAAGTAAAACGAACATACATGTGTAGATTCATTCCAAATGGTTCTCATGTTTCCTCATTTCTCCAATCTAGTAATCTAGGCACTTGCTGGGTGCCTGGAAGCAAAATATATGAATGATTTGTCTCCTAGCGTAAAATGTTACGCTTATGGAGTGAGAACGTGTTGGAATAATCTATTAAAGAGGTGTGAAGCCAGCGATGGCCTCTAGACGTCCTACCTCCGCAGCTCTGGCAGCCACTAAGGAACAGGAGGATAGCGGCAGTTACTCTTCTTTAATTACCCAAAGCTTATAATCCTTAACCGGGTGAGACTTACCCTGCAGGGGCAGAGCTCCGAACTTCAGCCGCCGCTGCCTTAGGCTCAAGCACATATCAGGTCTCTGGTCTCCTGAACCAGGCATCCAGCCGTCACCTCTCTGCTCATCACTCGATTGTGTGTCTCCCTGTCCTCGGCTCTAGCCACTGGCAGAATATCCTCTGGTTCCGCTCGTCTCTGTCTCATCCCAGCATGCTGGGCCTTCCAAAAACCTGCCTGCATCTGCCAGTCGAGCTCCACTCTCCTAGAATGTCCAGGGTGCTTTATTCGGCCTCCGTGCTGCCCTCTGCTGCAGCCACCTGCCACTGGCTACCACTCCATTTTACTTCCCCCTGTCTCTGTCCTGCTAGGCCCTCTTATTGGCCCCTGTGACCTCCCAGGTGTGTCCATTGAGCCATCAGAACTGGGCGGAGTCTCTCCGGCACACGTTAACAAATATACACACTAAAAAAAAACATGCAATCAGTGCAAGTATAAAAAAACAAACGCAAAGCACAGCAACACATGCAAAGTTAAAACATGTGACACATTCATCCCATCAGGAAGATGTGAGGCCCCAGATGGGGCGCCACGGCAAAAGGGTGAGAGTCCGTGAAAAGGCTCCTGTTCTCAACTCAAGAGCCACCTACATGGTCCAAGCCACCAAGGACCAAGAGAGCAGCCCATGCCAGAAGGTCCAGATACACGCCCCAGCTAACCCCTCCCTCCATGACTATATCCCAAAGGGGCCAAGGCTCAGTAAGCCCCAGATCTAGGCTCACAGACACCCAAGCCACTCAGTCACTCAGTCACCCACTACCCACCCACTAATGACACACAAAGAGACACAAAGACACGCATGCACACACAATCGCCCAACTGCTGAACAGTAGTACTCATCCACCCCCAGCACCACTTCAAAAAGTCAAGAAAATAATTAACTGTAGAGTCATACTTGTGCAACAAAATTCTGCCAGTATTACAACTGTAATTTATTACCGATGATCCAAGATGGTATATGTGTGATAAACTAAACTAAACAGAAGAAAGATTCACATGAACAGCAGCCTACAGAGATTGTAGGCTGCATGATTTCCCTCAGGGATTATTAAAGTATTCTGATTCTGTTCTTGCAAAAGCAAAATGTGTTCGGCACCACAGCGCATTCAGCTCACAATTCTGTTTGGAAAAGATGCCAGACACCATCAGATATTAAAAATAGAAACAAAAAGCACTTATCAGGAAATGCAATCCCTTTACTGTAAAGGGCAGTGACTGTCACTCCACCCCCAGTCAAAATGATATAAGGATGGAGTGATGTGCTTTCAATTTTAACACTTCTCTTCTCTTCTGCTTTTAGACCGGCTGGTGTGAAATATTCAAAACTGTAAGTATTCCACATATCTCTACTGACTGATGGATTCACACATTACTGGTGCTTTTAAATGCCTATTGTGGATACAAGCTTATTTATATTCTCTCCTTTTAGGATCATGAGCAGAAACTTCTTGTCCAAAAATGAGGAGCTCCGCAGGGGAGACTACCTGGTGTCCAACAACAAGCAGTTCAAAGCTATATTTCAGGTGACTAATTTAAATGTTCTCAGTTCAGAAGCTCATAAAAGCCTTGTTTCCCAGTCATGCGTGTTGACAGTTATTTAATGTGTGATTTATGGCTGCAGGATGATGGTAACTTTGTCATCTATGGCTGGAAGCCTTTGTGGGCTTCGGACACCTATGGATCAGATGCTGTCCGTCTGTGCATGCAGGCTGACTGCAACCTGGTCATGTACAACAAATGTGACACGCCTAGGTGGAGCACAAACTCTTACGGACCTGCCGCCAACCTGTGCCGTCTTCAACTGACTGATGACGGCAAACTGGTGGTGAACAGAGAGTGCGAAGAAATCTGGTGCTCTGAAAAGTCCAAAGGCATGAAGTGATGCTTGTGTGTGACCATCCTTTGCCATAAACCTTCAGCGATGCTGTTAAAGCAAAATATTCCAGTGCATAAACAAGCTTTTCATTTTTCTTTCTGGTTAGCTTTGATCAGACTCTGAATTTCTGCTCTGAATGTGCATGTTCACTCTACAGCTTCTGTGCTGCTGTAAAACACAAAGGATTGTAACCAAGTGGCAAAAAAATAAATAAAATGAAAGGTATTTGACCAACCTCTTGTTCTGTGTGTTTATATTTCTGCCATTAGACAGAATTTCTTAAGTATTAATATTGTTGCAAAGGTGTAGGAAGCAGTCTTTAAACTTTGAGTAGTGTAGCTGATATGAAAACTAACACAGATTTTGTAGATTGACCATTAGACACATTTTCATTTTTATTTCTTCTTCCCTGAAAGTATCTTCATGTGGTCTAGACCTGATAGCAACTGATATTTTTCCTTAGGCCAGTTCTTTTTTTTCAGTTTATGTTCTCTTTTGGCTCAGTTTTTAATAAAAGACAACATCTGAATTCATTATTGTGTAGATGACAATTATTTTTCCTGTTTTTATTCAGGTTTTCTAATTTTATGTTTCCTTTCTTAAACTCTGTAATTTCATCTTGTGCTGGATGTTATTTAATTATTTTAGATGTACAGCACATTGGTCAACAGCTGTGCTTTAAATGTGCTAGGGAAACAAACTTGACTCACTTTATGAGTGTGTCTGCGTCTTTGTGTGTCTGCATGTGTTGGACGTCACGTCTTTGCATAGAAACCGTCAGGTATGGTGATAAAACCCTTGGTGAGTGTGTCTGCTTTTTGCATGTAAACTGATGTGGTGATAAAACACTTTGTGTGTCTTCGTCTTTGTGCGTTTGCATGTGTCTGCACAGTCCAGATGCACAAAATGATGCTTCTGAAGTCATATATGAAACAATCTTTGCATGGAAACCATCAGGTATGGTGATAAAACCCTTAGTGTGTCTGCTTCTTTGCATGTAAACTGATGTGGTGATAAAACACTTTGTGTGTCTGCTTCTTTGTGCGTCTGCATGTATTGGATGTTGCATTGAAAGGTGACTCTAGAGTCACCTACTGACCTACTGTAGCAATAACAACCAAAAATGTGATTCTGAGAGTGTTTTTTGTCTTACAGGTTTAAAGTTTTATCATTAATATATCTGTTGAATACATTTGACATTAGCCCAGCACATGCTGTGCCCTGACACATATTTTTATTTTTCACAGTTTTTTCCTCTCAAGTAGTCCCACACAATTCACAAACACTGTGGAAACACCATTCAAACATTAACTGCAGGTAAGTCACAGCACTGATGGTCTCATTGTCTTTTGCTTCCTGCTCCTTTATGCTCCGTCCTCATTGGTTAACCCCGATGTTTGATTTCTTCTGCCTGCATTTCGTCCCTCAGTCATGTGTGTATGTGGAGTTTATGGCTCATATCAAACTGTGTATAGACCATGTAAACAGACCAGTCTAACCCCGCTGTGGTTTTTAAGTATCAAGTAAAAATGACTTATCCTTTTCAGGGTCACAGAAGGCGCTAGAGCCTATCCCAGCTAGTTTAATAACATGTATTTTGTAATTGCCAGAGTGCATCAGAGGGACAGGTCAGGATGAGCGGTTTGTAGAGAAAGTTTGAGAGCCAAGACTGAGATGGTTTGGGCATGTGGATAGGGGATATACAGGATAAAAGGTCATGCAGAGGGTTGGTGTTACAGAGGATGATAGCATTCACATGGTGAAGCAGAGGCAGATGATTTCCTGTGGTGAGTGAGCAGCTGAAAAAAGAGGAACAATAAAAGAAGAAAAACATTTAAATGCCAGATCTGTAACAGGGACAGGTTTCCCAATGTTTTGCATAATCCCTTTCTTTAACAAGACTTTAACCCCGTAAAGCCAAGTGCATCATATTTGATACTTCTACATCATCAGTGACTTTTTTCCTCGTAAAACAAAACATAGAAATTGTACAACACATTTTTAAGCAACTGAAAAAATGCCACATGTAGCAAAATATGATACACATGAAATTCAAAAAGCTGGGAGAAGAGAAAAAATGTCATTTTGGTGGGCTCCACATGGTCCAGAGGCACAAAGTGATGCTTCTGAAGTCATATATGAAACCATCATTGCATGTAAACTGTCATGTATGGTGATAAAATATGTGTTTTTATTAAATATGTTCCATCTCTTCGGGGTGTTAAAGAGAAGAAGTTCAGATTTAATTATGAGAAAATAAACACAGAGTCAAAAACTTTTAAACAACCGTGTCTCTCACTCAGTGGAGCAGACTGATTTCTAACAAGAGGACCTGCAGTGTTGTTGGAAATGCTGAAAAGGACAAAAATGGTGTTTAAAAAAACAGAAACAGCAATAAAATGTATGTTAAGATGTTCCATAGGCAATAAAACACTGTCCTCTAATCCATCCAAAACATATAAGCATAAAGGTATCGACAGTCTCTGGTTGTCATGGTTTTTTGTTAATTCCATATACGTTATAGCACTAACTGATTAAAGTGCGGATGCTGAAACCACTTGTGCACCACAGTCATTGCGAAACAAATGCTGCTTCTTTCCTGTGTTGAAGTCTTGTCTGTTGCTTCTTTATCACACTAAAAACTAGCACACATGAGGTGTCTGACAAGCATCTACACTGACAGTTCATGAATCCACTAGGATGTCACTCGTGGTCAGAGTCCAAGAGTCTGAGTGTTTATGGTGCAGAGGAGGAATATGATTCAAATCAAAGGATTATTATTTGCAGCTGCAAAGAGAGACCACAAGGTGTCGCTCTAATGCTTCTGTAGTTTATGTTCATGTGAAAATTTTCACATAAAAAGAAAATTACTACATTTGAAAACCTCCTTTTTTTCCCCCCCTAATCACTTATCCAATCCAGAGTTGTGGTGAGACTGGAGCCTATGCAGGTGCCAGGAGGTGAACGGTAAAGTGCACCCTGGACAGGTTAGCAGTCTATCGCAGGAGTAACACCGAGACACACAGTCTGGGGTATCTGAAGAGAAAACACGCAGGTACAGGGAGAACAGGCCAACTGCACACAGAAAGGCTCCAGCCGGCGGGCAGATTCAAACCCAGGAACTTCTTTCTGTGAGTTGCCAGTGATAAACGCTGCACCGCCATGTTTCAAAACACATTCATACTGTTTTATAACCTGCAATTTCTAAACAGTAACAACAATATTATAGTTTTCTACAATACACAGAAACACACAAACTGAGCTGCACTAAGAAATAAACATGTAATCCTGAGCTGCGTTCATAGGCAGGATATTTAAGGACATTATGGATATATTGCGACTTCTCCTGGGAAGCGTTTCAAAACTGAAGAGATCCATTCTTGATTATTATTCAGCTTTGCCAGTTTGGGGCCTGTTGTTTCATATTTTTGCATTTCAAAATTTATTATTTATATAAATGTAAGGCAGCTGATAAATTTAAATTTGTATTATTTGCAGACGACAAATATTTTTTGTTCTGGGGGGAATCTAAAGGAGCTGCTGGATACAATTAAATCAGAAATGTGCAAAATTTAAAAAATGGTTTGACAGGAATAAACTAAGTAAAACTAAAATAGTCTTATTTGGGAATTCCCTAAGAAACGCACAAGTGCATATTCATATAGATGGTCTGGAAATTGAAAGAGTTGTTGAACACAAGTTTCTTGGTGTGATAATAGATGATAAATTAAGCTGGAAGTCGCATATAAATCAGATACATAACAAAATTTCAAGAAGTATTTCAATTTTGAGTAAAGTAAAACACATTCTGGACCACAAATCACTCCACGTTCTCTACTGTTTACCAATTTCACCATATTTGCATTACTGTGCAGAGGTTTGGGGCAATGCTTACAAATGTTTGCTATCATCAATCTTTATATTACAAAAAAGGGCGATAAGGATAATTCAAAAACTGGTTACAGAGATCATACAAGTCCACTATTCTTAAAATCAAAAATACTAAAATTCACAGATCTGTTTTTTTTTTTCCTTACAGCACAAATTATGTATAAAGCAATAAACATCCTGCTTCCTGACAATATTCTAAATTTGTTGTCTAAAAGGGAACGGGGATACAATTTGAAAGGGGGAATTACATTTAAAACATCCTTTTATCCGTACAACACTAAAAAGTTTTTGCATCTCTGTGAGTGGAGTGAAGCTGTGGAACAGATTAAGTAAAGAAATGAAGCAATGTCCAAGCATGAGTCAGTTTAAAAAGCGATTCAAGGGTATGATTTTTGCAGGGTACAGGGAGGAGGTAGAGCTTTGGTACGGTGTTCTCGTCCAATATTTTCATAATGCCGATGTGTGTACATGTGTGTGCGGGTGCACGGGGATAAACTGAAAAGCAGCTTTACTAACTTAAACTGAGAACAAATTAATCCAGATTTTCAAAAGAAACAGCCAAACAAAGAATCCAAAATCTACGCATCGTCAAACAAAACATCCTGCGAGGACGGACAAGACAACAAGCAGACAGTAACTGAGGAATTAAATACACACAAGGCAATTAGGGAGAGAGGAAACAGCTGGGGAAAAGACACAGGTGAACAGAATCCAACAAGACAAGAGGACACAAAACTAAACAAACACTAAATAAACAAGACTAAGACGTGTGAACTTGACAGAACTAAACAAGACATGACCGAGGAAACAGAAAGGGAGGCAGGAACAACCAGGGTTTCATAAACCAGACTGAAACAAAGACATGCTGCTATCAGAAAGTATAAAAAACCAGAGCACAAAAGAAGAGCTAAGTCAAAGACTTGTAGGACTTTAAACACTCCATCTGCACTAATCACAGATGGCATCGTTCAAACTGCACTTTGAAATTTTGAGGACCAGCAGGTTTGTTACCAGACTGTGACTTGCCAGAGCACGTCAGTACATGTTAAAGAAGTTTTATTCTTTATATTACAAGATTGAATTTGCATTTGTGGATGCAGTGATGAGCTGTGGAGTCTTAAGATGATTTAGACTCACTGCTTTGATGCACTGCTGCCTGAGGGCCTGGAGATCAAAGCCATTCAGTAGTGATTTAGGGCACTTTTTATTATGAATGTTTTATTTATTTATCTAAATCTAGATACCCATTAACATCAGGCTTAGCTTTTCTTCCTGCAGTCCTCACACATTCAATCCAGCAACTGCAACACATGAACTTCAAACCAACAGATTGTTCTCACACAGAAAGCTCAGCGTTTCACAGGGAAAGAAATATGAAGAATCTGCATTACATCACACAACAATCATTCTAACAAACATTACTTACTCTCCAGGTTACTACACGTCCCATCTACATACCGTCACGATCTCCTGGTCGATGCACCCGTTTCTCTCCATCTCCCTCTGTATGTGTGTGTGTGTCCTTGTATCTTTCAGGGGTGGAGCTCACCTGGCTTCCCGCTCCTTTGGTGTCACACCTGTGAGTCACTGTTGATTACGCACTTGGTTCCAGTCGGCTCATTACCAGTGATCTATTCAAGACACCAGATCATTGCACCACATGTGACGCCCACTGATGTGAAGGAAGGCACCTGTGCACGACAGAGAGGTCAGATAAAGGTGTCTGGGAGCAAAGTTAGGGGAAAAAGAGTCTTAGTAGCCATCTGGACATCGGTTACCCCCCTTGTCACTCCACCCTTCAGAGCTTTCCTGTGTTGCTTTAGCAATAAACATCCTAAACTTTTCATTTGCTCTGCCTTTGCACCCAGGTTTTCACCAATACACAACGCATAAACCCACCAGCTTTATTATTCGAACAGTTTTAATTTCAGCCTTTTCTGGTTGAAATAAAACTGTTTTATAAATAGTTAAACTATTCAGCTGTGTAAATCACCATTTTCTGAATATTACTTGTTTTAACCTTTGGCACTGTAAATCTTTCTGTTACAGATCATGTTTGATAAGTAGTATGTTGAGTAAAAGGCAATATAATACATTTGGTCTCAGCTCTGCTTAAAATTTACAGAGCATAGGATGATCTCCTAACAGTTAGCCAGCCCACATGCATTTAATTAAATTAGTTCTGTAAGAGCATCGCAAAGCAGGTTTATTTTGAGCTACTTGTAACATTTTTAATTTCTTCTTGTCACGGTCCTAGGTCTGTGACCCAGTGTTTTGTGTTCTGTGTTATTATTAATGTTTGATTTCATCATGGTTTATCATTACTAGTCTTTTGGTTTATGGTTTTGTATTCTAGCTCTAGTTCCTCTTTGTTTTGTGATTTCTAGTTCTTGGGTTTTGTTCCTGTGCGCCTCATGTTTAGTGTAGGTTTAGTTCTGTCTTCATGTTTATTTATATGGTCACCTGAAATGGTTTTCACTTCTCAGGTGTGCCTTGTCAGGGTTCATTTGTAGAATTTCTTTCCTTCTTAATGGGGTTGGGACCATCAGTTGTGTTGTGCAGAAGTCAGGTTGGTGCACAGCTAACAGTCCATATTATGGCAAGAACCAATCAGCGAAGTAAAGAGAAATGAACTGAAGGTCAGTCAGTCTGGAAAATTGCTGAAACTTTGAGTTTATCCCAAGTGCAGTCGTAAAAACCATCAAGCGTTACGACAAAACCGGCTCACATGAGGACCGCCCAGGAAAGGATGACCAAGAGTCACCTCTGTTGCTGAGGGTAAATTCACTCGAGTCACCAGCCTCAGAAATCGCAAGTTAACAGCACCTCAGGTTAGAGCCCAGATAAATGCCACACAGAGTTCCAGTGGCAGACACATCTCTACATGAACTGTTCAGAGGAGACTGTGTGAATCAGGCCTTTATGGTCAAATAGCTGCTAAGAAACCACAACTAAGGAAAAGCAACAAGCAGAAGAGATTTGTCTGATGAGTCCAAATTTGAGATCTGTGGTTTCACCTGCTGTGTCTTTTTGTGATGCAGAAAAGGTGGATGGATGCTCTCCACATACATGGTTTACACTGTGAAGCATGGAGGAGGAGGTGTGATGATGGTGACACTGTTGGGGATTTATTCAAAACTGAAGGCACATTGAACCAGCATGGCTACCACAGCATCATGTCACGACATTCCATCTTATCCGGTTTGCATTCAGTTGGGCCATCATTTATGTTTTCAACAGGACAATGACCCCAAACACACCTCCAGGCTAAGGACTATTTGACCAAGATGGAGAATGATGGAGTGCTGTGCCAGATGGCCTAGCCTCCACAGTCACCTGACCTAAACCCAGTCGAGATGGTTTGGGATGAGATGGACCGCAGAGTGAACGCAAAAGGGCCAACAAGTGTTCAGCATCTCTGGGAGCTCCTGTTGAAAAACCATTTCAGGTGACGACCTCATAAGGCTCATCAAAAGAATGGCAAGTGTGCAAAGCAGTAATCAAAGCAATGTGTGGCTGGAAAAATCAAAAATCTAAAACATGTTTGAGTTATGTCACACTTTTATGTTTTCACTTTTATGCATTCATTTATAGATTTAATGCCTTCAGTGAGAATTTACAATGTAAATAGTGATGAAAATGAAGAAAAAACATTAAATGAGAAGGTGTGTCCAAACTTTTGACTGGTAGTGTGTTTCAAATGCATTCCTCATGAATGATATCAAGTCATCTTAAGCCACAAACAACATTCCTGTCACAAAGTAGAAGCTGCAATCAGTTTTTCTCAAAGTAATTTTCATGTTTCCTTTATTTAAACAGTTAGAAAGTGTCACTGACATTAAAAATGTCTTCTTTCAAAGGGATCTGACCAATATCGAATATGGAAATTGCAGCAAATATAACAATATTTAGATATTTTAAATGGCCACAAAAGTCTGGATTGATTGTGAAGAAGGTACAAAAACAAAGAGTCATGAAGATACTGGCAGAAATTTAATTTTTTTATTTTATAAACGACCCTTTGATAAATCCTGTTGACTACAGTCTATTTACCAATACAAGCAAAGACATTACACATAAAAAACACCCACATAGAAACATCAGAAATCACCAGTCATGGCAGATGGCTGCCCCTCTCTGAGCCTGGCTCTGTTGGGAGTTTTTCCTTCCCTGGTTTCTGGTTGTGGTCGCGTTCTCTGGTCTCTCTCTAGTCTGTGTGTCTAAGAAATTCTACACTTTATCTTAAAGATGATCTTCTATAATAAACACCAACGCGGCAGGACAGTGTGCACTCAACTTTTTACTTTGTTGACTCCTCGACGCAAATGGCACAGATATAAATAAAAGTAAATAGAATTGAACTGAATAATCAAGCTGTGGTAGAAAAAATGCATTTAGAACCTGTTACATTTAAACCTCTTTTCACCACTGACAGACCTCCACCTATTCACCTACAATTTTAATCAATCTGATTAGACTATTTTAATTTGCAAGCCACAATTTTGCCAAATAGTTTTGTCTCCTGCACCTCTTCTGGAATCTTCAACTCCTCATTAACTTGTTTAACTTATCAATTGCACACCACAAGTCCAGAAATACAAAGTCCAGAAACGCAAGGACTCCAGTAACAATCTTGAACAACATACACACAAGTGTATGTTTACAGACACTGAGACAAAGAGTGAGGGGAAGACAGAATTATTTATACAGTACTCACACAGATACTAAGGAGAAGTGGACAAAGACAATGAGACAGGAAAGGATAAAAAACACAGAAGACAAATGACTACCAAAATAAAACAGGAAGTGAGGAACAATAACTAAACAGGGACATGCAGACACAGGACTAAACTAAACACGGAGGAACTGATGCAAGAGGATAAGACAAGAATCACCAACAACCAGACTAAATTATAACAAAAACACTTAAGAAAACATGAAGTTAAATAAACAAGTCTGTGGGCACCAAACAAAGAACCTCAAATCTCAGAAAGCCACAGTCACACCCCGATTATGACAATAGACAATAAATTTCTTCATAAATTTTACTTTGAGAAACAGAAACATTCTTTTTAAATTGCTGAACTCTTTGCCCACACAGTCTTTCACAGAGTGATGTACCCCTCCCTGTCCTTACTTCTGAAAGGCTCTGCCTTTCTGTGATGCTCTTTTTATTTCCCAGTTAATACTAATTGAGATCTTCCATTGTTTTGTTAGCATTACATTCTGTTGGCCCCAAGCTTTTAGCAAAATGTTCCAAGCATCAAATTCATAGCAAGCAAAACTATTTATCAGTTTTGACCCAAGCCTGAACCTGAAATAACTGGCAGAACACTGAGCAAAGTTTTTGCTACGTCTGTCATTTTTTGTGCAATTTATTGCTCACACTAGCACTGCATGTATCTTATTTTATACATCAAGTTTTTCCAGGAATAAAAATCACACTGACGGTGCAGAGGTCTCAAAAACTCATACATTAAATATCAAACATATACTTGGTGTTACAGGGTTTGGTCGTTTCTGCGAATAATTACATTTTTTCTTTCATTTTTAATGATTGTTTAACCTTTTTTTTGTTACTTTTGAAAAATTAGATATGCACAAAAGAAAGAAGGGTAACTAACCAAACCAACAAAAATACCATCAGCCTCGAATAGTCTGGATTGCTTTGTCTTTACATTTTTCGGTGACATCAGTATTTCTGTCCTCACCCTGTCATTGATACATAAACACAGTCCCATTCTTCCATTTTTCTTCTCATGAAAGTCTTATCTTTTCAGTCATTCGTCTTGCGTTGGTGGGTAAAGTGTCACCCTGTTTTTATTTGTTAGCTCTGTGGTAATCGGTCTCAGGGCTATCACATAGAGACAACCAAGCGTTCATGGTCACATTCACACCTACAGGCAGTTTAGAATCACCAGTTAACCTAACCCCACGCTTGTCTCTGTACTGAAAACCCATGCAGATGTTAAGAGAACATGCAAACGCCACATAAAAAGGACCTTATTGCTGTCAGGTGATAGAATAAACTCCTGCCCACCATGTTGCCCTTATCATATTTTATTTTCAACAAAATGCAAACCTTGTAGCTTTTTTTGGGTAACTTTCCCTGATGAGTATGGCATTAAACAGTGATTACCTCCTCATAACTATAATAATAAGCCTTTCCAGACTTTAGAAAAGTGCAGAACCAGTCAAAAGTAGGCCTCAAGATGTAGGACAGGGAGACAAGGAATAAACTCACTTTATTCCTGAATATACAGAGGAACAGAGAAGAAATAAAAACCCTGAGAAACTTAAGAATGAAGAGTGCATATGAAGGCCCTTTGCAGCGAGGATATATTTAGAACAGATTTTCACACTTGGTAAACAAGGCGAGCTGTTTAAATATTGCCGCATTCATGCTGGCGCTGCTCCTGCCCTTGTTACTGCTGCCATTTATGAAAGACCATTTTGTGTCCTAGATGTGGTTGGTCTAGACATCTCCATTGTCTGCTCTACGCTGCTCCGTGTGCCAAGAGTAAATCTCTTTAAGAGTGAGAGGGACTGGCGGAACGGGGGCTCACTCACAGGCTCGGCAGCTAAAAATAGAGAAAGAGGGTGATTATATTCCACAAATCTGTGATTACACATGAACTGGTAAGTGGTGATGCGAATCTACAGGACTGATCCCGTCCAAAAACATGAGTATGCAGGCAATGAAGCAAACATTTGATATTTATTTTCCTCATTAAATGCAAACACTAAGAAGTGATACAGACTTAACTGTGAAAATTTAACTCCTGCAGAGACAGTGTCTCTGTGATTCAAATCAGGACCACTAGATGGCGAACTAGGTTTATACTAAAAATTGTTCCCATGAGGTAATAAGCAGCTCAGCTCCATACATAGAAACACAGACTGATTACCGTATTCTTTCTGGATTTGGCTCAAAGGAAGAAAAACTGCACAGCAGCACTGTTACAGGTTTAGTTTTGAGGGATGTGGTGATTTTAATTTGAAAGAGAAGTGCTGTCAGCTTCAATTCGTCCTGCTGTGTGTTTGGCATTTCCTATTGTGTGAGTTTTCATACTGTCAATGGTGTTAAAAGGACATGGATGTCATTTAAAATTAATGAATTCATAGCTTAAAAGAACTGGCGTTGCATACAACTGTAGAAATGCAGCCCTAATTGTAAAAAAGTTTGGATGCTGCGTAATAAAAACAGAATACAATGATTTGCAAATGTCATAAACCTGCATTTACAATAGAATATACAAAACATATCAAATGTCTAAACTGAGACATTTTATTGTTTCATCAGATAAAAATTTGATTTTGAATTTGATGACAGCAAAACATTTCAAAATTTGAAACAGGGGCAATGAAAAGCTAGAAAAATAGGTGGTACTCAAATAAGGAGCTGTTAATTGGAAACAGATTAGTAACATGATGGTTTAAAAGGGTCATCTTAGAGAGGCAACGATTCATTAATCTGAAAACACTACATCTTTATAAATAGTAGAACAATTACAGAAATATGTTCCTCAGCATACGATAGTGAAACCTTTAAAGATCTCATCATCTACAGTGTATATTATCAAAAGATTCTGAGAATCTGGAGAAATCTGTGTGCAAAGACACAAGATGAAAAATCAGTAATGCATGCCCGAGATCTTCAGGCCCTCGAGCAGCAAAAACATTAAAAACAAGCATGAATCTGTCATGGAAATCAAAGCATGGGCTCAGGAACACTTAACGAAATCACTGTTTGAGAATCCAGTTCAATGTAAGTTAAAGCTCTTTCATATAAAGTAGAAACCATGTGTGAACATGCTCCAGAAATACTGTGTTTGAAAAACATGTCGTGAAGAGGAAGAGCCAAACTCAGAATATCAGGAGGGTGAGCAGTTTATTTAGGCTGAAGAGTAAAAACCAAAACGGGAAGTGAAAATCTTTGATTAACAGAAACCTACACTACGAAACAGGAATACTGAAGATGACTGACGTTCTAACAATGAACAAGAGGAGACGCTGACAATAAGACAATAAGAAGGTGATCAGGAGAAGTGGAGATACACAGCAGAACTGATTCTAACTAATGAGGCAAGATACACAAAACAGAACATAATGCATGAGGCAATGAGACCATCAAAGTAAAACAGGAAGCATAAACACAGACACTAAGACTCATGAACTTGACACAGACAAAAGGTAAACAAACACTGAGCCATGACAGACTACAACAGGGGACGCTAGGAAGGACCCACGCAGACACGGGACTAAAATGAACAGGACACAAGAGGGAATTAATTAAGTCAAGAGATTAAGAACTAGAATCATGAATAACTAAACTAGGAAACACTGGAAAAAAGCAATGCGGAAAAAGAACTTAAGCAAAAATGATTCAAGACCACAGAAGCTGGGACTACTGGGAAAAACGTAGAAAGCATGACACTGCCGTCTTCTCTGGGCCAAAGTTTATAATGGATCAGAGAAAGTGTAAAAGAGTTCGATGGTCAGATCGTTCACAATTTGAAATCAGTTTTGGAAGACGTGGACACATGCTTTTCTGGACTAGAGAGGAAACGGACCATCTGACTCAGTTTATACATAGTTCATATGCTTCCATCCAGACAACGTCTTTAACAGGGAAAGCCATGATATTGTTATGGTTTAGCCCCTGCAGGTGGGGATTGGTTGATCAGTGGGCTAAATATATTTAAAGGATCAACAAAGAAAGTTTTATAGATCTTTTAATGTTGACCTTTATCTACTTGTGTGGGATGCGATGCATAAACTTTGTGTTGGCTGTTGAAGTGGGACATGCCAGAGTTCAGAGGTTTATGCCGACAGTGCAGAAAAAAACTACCCATAAATTCAAAATCTCCTACTTTTCCTTTTCTTTCTGTTCTTTGATCCTAAAAAAGATAAGGTGGAAATAATCAAATAACCATCGTCTCCTACAGTTTCTATGCGTGCACACTAATATGATGCAATTTCTTTTAACAAATCTTTCTCTGAATGTGAGCCGTTTGTGCACAGAGTAAACAAAAGAACAATCAACTCTTGAGACCGTCTTTGACCATCTATAGCTGGAACAAGCCTCCTCACTGGATATGCATGACCAAAGATTACCCAGGAATTGGAATGTTATGGGGTTAAAGCTGTGATGCACTGCTAAGGATTTTGATCATCTTGAGCAGGATCTTGAGCACTTGTGTTTATTTATTTATTTTTTTAAAAATCATCCCATTACTGTAAATAATGATTTTCTTCTCCAGTTTCCTGTAATTTTCCTCAGATGCAATGTTCACATATTTCTCTTCTATTTGAAAGTCTGATATTTATTATCATTGTTTCTAAATAGTCTTGTAGTCTTGCATGCATCATCCTGCTGGTTCTGTCCCTCTGTGGTCTCTGCTGTACTACACCGTCCTCCCAGTGGGAGGGTTTAATTGTAGCTTAGCCAAGATCACCTTCTGCTTTCTAATTTCTGTCATATAAAACTACAGTCCACTCCCAACATTCAGGCCTTGCTTGATTACAAATAAGAAGAAAACAGCACCTCAGCCTCAGGCTGTAATTTAATAGAGAAATGTTCAAAGTCTGTAACTTTGCCGATTCTTTAAACAGAAACTTTCCTTCTTATAGATCAAAAGCTTCATTCTCTTTTTTTAAAATTAGGAAATAAAAGCACAACAAGCTGCGGGAGGTGCTGTGGTTTCTGGTTTTGTTTCATTTGTCTGAGGCTGAGTCCAAATTTAGTTTTGGTTGCTGGTTTAGGTTTATGCTGTTAAAAAAACAAAAACAAAACCTGCATGAAGAAGAGATATAAATTCAAACTGCAATGGGACTTGGCAAAACAAAGCAACATATCACACAAACAACGTGTTTGTTGGATTGAACTGAAGCCACAGGATAAAAACATGTTTCAAATATTTCCACAGTGAGTCTCGCTGACCCTGCTGGGCTTTCAACCAATCAGAAGGAAGCTGCGTGGATGGGTCATTGGACAGACCCACTGAGCAGAACATCTGTTACTTGGAAAACAGCTACAAAAATGTAGGGTGACAACAAAAGCGAAGCAAAACAATCACCAGCAGACAAAATCTTTTCTTTCTGTATCTCTGAGATCATTCTGGGGGAGCTCATGCGTGTCACTGCCATCGATAATTTCAGCATATAAATGTTTACAAAGAATTTGATAATGTAGATTTAAATGCACTGGCATTTAATTTATCAGACTTAATTATGCATGGTTGATTGTGAACAACAGATTCCCCTGCTATAAAATACAGCTGGGGGTCGATTTAATGATGTTTCAATCATTACAAATTAAGCACTTATAAATGTAAGACTGGCCCCAATCACAGCAAAGCTACAAAACAACCTTGTGAATGTGTTGCATTAAGTTATAAAAACATTACATGATGTAGAATAATAACTCTGCCCTGACTTACATTAGTCAAATACTTTGTATTTACATCTTTCTGAGAAATTATTGTGGTTGCGTTGCTGCCATAGTTTCATGTCTGTGGGGCTTTTGGGATATTTTGGGGATTTTCCAGTTTCATTGCCTTTCTGAAAGTTTGAGTTCTGTTTAAGGATTATAATCATCAGTTTATCAGCTTAAGAGTTGATTGATTTTTATTTTTATTTTTTTTATTTTGTGTGTGCGTGTGTGTTTTATTTGATTGCAGCCATCCTTGTGTATCTCTAAGTTGAGTATTAACATCTTGTCTCAGTGTTTAGTCAGTTACTTCCTGTTTTAATGTTCGTTCTCTCTTGAGATCTTGGTCAGACTGTGCGTTTGTCCTTTTTTTTATTCTGTTGTCTTTTGTTTTTCGACTCTTGGATTTTTTGGGGGGGATTTTTCAAACCAGGCTTATAATGAAAGGTTTGTATTTTGGTTCCTTTTATCTGTGAATCTCACATTTCAGTTTGTGGGTTTTTTTGCCAGCCCTGGACACATTCAGTGTTGGGCAATCAGCAGTATTCTCACAATGTCAGAAGCTACTGTTGCTTCCATCCAATAATTTTGTTAACGGTTTCTCCAGTCCCAGCTGTCAAAGGCTTTTGCCAGTTTGAACCTATGATCCTCTTTCTTGTACCCAACGGTGCTAGCCACTGCTCCACTGTGCCACCTTAATGCCATGTTTCAAACATGCCGTATTATGACCTAATGCAACATTACCATTAAGTGATGCTGAAAGGGACCTCTCCTGCTTTGCTCTATTTATATCCTGTACAAAAAGCTGCCGTGTTGGAAGCTCATTTTAAATCTTGCAGAAGTTTCAAATAATGAAGGCAGCGTATGTACCAAAGCTCTGTGCTAAAAGCTTAGGCTTCATACTGCTCTAAACCCTCAGTTTCTGTTAGTTTTTTCTACTCTTGTGTCTGTCTGATGTCATAGTCAGCTCGAGCACACAACCCCGCCCACCTGCTGTTTAAGCCTCCTTTGTCAGGGGAAACCCATTTAAGAAAGAGTCCAGCGTTAAAATATGGAGCTGAAACGCGATAATAGCCCACCTGCACATGCATGTCACATGCACCTCACTCGGGCCTCTCAGTGCGACAGTCTCCAAACTGGCTGAAATATCATAGACTCGATATACTTTCGTGCATATCGATTCTAGAAGTTTGCTTTCCACCCGGCTCTCGGTTTCCATGCATACATGAATATATAGTGCGCGCATAGCGGCCACTTTACGGTATTTTGCTCCATCCGTCTGCGCACCGTGCCTGGCAGGAGCCCACAGCTTCAGATCCTGCAACGCCGACAATGACGCGTGTGGGAGATGGTCGACAAAACTGAGTCTCCTCCATAAAGCAGACGACGTCTGCGGTGGGAAATGAGTGCGCTGGGCTCAGAGGGAATTCTTTGGCTTCGCCGATCGACCTTCGCTTGATTGTAAATGGACAGATTGGCAGGAGAGCATTTCGCAACCTCTTTTACATGCAGCCTACAGGGCGCATGAAGTCTGGGGATATATTTTCCACCCCATTTAGTCCGGCCAGACGCGCAATGCATGCACTTGTGTTTTTTATCTAAGGACGGTGTGGGATTCCTTTTAACTGTCTGAGGATTGCCGAGTTTTTCCTTTAAGATACACCGGTTTGTTTCTGCAAGATGTTTTGAGCGCCAAGGGGGTTGAGAGAGAGAGAGAGAGAGAGAGACGTTGGCTGGCTGTGGGAGGGGGTTCTTACTGCGCACACAAGCGGCTCGCCTCTACCCCACAACAACAACAAAAACACACAGAGGCGATAGTGAAGGAGCGAGGGAACGCGGAGAAGTGTTGGAGTGGAAATCTGGAAATATACGGCGCTAAAATGACGATGTCCGTCCCGGAGAGGAAGTCAGGATCGGAGGGAAAGGAGGAGGAGAGCGAGGATGAGAGCGAGATCCTGGAGGAGAGCCCCTGCGGCCGCTGGCAGAAACGGAAAGAGCAGGTTGGTCGGTGTGATACGTGTGAGTGAGCGCGTTTCTGCGCACAGCAAAGGATCTGCTCCCCGATCGGGCGGTAAATCAATTGAGCTGTCCTCTCTGACCATGCTGGAACCACCGTGTTATGCAATGTGTGAGCCAGGCCGAGGTGGTATTGCCCAATGCTGTTTGGCACCATCCCAGCAGCATAAATCTCACACAGTGACATATTTGTTGATCAGATTATAGTCCACAGAGTCCATTTGAGCGGGTCTGGGTGGCAGGAGGAGTTTCACAGAAAAACTGTAGCCAGATTTCTGCTCCTGTGCAGGATCTGCACAAACATTCAAATCCACATCTGGTTTTATTATTGCACACTTAAAAATATCGTTGACATCCATGTATTTGCAGATGTTTTACGAAGAGGACAAACTGGAACTGCTTGTTCAATTAGACCCACTGATTAGTCAGCCCAAAGAGAATTACTTCACAAATTAGTAGCATGCTTAAATGTCAATAATTTTCTGGCCTCTTTTTTGTGAGAATCTGTTACTTTTCTTTTAAATTTAATGTATTTCTGTTTTTGAGCTCTGAGCTGTAGTCATCTCTAAATATCAGGACTAAGGCAAAATTCTTACAAAGTTTATAAAGAATTCAATGGGCAGTTGTAGCCTCCACAATCTTTTTTTTAATATTTAGTATTATTTTCTGGTATTTGTTCTGTGATATGTCCAAAAGTATCTGCAACAGTGTCCACATAATTGGTGAGACTGGTCCTTTAATTCAGGCTCTGTTTCTGTGCAGTGATGTGAGAGCTGAATTAAAGGAGCAATCTGATAGATTTGAGTATGCAGACTTTTTTTTTTCCCCCTTTTTGCCCTTTTTTGGCCGTTTGCCAGTAAAATGCTGAGTCAGTTTACTCCAAAACGAAATGCTGCAACTAAGAAAGTTGTGTGCCAAAAACACGAATGGATTATAAAAGTGGCTGCAGAGTAATTTGCAGTCAGTTAACCAATCTATGAATTATTACATTTTAAATATAGATTTAACAGGGGTGTCAAATTTAGCGCCTGGGGGCTGGAAACAGCCCGGCAAAGAGTCCAGTCGGAAAATGTGAGAATTGCAAAGAAGGAGGGCAAAAAATTCAGACTTTTAACTGCATTTTCAGACGCGTGGCCTGCAGTACTACACTAAAATTTACTAAGTAATATATAAACCATTAAATGACAGAAACTTTTATGGTTAGTATGACATTAGATAACAGGAAGGTTCCTGTTTTGACAGTTGATGGCACATTTTCTGTGATTTCAAAGTAAATGTCTTTTAATTGCAGGAAAAACTCTGGATAATAAGCTGCCTGTGTAATTTTTATAATTATGCATTCATTTGTTAAAGTGTAATCACAAAGAGGCGTGTTGACGGGTGTTTTACATTTACTACAACTACTCAGAGGCGTTGTTGAAAGTGCACTTCCTTTTCTTAAAATATCTCAGGGTGCTCGTCATTAACTACACATTTTATAACTGGATGGTTTATAGCTCACTTACACTAAAAGGAAGGAAAACAACTTGCAGATCATTTTTGTTTTTGTATTATGTGTTATTACACAATCATTTTGATTGGTCTGGTCCTCTTGAGATCAGACTGGGCTGGATATGTGGCCACAGTGTAAAATGAGTTTGACACTTTGATATATGAACCCAGTGACACAGAACTAGAAACCGCCCGGGTGGGAGAAATGTGTATTTTCCTGATTGCTGGAGGTTGCTGCTGGGTTGCAAACACAGAGTCCTGGACTGAAAACGTACTTGCAGTTGCTTTGGTTGCTAGCAGAAGTAAAAGTTGCACCTTTTGAAGCATTTTTGTCACTGTGGTAAAAGCCCAACGTTTACTTTAACGGTGACCAGTGTAAATTTCCACTTTGCAGCACTTTTTTTGCAGGTTCATTACTGCTTAAGTAAGTAGTTGGCAAGTGTTTGCAGACGAGTCCATGCAGTCTGAGCGACCAAAGCAACCTTTGCAACCTTGGTGCTGCAACCTTTGCAACTGATCAGACTGGTCGACCAGCCTCGAGGCCTGTATGAGTGACTCCTCTAAGTGTTCTTTAATGACATTAGTGTCATCATGTGTTCACCACATAACTGCTTCTGTTTAAAAATGTGATATGGGTGAAGGAGGGAGGTGCATAACTGTAACAGCATCGAGAGCAGATTCACAAATCCATGAGTCGTTCTTTAGCAGGAAAACTTTCGGTCACTCCTCTGTTAATTTACTGCAAGTTGGACAAGTTGAAGCTTATAGCAAATAATCAGCTGCAACTTTGAACATGGTGAATTTTCATTCATTTGATCAAACAGGTGCTGATACTCAGTGTTAAACATGCAGATTTGAATGTTTTTCTTAAATTTATATGTTTCTGTGTTTGCTGTTTGAGGCTTTGTGCTGAAAAAATACCAATAAACCCAAAACCATTTAACCCATTTGTCCCAAGATGGCTTAAAAGATGATGACAGCTCTTAGCTGCAGTGTTCTTGTCCTTCTGAGTATCAGCACTTCAGCTTCATTAGCAAAAGTAAATAAACCGCTGGCCTCACTCGAAGCTCCCTCTCCCTCATGTGGCCTCCATGTTTGTTCCAGTATGTGTGACATTCCCAGCTCTCCACATCGGAAACGTTTCTGCACGCACGCCGTGTAAGCCAAACAACCGCCAAGATGCTCAGTCATTATCAGAGAGAAGAAACGGTTCAGCATTGTGAATCTGCGGGTGTCGCCTCCGCTAACGGCTCCAGATAAGACTCAGAATTTAAGTTGAAGGTTATCTCTGGTTCGCACACAGGGTCCTCAGCATGCACAAACCACCTGACCTCGCTGCATTCTCACTACCATCAAGTGTTTTTCATGCTAGAACACACACACACGTACATAAACCCTACCCCACCCCACCCTAGTGATTTTCCACCCATTGATTACCCATCTGTGTGTTTTTCTGAGCCACCTCCACTCTCACTTTTTCATTTGCCCCACACTGAGAGCATCAGTCACTCATGGCTGGTAGTAGAAACCCACATGAGAATACTTTTCTTATGTAGCTATGCATGCTAATAATGTAATGTGTTACATTTTATCAATTGATTTGTTTTAATTGTAGATTACACTATCAATTTCTATTTATTTATTTATTTCTGTTTTATCTCAGAAAAGTGGAAAAATACCAGACTGCATAAAACTCACAGTCTCCACCCCCACTCCAGCCTTTGTTTAGTTTCTTTGTGCTATTCTGAACAGAAGAAAATTGGATCAACCCCAAATGTCTGTAAGTCTGGGACAGGATCTGCTGGTTGCTAGAGCACTAGCTCTGCTGCTGAGTTACACCTGAATCACCCAGTAAATACAGGACGACAGGCTTAAACACTTGAACTCACTGGTGTCCGCGCATCTTCTGGTTCAGACAAATTAACACTTGTTGCTGTGGGAAAAAAGAGATGTCGTCACATCCAGTGATGCTATTTGCTCTACTCCCTGTCACTCCTCTGCTGCTGAGCTCTTTGCTTTCCTCCCCTTCTCTCTGTCACACACACACACACACATGCACCTACTAGCTGCTTAGTTACGTTTTGCTAGTACCTGGTTGCACTTCCCTTTTTCTTTCATTTCCTTTCAGAGCTGCTATAATTCTTCATAGCACAGATTCAGTATGGATTCAGATTTTGGTTCATGTTGGCATGACAGCATCACACAGTTGCTGTAGATTTGTTGGCGGCACATCCGTGATACGAGTCTCCAGTTGCACCACTTCTATTAAATTGAGACTGGTGGCTGTTGAGGCTGTTTGAATGCAGTAAACTAACTGTGATGTGGAGCTTTGTGATACAGCGTGTTATCCTCCTGGTCATAAAGAGATGGACATGGTCAGAAACATAGCACAGGTAGACTGTTTTGTTTACTAAGGCAGGATGGTTTGATGCTTTAGTGATGCTTACAGTAGATTCTGACTCTATCATCTGAATGAGAAATCATCAGACCAGGCAACAGTTATTTAAATTCTCTACTTCTGTAGTTTTCTACTCTCCTGTTTTGGTGAGCCTGTGTGAATTGTAGCCTCAGTTTCGTGCTCTTAGCTGACAGGAGTGGCACCAAGCATGGTTTCCTGCTGCTGTAAGGTTTTACATGTTGTCATTCATAGATGTTCTGGCCATTCCCCTCTGACCTCTGACATCAACGAGGCTATTTCACAAAGAGAACTGCTGTTCGCTGGATATTTTCTCTCTTTCAGACCATTCTCTGTAAACCCTAGAGATGGGTGTGTGGGGGGGAAATCCCAGCAAATCAGCAGCTTCTGAAAACCCAGACCAGCCCACCTGGCACGGACAATCATGCCACGCTCAGAGTCACTAAAATGACCTTTCTTCCTCATCCTGATGCTCAGTTTGAACTTCAGCAGGTTGTTTTGACCATGTCTACATACCTAAATGAACTATTTATCGCTGTGTGATTAGCTGATTGGATATTTGTATTGACATTCAGTTGAATAGATGTCCCTACTAAAGTGGCCTGTGAGTGGATATATGTTTGCATATTGCAGTGGAGACTCACACTGCACTGAACGGAAACAAAGGCAGTTAAATTAGGTAAACACTGTAAGTAAAGCCCAGTGTCTTTTGCTTATTTTTCCACTTTTGTATGCAAATTAATTTGTCATCTGTGTGAAAATCAGCACTAATGCTTCTGATAGGCTTTTATTTGAAGTCGGTAAGCCAGGGCTTAATCTAGGAATTTTTATTTTTTATTAATTAATCTTTTTTTGCGTGTCTAGTTCACCCTTTTAGCGTTATCTCAAAAGGGACGCTTGAGCAACAAGCAGTTGCTTAAAGTCAGTTTGTCCTTCTTGACCCAACACAGAGTTGTGATATTCCTCTCGGACTCATCGCTGCTGTTGTGTTTGGAAAGCACAAAGTTGTGCGAGCAGAATCAAAACAGCCGTGACGCTTTCGAATGTGGTTCGTTGCTGAAAGTCTTTCCAGGCAGTTTTTTTTTTTTTTAAATATTTCCATTTCAGTGTTCGTGTGAAAGGAAACCAGAATTGTTCCTTAAAGCAGCGCCACAATATGACACGAGAAATCAATCAAACTGAAGCCGGTGGCTTCGCTTATTATTGTCTTTGCAGGAACAGTTGAATTAAAATGGGTGGACAATTGTTGCACAGTAGTGCTGAGCTGCAATTCCGCCTCTCTTTATTAACACGCCTATAAAATCTGCACATCAGCAGCAAAGTGATTTACGAGCTCATGATTTACATTTCTGGCTGCTGCCACGTATCGTCTGATTGAGCCATCTCGAGATTCCCTGAATGGGAACCTTTGAGCTCACGCAGCACATTTAATTCCAGTTTATCTCAGATTTGTCAAACGTTTGTTTTACTAATCTTTTTGTGAGGAAACGTGTTGTGTAAAATTTTGGCAATTGCACGCCGATTGCTCTAAAGCAGTGTGTTTTATCAATGAGGTGAAAGGGACAAAAAGACAAAGGCTTGGCCTTCCTTCTAATGTTGCCCTGCATAAAAATCAGTGAATAGTCATTATAATAATAAAGGCGTTCTCATAAACCTGCAGAATTTGTCTTAAGCTGATCCAGTGACAGCTGTATGAACATTAATGGGTTCATTTAACATAGTTTTAATGGTCCCAGGTGCAAAATTGAATCTAATATAAAA
Source organism: Pelmatolapia mariae (assembly GCF_036321145.2). NCBI lineage: Eukaryota > Metazoa > Chordata > Actinopteri > Cichliformes > Cichlidae > Pelmatolapia > Pelmatolapia mariae. The sequence goes on along the minus strand of NC_086235.1, from coordinate 15,422,879 downwards.
CTAAGTTGTGATATCTGTACAGTAGGAGGCTCATCCACCCCATAACACTGGTTTATCACGGCCCTCCTGTGATCTCTGTTTGATAATGGAGCAGGCCGGGCCCTCAAACCCTCTCCAGCTCTGCTCCATAGTGCACCCAGCAGACTCGGTGCTCATTCCAGTAATTGCTCCATCTTCTATTTCCAGGATCTGCCTCCATCTGCAGACTAGTGTTAATTCATGTACGAGTGTTTGCTGATGCTGCTTTTTTTTGTTCCCCCTGTTTGAAACTCACAAGCATGTGTCAGGTTTGAGGAGCTAGAGGCCTGGGCAGATATGTGGAGCTATGGGTGAGCCAGAGGCCTTTCACTGTGACATATCGGGAAGCGCAGTTGGATAGAGTACAGCAATGGTTTTTATTACGCCTTTACTTTTTCTACAGTGAAAAGTCAAAGATGTCAGGTGTGAGACACCTGATTATTACATCTGTGGCGTAATTATGTGACGATATTTAGGGTTTTCCCAGAGAAATGTTAAGCAACCTGACACCCCACCCAGATCTTGTCTTGGCTATCGGTTGTTTTTACTTGGTTAGTCAACGATTGCTTAAATGAGAGTCACAATTTTACATGGTGTCAGTTTTGTGATCCACTTCCCTGAAGGTAAGTATACCTGAACATTAGTTAGCCCGTGTTTGCTGTACAGTATGTTCATCATAAATCGTAAAATGTACACAAATGATTGAGAAAAAGACATTTCAGATGTTTGTTCAGGATAGTCAGGTTTCAACACTGAGGGGGATTTAATAACACACCAAGAAAACTAGTTATACTAGTTGTAGGGTTACCAACCTGTGGGATTTGGGCAGACTTATCTGATTATTGTGAGTTGTCCAGTGTCTCATATTTATTTTGGGAAGAAGTGATGATGCCTTCATCCAACTAATCCCAAATGACCGCTCCTCTGTCAGACACATCTGTAAGAATACCACGACAGGGGCAACCTGGACGAGATTGTAGCATTAGAAGGCTGCGATCGAAGCCATCTTCAGCGCAGATAGCGTTCACACTAATTATTAATTTTATGGGGTTTTTTGTCACTGATTAGATTTGGGTCAGGGGTGTCAAACATATGGCTCTGTGGCCAGAATCGGCCTGGCAGAGATTCTAATCCGGTCCACTGGGCGGCTTTGGAAAATGTGAAGAAGGTCATCGATTTTGGACTTTTAACTGTACATTCAGTATTTAAATCTTTTCCTGCAGGTAAACCCTAGACCAAAATGACAATAAAGTTCCTGATTTTTTCAGTCTGGGCACTTTTTCTACCTTTTCTGTTATATTACACATTTATTACATACAAATTAATCCCCCAAAAGCTGCACTGATAGAGTTCATCATGTAGAAAAATTGAGACATGCTGTTGAATCTGCACTTAATAACTGAAGGGTTTAATGTGTGGTTAAACTTACTTAGGCTTATGTGACCCACGATGTAAAATGAGTTTAACATCCCTCAGCATATTCATAAAAAGGTTATGAGAAGCAAAATATGGTTGTCATTCCCACACAACACAAATTACAGTGAATTTACACATTAACGTAGCTTGTAGCTAAGAAGGTGGATATCAAGCTAATGTAATTATTAGTGGATAATAAGAGAAACTTGAGTTATTACTTGAAAGATGTGAGATACGTTAAAAAAGGAAGGAATCTCTGTAAATGTAAGCTCGTATCGTAACCGCGTATCTGAAGTTGTGAAGCCCAAGTGCCTGTGTCGCCTTTGCTTTTCTCACCAACCATTCATCAAGTCCTCTTCGCGCTTTGAGGGAGTGTTGCTAGAGATCCAAAGAGAGTGAGTGTGAAGTCATTAGCAGGGGCATATCCTCATGTTTTGGCTGAAAGTAGTTTTCTCTTAAATTTTCATGACAGCATATCATTCGTCAAAAGGGATTGTCATTTAAAACGTTTACCACAGTTATAGATGGAGCCGTTTCAGGATTGCTAAAGAAGAGACTTTTGGAAACACTCACCAAACCTTCAGTTCAATAACTCCAGGGTTATCATGTGCAGCACAGTGGTTTATACTAGTACATCACACATTGCTTGGGTTCAAATCCACCATCTGGCTGTGGTCTTTCTGTGTGGCGTTTGCATTTTTCCCCAGTGACTGTGTGGGTTCTCTCCAGGTACCCCGACTTCCTACCACAGTCCAAAAACAGTTAGCGGGCTTATTTTAAGGTTAGTTAGTGATTCTCAATTGCCCGTAAGTGTAAATGCAAGTCTGTCTCTGTGTTAGCCCTGTGACAAACTGGTGATGTGTCCAGGATATTGGATGAATTGGATAAGCAGGAGAGGATGGATGAATGGATGGACAGAAAATAAACTTCAATTCACAACATCAAATAATCCTTTCCTGATGTCATGTCTTCCTCTGGTGATGGACGCCACCTAGATTCAGCGCTGTATTCGCTTTTTTGGTTACTTCAGATGTATCTTTTTTGCAACCATGACTGCCTTGGACAGACATTAACGGTTTTACCTCACTGTCATCCAAGCAAAGAAGAATTTGTTTTCACTTTTCTCCCCTCGTACTATTTAAGCCTCTGTTTCCCAAAACATGCGTGCCTTAGTGGTCATGTGATGTTGGTATATACAGAGATTATTTCTGCAGCTGTGCCTTTAGCTAACTGTCAACTTGTTTAAAAACACACATTTTCAGCAAAAGCACATTATGTGAATAGCCTCAGGCTCGCTTTGGGCAGGATGGAGACACAACAGGTCGGTTTTGAACAGCCCAGTTTTGACCGCATTAGTTCAACTTAGAAGATTAACCTTTAGCACAGATCACTTCCCCTTCTAAGTCCACGTCAAGCTGTGGATTGCTGCCCGTCCTCGGGGGTCCTCCTATCAACTGACACTTTTAATCAAGCATGCAGGCTGGTTTGACAGCTGTCCTCTGAGGAATGGCTTCAGCTCAGGTTTCCTCTCACTGGAAGTGGAGAGCAGGGGTAGCCGGCTTTTATACACCTGTTAATAGCGGTACTCTCCTGCTGCTGCTAAAGGTTTAAAGCTTTGCTGTGAAAAGCCATTTACACCCGTCAATTCTTAGAAAAGAAAACTAATGATTGGTTCACATGAGCCCATCAGTTGTTGACTGTTTCATTCATGCTAGGAGAATGGCCTTAAAGAGTGCAGTGCAGGTGTGTATGCCAGGTGGTCTGTTCACCACTTTGAGTCTGACCTAACCTAAATATCTCAGCATATAGGACAGCAACCACCTTGCAACCATGAAAAAATGTGGTTTCCTGCTGATTTAACTGACTTTTCCTGAATTTGGTGACCAAATAATTGCAAGGAGTAGCAACAAATAACTGCTCACCTTGAGGCTGAGTCCTCCAGGTGATATTTGGGGTGGGAATCATCGAAATATAACTCCTTTAATCAGCGGTCCCCAACCCCCGGGCCACGCGAGTCATTTGGTACCGGGCCGCGAGAGTTGAGACTCGGGTGTGAAATGTATGGTTTTCAGGGTTTTTAGCGTTATTTTTTATCGTTTTTTTTGTTAACCCGGTTTTCCTGGGTCTTTTCACGTGTGTTATGAATAAATCTTCTTTTTTTTGGTACCGGTACTAGTTTTATTTTGTTGTATTTATCCGCGACACCTTAAAGGCCGGTCCGTGAAAATATTGTCGCGCACAAACTGGTCCGTGGCGCAAAAAAGGTTGGGGACCGCTGCTTTAATGTGTTTAAATGCATTGATAGATTGACTTTTCTCATAAGACCTACAAAACAAGTAATACTTTGTGTTTCACACTTATTAAATGTTAAACTAATATATTGTTGTCACATTAATACAGACCATAAGTGGACCAACAGTAGTGTCATCACACAAAGTAAAGCTCCACTGCTGCTGATCAACAGCTGTTCCAGTCTATCTCGCCTCCTTGTGTGGGAATAGAAAGAACCTGCAGCTCTGCCTTCTCTGAACACACGGGCTGATTTATGAATGACTCACTGACGCACTGTAATTTACCTTTTTATGCGTGATGACATTTGTGTTTTACAGCTGTCTTTGACCCAGTATCTGAGATTGCGGCGGAGACGTGTTCTATTTTTATCTCTGCACTTTGTAGCCGCAAACCTTTACTGCACGTTTCTCAATCGGCGGGGGGTGTTTAAAATCAAATCGCGACTCGATGTTTACCCACAGCGTTAGGTTCATTGGAGCCAGTTGTTTTTGTTTCGGTGGTGCCTGTGAATGGAGGAGGCCTGTTCGCACAAAATGTAGCACCTGCATGATGGATTACTCACCGGTCAGCATGTGGATGAGGAAGCTGGTGCTAATTCGTCCACCCTCTCATATGCACAGACAGTCATCATCATCATGTCTGTTGAGTGCAGTCTAGCAGTTAATTAGAGAGTAAGTGTTGTGGCTGTCACTAACTTTGTGACAAGTGGACAGAGGAGGGTTTAGTTTTATGTCTGTTTTTAAAGATGTCCATCTTCACTGCAGTCAGGCACAGTAACACAGTCTTTGAGGCCGGTCAGCAACTTCTGGCAAGCAGAGATAGCTTGTACAAAATGTGTGTTTCCCAACTGGTTGGCAAGTGGTTGCTCGCCGTTGTAAAGAGGTTATGCTGCTGCAGCGAAAAACCTCCTTGTGATTGCTGCGGTCACCTGTAGTTTGCACAAATACTGATCAAAGGGTATTAAAACAGTGAAAAGTATGATGCAAAGCAGAAACGGTGAAAGTAAAATTAGCCTCTTTTGAAATGTGACGATCGCAGCGGTAAGCCCCATCTTTCACTTTGAACTTTGTGTGTTTCTGGTTTGTGTTGCACTTTTTCGAGAAGAGTTGGGGAGTGTTTGCAGACAAGTCGGTGTCTTCCAAGCAAACTATGGGCGATCAAAACAAAATTTTAAAAGTTTACTATATTTGTCCCAAAACAAGTTTAAAAAAAACGAAACTTTTTTCCCCTGGAGTCAGACTCTGTAGTTCATCCATTCATTGCATTAAGTAAACAAACAAACAGACTTTCAGCTAAGGCAGCTCACTCTCTGGGCAATATTCATTTTTAAGTAAATAGTATTTTATTTTGTGTATATTCATTTTATATTCTTAGTTCTTTTGAAACGTACGTGCATAAGGGATGATCTCAGATCGTGCTTCAAAAAGTTTGTAGTGCAGTAAAAATCAGATAAGGGAAACATGACAGATGTTTACTTTGATTACACAAACATTATGTAGGAGTAGGTAGGTAATGGATAATGGGAATTAATTTCCATGAACGCATAAATAACTTGAGCTTATTGTATAATATTATACTGCACTATATTTCCCCATAGGCAGCTCACTCTATTTCGCTCGATGACACTTTCTTTAAAGATATAATGCATTTTGAGTTCAACTTGGAAAAAAAAGGCAGATGCGAAATTCAAAAGTGGGGTCACAGGTCAAATGTGACGTGATATTTATAATTCCCATATATCTATATTCTCAATATAAATAATAGGAGTAAGAAACAGATTTAAATACCCCTATATAGTGTGTAATTTTGACTTTCAGATCAATCTATTGACCTTGAACGAGAGGTCAGAGGTCAAATGTGACAGGATGTGACATGTTAAACCTTTATCCGGTATGTTGACGATATACAGCACACTGTTTCTCGTTTCTAAGGCTTTTTCCGAATTTTTGACCAATGACTCATTAAGGCAGTGGTTCCCAAACTTTTTTTGCTGGGCCCCCCTTGTTTTACAAGAAAAATGTTCGCGCCCCCTCCAACCACACACACCCTTATTTTGCTCCATTGCGGTTTATTTCACACCTCAAACATTTAGTAAGCAATTAAGCAAATACAAGTAATCTGCAATAAATTACAGATAGTAAGAAAATAAACTACTAACTCTTTTACGCTACGTCCACACCTATACAGGTATTTTTGAAAACGCAGCTGTTTCGTCCACACGGAAATGGCGTTTCGAATCACCGAGAACGGAGATTTTTTTAAAACTCCTTTTTTGCGTTTACGTGTGGACGAGGAATACAGAGTTCATCACGCAACGTCAAAGGTATGTGCCTTTTTTCACGTCACGCTGTGCGCCACGTTATTGTTTACATGAGATGAATTGCAGAATAGCAGATAGAGACGAAATACTGTTAATCTGACTATCTTCAGGTTTTACACGCTTACATACACACAGCGGTTACTGTCCCTGCATTTAGAAAGGCAGAGGCGTCACGGTGTAATTATTTTACATGTAGTTGTTTTTTTCCTGTGTAATAATATTCAACATTGCTATCAATACATTTTTCAATCCCTCTGCAAAATGGGTTCATAAACATAAACAACTGTTGGATGCTGTTTGTCCGTGATTTGAACCGGGGGAACAAATTGTGGCAGGATGAGCCTGATATTATTTTTATCCCACTGTAACTTTACTGTATAAAGAGCTAACATCTCCAAAATGTCAGGAGTAGTTAGTCATTACAACAAGTGTTTGTGAACTAAAAATCAAGAATGTGGGATACTGTTTGTCCGTGATTTAAAGAGCCCAGCGCTGCTCCCGACAAACGGAAAACCAATTCTGCAGGGGAGACCTACCTTGGCACTTGTGCAGGTGAAACCAAAGGGAAGATATGCTTCATCATATTTTCTAGTCTTTGGCTTAGAATGAAGTTGGTTTGGAAACATATTCAGCTATGCTTCATCTCCTGCTTTGCGTTTGTGTAGGCGCCCCGTGCTAGCAGTGTCCAAGCGTTGTTTTTGTTTTTTTTCCTTTTTCATGCCGCGCCCCCCCTGCAATCGCTCTGCGCCCCCCCTAGGGGGCGGGCCCCACACTTTGGGAAGGTCTGCATTAAGGTGACCTTGAAGACTTTGGTGGATGTAAGCCAAATTTTAACTGTTAACCCCACTCTACATGCACACCCCTACAAAGTTTTATTAGAATTTGTTCGTAATTTGTTGAGTTGTCGTGTTTACAGACAGAATGATGACACAAGCGCAAACACTTCCAAAAACATGACCTCCTTGGCGGAGGTAACGACACGCTGATTCATGTGATGGATACAGAATGGAAAAAACAAAAAGGGAAAATTTGAAAACAAGAGTAAGCCAAGAAACATATTAAGTCCACTTACTGATAACTTTACTACTATAACAAGTCTTTCAGCTGCACTGTACAGACATTAGTAGATCAGGGGTTCCTTCAGATTAAAATGTCCTTAAAATACTTTCCCTCATTTCCTCACACCGCTTCCAGGTAATATTGCACAAACAACCAAATAGAAAAAAGCTTTTATGTTTACATTTACATCAAACTCTCAGTTTGTCCATGAGCTTCACTACTAACACTAAAGATACCTGTAGTTTGCACTGTGATTTGTCCTCTTAAAAAGACTTTTATTTTAGCACTATTTTATGCTGGGGTCTTGAGATGATTACACTACTCCAGTGATGGAAAGTTACTTGCAGTAACAAAGCCAAACAAAGCAGCATTTGAAAGATTTCTGTGCAAGTGTTTTTACAGGGAGGAGGAAAATGTTACGTGCCTGCTTCAAAAATGTGCACATTTACACTTCCTGTGAGAAACACTGAATACAGCCCGGATGTAACGACACCATGTGGATTTTAAACCTTTAGAGAATGATTTATTGCAACCTTTATCGCTTGACCTTCACTCAATTTATTACAGCCACAGTCAGATGAGGCGAGTCGCCTGGCCGCCTTCTCATGCTTGGCATTTGTGCTTAAAGAGGCTCCTGCTTTTAGGGTCTCAGACATTAAAACTTGACTTTCTGCTGTTTTGAATCGTCTTGATGTAGAAAAATGCTGTGTAGCTGTGCTGAAAATGTCATATCTGGACAGTTATGAATTAAAAAAACACAACAAAACTACAAATTAGTTCCAGAGAAGTTTTAAATGAGGCATTTTTGTGCTCATTTCCAGCTTTGCTAGAGTAGCTTTGCATGATTTATCTTATGCTGGGCCTCAGTGCGTGCACTGTTCTCATTTTCAGTTTACTTCCTTTTGACTGCCCCTCACAAAGACAAGGTTTGAACATCAGCTTGAGTACTTCTACGTAGCCTGACCTCATTATGTGAAACTCTAAGTAAGCACGTTTTTAAATCACTGCAGTCAGAACCACCAGAAACCTAAGAGAGGGTGCACTACATAATCGGGAATGTCAGATCTCTGCCGCTGGTTTTGTGAGAAGTGTCCCAGAAGACCAGAAACACTGTTTTCTTAAAACATTTTCATGTTATAGTTTGCGAATCATGGGATCATGTGATCCCGGGGATTCCTGTGACCTGGCTTTTGAAACTACGAGCCAGCGAGGCCTCTCGGGGTCACCGGGTCTCCGGGGATAGGCAGAGAGGTCGTTGTCAGCGTTTTCCACTTCTGTGTGAAACGGAGCTGCTCGGATGGGGAAAGCTGGCATGAAAAGGACTCTTCGAGGAATAGCCGACATGTCCCCTGGCTTCCACTGAGTTGTCAAAGCAGTTCAGCGTCACATGACATCCATACCTCTGAGGAGCGCTTTCTACCTCCTCGAGCACGCTCTGTACACAGTTGGCGAGATCTTTGAAACATGCGTGTAAAAGTCAAACAGACTTTCTTGCATTGATGGATTCAAAAGAGGAGAGCTTTCTGGCGTTTATCACTCAGAAACAGAAAGTCTCAACAGTTAGTTCCATTTGGATTTGCATAATTCGTACTGCATAATGCCATCATTATTCAGCTCTCTTTTTTTCCCTTTTTTTATAAGAGACTGCTCAAGTCAGCTTTTCCGTCTCTTCCTCCTTTCGCAGGCTGGAGGACAAATCTCCATAAACCCTGAGCTTTCTTTGTCTAAATCTTTTCATTTGTGCTCGGTAAATTGGCCAAATGGAGGCACTCTGACTTCACAAAGACATCAGTAAAGCATTTAACTAAATTTACTTGTTCTGGGTTTCAATCCTTCAGTCTTGCAGAGCGTTTCTCCACACCGACCATTGCACAGAAAGAAAAGCTTGCAGCGAAGTGGCATCTTTTAAAGTTGCAGCTTATGTTCTCAAACACAGCCAAGAAATCTGCTTTCTCCATCTGAAATCTGCCTGCGCTTAGCCAGCTTTCTATAATCCCTCCACCCAGTTTAAGATAGTAGGTTTCAGCAGGCCGACAGTGACTGGGATTCGACTTGTCAAGATCAGTTTACCAGTCACACACAGTATATAGTGTCCTCTGTAGCTGTAAAGAATGAGGAAATACCTCAGGTTGCGGTGTTGGGATTATCTCATCTTATCTTAAAGTTTGCAAAGTCATTACACAAAGTCTGCATCACAATCAGGGGCATAAACGTGACAAGTGTGTTCACGCGTGTATGTGTGTAACCTTTTCTTTTGGAAATGCGCCTCTTGTGAGTCTTAAATTGAGTGGAACATTACATTGCTCGAGGACGTTAGCACGCAGAGTAATGCAGAAGTATCCACCCCTCAGATGACTTCCACACCGCTTCTTTTTGCTGTCCTTTTTTTTTAACTAAGGCTTTCATTTAGAGCCATTTTCCACTGTTTATTTTAATAACACTTAATGTCAGCTTGAATAAATGTCATTCGAATAAATAAACGTAATCCACGTCTACTTAGAACAAATGTGTATAGAGACCAAATAGTTCTTTTTGCAAAGTATAAAAAGTTCCACAAAGTCATGACGAATTTATCCGTTTCTCGAGATTGCATCACTACTCCTGGTGTGTGGAAGATGACACAGACATGAAAAATTAAAGTCCTATTTGCTGTTCAGTTAGTACACTACAGGTGAAGGTTGTGTGCCCCCCAAGGATCTACTGTACAAATGAGAGATTGACTAAATGCAGAGTGACCCCACGGTTGCTATGAAGGGGAAATTGGCCATAGAGACAAAAACAATGTTGTTGCTGAGATCGGGCGTATTAGCACCGGAGTCTGCTGGGGGCTTGAGAAACATGAGGTTTTCAACAGTTTTCGACGTGGGATGTTGTTAGCTCACTTGTTAACTCGCTCGGCTAAAAAGCTGATGAACATGTGCCATGTCACAGTGTCCGTCAGCTTCTCGGTCTGCAACACTGGCTGCTCCTCCGAAAGTGTTTGCGAAATGATCACCGAACGAGTCATCACCAAAATTACGCTCAAGGTCAAGGTCTAGTTGGTTGTTTAGGGACTTTAACCTGTGACGAACTGCGATGAATCATGAGCGGATGAGCTGCTATGTCACTGACATTCTGGTTTTTCTAAAGAAATTTCAGGCTGTTAATCATCTGTTTTGTAAATGGGTGATTCATGAAGTGTGAACATTCTCTGAAGGTGATTTTTCACACTAAGTAAGAAGGGGAACATTCGGAAGCATTTTCTTTAGTTATTATGTCATAATTTTCCTGTTCCACCACGGTGGAGATAACATGGGGCTGTTTGTTGAGCTGAACAGCAGTGCAGTCAATTTGTTGTGATTCTGTTGAAAAAGAAGCTGCCACCACTTTAATCATATAAAATAGTTATGTTTACTGTAGTGTGTCCACCCTTGCTGCTGTGTAATTAGCAGCTTGCAGAAGTAGCCTTTGCTTCATTTAAACAGTTTAAAAGCCAAGCAGCCCTCATGGCTAAATGCATGTGGGCATGCTGCTGCCCTTCATTTAGCATGCTAAATGAAGGGCAGCAAGTCCTAAAGCAAAGCTCAGAAGTTTCTTTTCTTGTATGTTTTTTTTCTTCTCAACACACAGGCTGTGTCTTTGTGCACAGCTTAAATAATTTTATAGAGCTAAATCAACTAAATGTCTGTGCAAAAGTGGCAGTTCATAATGCACATAAAACACGATACATGGTGGAATTTTAATCTACACTTTGAGAGCTTTCTAAGTATAGCCTTATCGTTTTATGATACACTCACATACAGTGTTATAATAACAGCGTAAGAGTTTATTTCCTGCTATGTCCTGTAATGTGAATCCTTTAATAGATGTTTAGTCTTCCTGCTGCTTGCAGACTGATTGCCATAATGGATCCTTTAGTACAAAGCAAAGAGCCTGTAAAGACATTAAAGACTCCTGCAGCCTGGTTGAAATTGCTTGTTTTTTCACCCCCCCCCCACCCCCACCCCCCCACCCCCCCCTCCTGCTCTAAGGCAAAGGCCAAGCTTCTCACCTTCTCGCAGCTGGCTCAGTGCTGTATGTGGCTTTGATCAGTGAACATGCATGTGCATAAACCCTCCTGATGCTCCGAGGTTACTGAAATCCTCTATGAACAAGGTTTAAATCCACAGTAAAGCACAAAAGTTTTCATATGCATTTGCTTTTACGACTTTAAATGACGCTCTCTTCACCATGTTGATCGGCTAGTATGAAAACTCTGTTTACTCAGGTTTCATTCCTCCTGCATTTCAAAGCTAGCAGCTCATATCGTGACCTTTGGAATCAAATATGGATATCCTTTTATGTGTGCCAAATGTGCACAGAATAAAGGACATGCACCGAGGCTTGTGCAGAAACACAAAATCTGCAAGATTTTCATGATGAAACCTGAAGGATGGAGAAAGAAAACGGCTTTGAAGTTTGGAGCGGCAGTGACTACTTCTGGGTGAACAGGCTGTGGCTGAACTGGGTTAATGTGGAGAACAGTATTAGCGAGTGGTTGCTAATTAATTTATGTGACCTAAAGGTGAAGCTGTGCATTTAAATCCAATATGATGGCTTTTTGGACACAGTAGATGCGATGAGAGGGTTCAAAAGCTGCACCTCGAGATCATCTTCTCATTCGTCTCCGTGGTTCTGGTTCAGCTGCTGTCTCCTGAGAAATCTCATGGTAGTGTCGTATAACCCTTTCACCTTTTACTCATGACTTTGCAATGGATTCTGGATCTCAAAACCGGGATCTTTTAATTCGATTTTCATTTTTGTTGCAGGGAGCCAAATTTTACAAGTAGCCAAGGTTTTGAAGGAAGATTATGTTTGTGTGTCCGAACAGCATCTGTCGAAAACACAAACCTTGCTCTGTTTTCGAGGGAGTGATCTAAAAATAGCTGTCTGAGCATGCCAACAAGGCTGCTTTTCAACAGGAAGTTGTCCATATTTCAAATTGAATATTATTTTTTTGTGTTTATGGACCAGTTCCTGGAATTTTTTTTTATGGCGCCTTGCATATGGTGTGATGTTTTCCAGCTGCCGTGTCTTTTCTAAATGGCAAAATTTACCAGTGATTTTATTTTTCAGCACAAATAATAGACTTGTCGATCGCCCGTGCATTTATTTCTGTCTTCATTTGTTCCTCCTGTTGTGATCACTTCATTTAATCAGTAACAGGGTCGCTGCAGAAAAACTGGAATCATTTTTATGCTTGCTTACCCTCTCAGCCCTGATAATAATCCATCAATCAGTGCAAGCTGATTTAGTCATGTCGATGCCCTTCATTCAAATTAAATGAAAAGAAAAGCAAACAAAATCTGGCTAATACGCAGGTTCGGTCCAGAGCTATTGATTGGGATCTCCTCCTCTTCTTCAGCTAAAATAACAGTTTCCTCAAGGTTGTGGAAAATCAGGTTACCACAACCTCAGCTGCTGTTTGTCCCTGTTTGGCAGACCAAAGCTAATTTGCATGCATAATTTGAGTGTGTGTGTGTGTGTGTTTTGTTGTTTATGCAGCGCTCAGAGGGGGTGAAAGTAAAGCAGGTCAGTGTGAGGCAAGAGCTGCAGTTGGATTAAAAAAGCATCCCAGCGACTGTCAATCAGGAAGACACCTGATAAATTAAATATGGAGGCAGTAAATGAAAGCACACACTGATGATCAGCACTGTGGACACACAAGTTTACTGTAGGAGCGAAGGAATCTTTTGACATGGCGTTTATGATAGCTGTTCTCTGTTTGGGCCAGGGGTTATTTTGGGAGCGAGCGGAAGTTCATGTCTCATTTATTTTAGGAGCGAGGGAAGTTCGTGTCCCATTGATATAACTTTTAGTCAGCAGAAAAGCAGCGTGTGCACTGGGTAGGAGGAAGTAATCCACCCTGGGTAGCTCAAAGAAATGTATACATTTTTGAAGTTATTTAAAACAGCCTCCTGTTACTGCTTTTGGTGTTTCGGTTTCCGGTTAAGGCTCGGATTAAGATAGTTTGCTGGCCTATACAGAGTGATATTTTATTTGATTATTTTTATTTAATGAGTTGCATTTAAATCTACATTTTAAATTAAATATTTATTCTTCCACCTTCAGATTCACTAAATTCTATTTTTAGAGATAAGCTTTTTATTCGTAGGAAACTTTAGAGCACCCAGTTACTATGCATTCAATGCAGAAGGATATGTCAAAAAAAAAAAAAAAATCAGTGCCCACAGAGAAAAGTTAAATCTAGCTTTGCATCATGAATTTCCCTTTTGCTTTGTTTGTGGGTTTTGTTTTGTTTTTACTTTATTATAAGGAATAAAGAGACTGGCTGAAAAAGGGTATTATAATTTTGATGGCCCCATATTGGGTCACTTTTATAGTTCACTTACTGGACAGATTTAACCTTGAATATTGGCACTGGCACACTGTGAGTCTGGCTCCTTCACTTCCTCCTCAGTTCCATCCTGTTTAGGGCGAATCTGAGGTGGGCAGTGACATTTTGGCCAAATGACCACTTACCAGCTGAAAATGGCAAAGGTAGCCCAGATTATGCCCGAATGAGTCTGCTTTCTGGAAAAACCATGACTAATTGTTTTGATGCCTGATAAAACCTCAGTTTCTTACCAGTTTGGGTAAGGAAGTCGTGCACCTCTGCAAAAGCAGCTCGTGCGTGGCTGTTCTCAGTGTGAACAGCTTACTACTGCTTTTCCTATAGCCCTATAGTGATGACAGCGCACATTGCAATTGTTGATGCCTTGTGCAGTAACTGCGGACGGGTAGGTGAGGGTTAGATAAACATACGCTAACCCTCACCCAGTGGTGCTTTCACAGACACTGCTATTGAGCTTTGCAATGTTTTGTAACAGGCCATGCATGTGTGCCAACAAGCTTTTGTTTGAACACGTGCTGAAAAGCCAGCTCAGGTTGACTCTCACTTTCTCAGTTTAATCCCCCTGGATGATAGAAGCCACATGATAAACACAACTCTCTCTCTGCTTTGTCATCCGATTCAAGTCTACCTCGCCTTAGCCTTGCTCCGTTTCTCCACATGGGGCTTTCTTAACAAGCTCAACATCACCCGCTTGACTAATTGAGGCCCATAAACTCAACGGTAGCTGCGAGACAGAAACTTTTGCTTAAGTGCATCCTTGCATTCCTCTTAAGTGGTTTCTTCTGCTTGACGGTGTTGGGTGTGTTACGAGCTAACGTCTAAACCAACATGTGTGAGCACGCCGCTGCTGTGCTCAATCCATGCTTGTAACTGTTGCTGGTTGGCTACTCTGGCAAGTACTCAGTAAGCCTTTACGCTGCTTGCCAGTGCTTTTCGGCATTTAGCTTGAGTCACCCCTTTGGCCTGGTGGAAAGCCACACTGCAGTAACCCCTGCTGGAGATGTAGATGAAGGGGGGTGTGAGGTAGCGGCCGGTGAAACTCACTTTACGTGTTGCTGTTCCGCTGGTAGAAGTGTGCGCGGATTTACGAGCGTGAGTTGTGTAATCCAGTGGGCAGAAATTAGCCTGCTTTATGGAGAACTTTAGTACTAGGGCAGACTCAGCCAGACCCTGTTAAGCTTCTCCAGAGTCAACTGCAGATGGTTTTAAAGAAACAGGAAAGGGGCCAGTTTCAGGCTGCTGCGAAGACCCCACAGACCCATGCACAAACACACACACACACAAATACTCTTTAGCAACAGAGTTAGGAAAAAGGAGCAACTGCAAAACAGTCAGTCCTTGTTTTGTAAAGCTTCTTCTGTCGTTATCAGTCTTTCTTAGGTGCCAAAACAATCTGGATGTGTGAGCAAGCGAGGTTGTGTTTGAAACAAGGTGCCTGTATTATCAGCACTGTGGTCTTTTCTGGAAGCCCCAGAGTCCGCTGTAGTCCAAAACTTGCAAACCTCCATCGACATCATCAAGTGCTCGAGTGGAATGAAAAGCACTTTGTGAAATAATTTGTATTTCTGTGTCTATAAAACTGCAGCTCAATATAAACATGCACTTCCAAAGCACAGATTTCCTCACCTTCTAAATGTAATTGAAACGGATTAAAATGCATCGAGATACCCGTGAACTAACTTAGTTTTTTTTCTAAACATCACATGGCTTTGAATCCTGGGCATTTCCCTCATGCAAAGTCAGCTGCAGCACAAACACTGCTGGAAAATGTCCTCAGGCCATTTATTTAAATAGAAGCATAATGAAGGCATGCAGAAGCATATTCCACGAAAGTTTGAGTCTGTCATAGTTTCTTCAGTAGTCTTGCAGTTAGCAGCTAAAGAGCAGCTATGTTGTGAGCTGGAGGAGACCAAAACAGAGCTTAAAGAGGAATTTAAATGTTACCCTTTAAATGGTTGTTATCATTCCCATAGGAGTCAGTAATAGGGCCACCCAACCTACTCCCACCTACCCCCACCTAAGTAGGCTTACTAGGCCTAATAATGCTGCTCTGTGTCTTCTTTTGGTACTTTGATTAATTGATTTTTTTTTTAAACTCTATTAATGTTAAACTCTAAGTGCCAAAAAATGATATTTAAATGTGTCTGAAATGTAGTAGCCTAAAAAGTATAAAGTGTCATAACATGGAAGCTTTACTCGAGTACACAAGCAGTATTTAAGTAAATGCAGTTAGATATCACCAGAGATTGCAGACTTATGGAAAGTATTCAGACACTCCTCTGCCTGCAAGAGCGGCCTTAATAGTTTGCCATTTTCACCATGGGAAAACCAGGAGTTTGTTTTTGTTTGCGAGGCCGCACACTGTGGTCAGGCCAAGAGTGTAAAGAGCCTCTTCCTGTTCAGAACGGACACTGGAAAAAGCGACTTTATTCAGAGGTTTATGTTTATGGATAAAAAAAGCAATTCTAGCTGATGGAAGAGTTGAAAGATGTATTGACATGAAAAGCGAGCATGCCAAGCAGTTGTAGCATCAATCAATCAGCCCCTGGGAGAAAACGGAGAACAGAGGAGCGGCTGATGATTCGCACAGATTCACACAATTATGACTCAGCGTGAGTGTGTAACTCTGCAGGCGCCGTGAAATTAGAGAATGAGGCTTTTACTGATAGTTTATGCAGAGATGTTGGTCTGCAGGAATTTTCCTGCCTCTGCGAAACTGCTTGCTGTTGCTGCTACAGCACTGATAGAGATCAAAAACTTAAAGTCTCATTGATTCATTACTGCAGTATTGAATTGGAAATGTTCTGAGCTCTTTTCAGCAGAGACATAAATGATTGTCATGGGAAGTTTACTTGCCATCGGCAGCTTTACTGTATTTAAATAACAACTTATTAGAGTGAGTACAGTAATTTAAAGAAACCAGAAGAATGCTTCAGGATCTGTACTAATTTATAAGATTCATCTGCAGAGCTCACAAATAAACTTTCTGGAGCACCCACAGAGCTGGTTTGTCTCCTGGATTCCAGATTTGTAACTCTTCCAGAAAGACACCATTGTGGAGAACTTAAAAAAATGAGTTTTTGTCATGAGAAATACAAATACATTCCACATTGTTAACAAATTATAAATATAGAATTTTTGTTTCTTGTGTTTATGATCTCATACATTTCTTTTACATTATTTACAGCTGTGAAAAATAAAGTTGTCACTGAGTACATTGTTACCCTCCTGACTTCAAATCAAATGCATGTAATTAATTGATCATCAGCAAGTGTGAGGAGCTCCATAAGAAGCAGACGTTTTGGCTACAGTCTTCCCAGGAGTGACATCCCAGGAAATTCACCCCAAGCTTAGACCATGCGGTGATCACAGAAACTGCCAAGAGCTGCATCACAGATTCTATGGGCCTCAGCATGTTAAATGTTAAAGGTTATGACAGTACAGTTAAAAAAATGAACAAGTATGGCTTGTTTGGAAGGGTTTCGTCTTTTCTAAAAAGAACTGCTTAGGTTTGCAAAGTTTCATTTGAACAAACCACAAGACTTCTGCAACAATGTCCTTTGGACACATGAGACCAGAGTGGAGATGTTTCGCCATAATCCACAGCACCATGTTTTGAGAACAACCAAACACATCAGCACAAATATCTCATACCAGCTGTCAGGAACAGTGGTGGAGGGGTGATGCTTTGGCCTTCTTTTGTAGCCACAGGACCTGGGGACCTTGCAGTCACAGAGTCAACCATGAGCTCCTCTGTATATTCTATAGTCAAATGTGAGCACATTTGACTCACAAATCCACAACAGAACAGCTGAAAAAGAAAAGAATCAAGGTGTTGCAATGACCCAAAGTCCTGACATCCTGTGGTGGGAATGTGCATAAACAAATGCCTACAAACCTCAGTGCACTGAAGCAACATTGTAAAGATGAGTGGGCCAAAGTTCCTCCACAATGATATCAGCGACTGATAAAGTCAATTACTTCAAGTTATTGCTGTTAAAGGTGTTTCAGCGAGTTTCTGAATCATGGGGTGCTGGTTTTGTTTTGACCTGACTGCATGTTTAAAACAGTGCAGCAACTGGTTTTACACCCCAGATACGCTATACTAGTGGGTTTTAATCTTACTTGTGGCTTTTTGTCTTTTTTAGTGTAAAGTCATTTGAGAGCTCCTTCCATCCATCCATTTTTAAAAAAGGGTTTAAGAGTTTATCAGAACAATTGTGCACCCAAATATCCTGTTATAAAGTCTGCTGGTGTGGCTGTGTTCCCCTCTTTCTCACCTGTTTCCCCTAAAATCTAAAATCATAACTCCTTAAAACCACAAGTCTTATCAAAAGGCCGAGGAGCTTAGACGACCTGTTCCACTGCTGCAAAAGCTGTGACTGAGATTTATCTTGCTACGTTATGCAGGCTTAATCTTTCACTTGAGGCAAGAGGCAAACAGAGACCCACGTGGTTACTGGAGGTGTGATAAGGCGGGGTGTTATTTATCCCACGTAGGCCTTTCCTCTTCTCTCCGAGCCCATAATAGTTGAGCCAAGATGCTGGTTCACATGCTTATCAGATTGCGCCTGCTACTCATATTCTTCATGCTAGATAAAGAGATAGAGAGGTGAATGCAGCATACAAACAAGATATACTTGTCATCACCTATTAGATTACTGTTTTGTTTTGTCTGAATACTAATGGGTTTTCTTAGCTGCATTTCAGCTGATTAATGTTATAAATGTCAGTCAAGGCTTTTATCTTCTGCGTCTTAAAAGGATTAGCAGGAAACTGAGTAAACACACACTTGCAGGTTTGCCGATAAATTGTTCCCTGAGGGCTTCAACCTTGTAGGTTTTTCTCTTTCCATTTTAAACACAGGAACGTGTGATTGGTTGAAATAAATGGGTGTGTGTTTGGAGGTGAGTAGGGCCTTTCAGGAAAGTTCATGAAACATGACGTGAACGAAGTTTTGTTCAGAGCTCTCAGCAGGCTGATTGGAGTGCACAGACTCATCTGCCGCTCTACATGAAGGAGAGTTAAACTGTAATCAGCGCTGACGCTGGCTGATTAATTGAAATTTTTGGTTTTTGTCGTCTAGTCAGACAAAGTTATTAGAGGGCGTTTGTTTAGGCACGTTTCTCTGTTGGCTCACATTTTACAGATCTGCTCTTTAATCTGTTAAAAGCTATGATTTAGATGACAATTAAGACCAAGAGATAAACAAAAATAACACGGTTGTACAGGATACATTCTCACAGTTTTTGCTAAAACTGAACAAAACATTACTGTCATTACTGAACTTTTGACCGAGTATTTCCTCTCACTGATGCTTTTTTTAAACATTTTTAAATCTGATGTGAGATCTTTCATACTCTAAAATTGTGGTAGTCTAACTTTATCCTTAATCAGATTTACAGATTTTAACTCTGGCCCTTTATGGGTCATGATTATAGGCTATGAGTTGCCTAGTTGCAGCTGGGTGGATACTTTTCTCCTCCTATCACTGGTACAAGTTCAACTTGATTTTATCGGTCCAGAGACTTTTTGTGTGCGGGCTATTTTAGATGTTATCAAGTCTAATCTGGTCTTCCTGTCCTGAGTGTAAACAGTGGTTTGCACTTTTCTGTAAGACCTCTGTTTACATTCATGAAGGCGTCTCTTGATTGCTCAACACCAGTGTTTATAGAGACAAAAGTACTAAAAATGTGGATTGTCTAAGTCGGCTTTTTGCCCCATAAGTCTAAAAATTAACAAACTTTGTTGTGTGCAGGAACTGTTTTAACTTTAATTTAAGCAAAAAGAACAATTTTCTTTCTACTGTCTCCACCAATCGTAGAAACTCAAAGCTCTCTTTGTTCTGTCTTCTTCCCCTCACCCCCAGCTGGTCGAGCCAGATGGCTACGCCTCCTTGAGTCTGGTCTGCCCGAGGTTTCTTCCTGTTAAAAGGGAGTTTTTCCTTCCCACTGTCACCAAAGCTCTTGTTCATAGGGGATAAACTGATTCTTGGGATTTTCCCTGTTTTCTTTGTGTTATTGTAGGTTCTCTACCTTACATTATAAAGCACATTGAGGATAGTGTTGTTGTGATTTGCCACTATCTAAATAAAAGTGAATTGCATTGAACTGAATTGAGGCCATAAACACTGCGATCTGAGGTGAGAGTGGTGTCATTCCCGAGTTGACTCTGTTCTACTAGTAGTAATAGTTGGAAAAACAACGCAGTGCTTACATTTTATGCATTTTATGCTTAAAAGCATGTTCATAATTAGAACTCAAAGTGAGTCACAAATACTCATAGTGCAGACTACAAGTCCTACAGTTTTACTCCTGCTTACGCTCCCTGCTACCATCTTGGATCGTGAAGTCAAGGTTGGTGCAACTTCCCCGAGTTTCTGAGTCAAAAGTCCAACCAGAGAGGGGGTTCCATGGAAAAAATCCGACTGAGACCCCGGGATTTCCCACTTCCCGTTCCAAATGGAATGCAGCGTGATGTTTGCATCCTGCTGTGCTGCTGTCATGATCACGAGCCTCTAGTCACAGGTAGATGTGCGCTTCCTTCTGCAAAGACTTTAAATAGTATTCTCCCCTGTTTTTAAGTATGTGAGTTTTAGCCCTGAAATAGTAACATCTTTACTGAGTCATCATCCAGCACTGCCCTAGGATACAAGAGGAAAACTGTGATTAATTAAAGCAGCCAAACAAAGTTTTTGTCTGTATATTAGTGCCAACATTAGGAGCTGCTGGATCCATGGGGGGAATTATCAATGTTGAGTCCCGTTGTTGCTTAAAATAGTTGGAAGATAAATTGGTAACACATTCATACATACTTAAACCCGACCTTGGAGCCTGCCGTTGCTAAGTAACTAGCACATGCAGACACATATGTTCAGCAGTCACAAAACCAAACCAGGTTCCCCTGCTCCTGTCAAGTAAAACCTTATTTTTCAGGAATGACAGTCAAAATGTTAACGTGTTATGTAATAAAGCACTTCAGCGCTTCCCATGCTTATCATGTCCCAGTGAGAGCAGCGTCTTACTTCCTGAAATACAGCTGTGGTCTGCCATGTCTCCCCCACGCTGGCCCTATAAATGTGTGCTTTGTCACAGTGACAATGGGAGCGAGCACAGTGTGGATAGTGTAATCTCGAATCCCTGGTACAGACTGAAACACGCCACAGACGATTACCTCTGCAAAACGCATCTGCAGAAATCAGACATTTTCTAATCTTTTATTTTTTTTAAAACTTCCAGTTTAGACCTCTGTGAAGGCTGTCTGCCTTTATTGGTGCTTTATTTGGTTTTTATCCAGACCTTTTAAAGAAAATAGGTCCTGTTTTGAAGCACAGTAGGGCATTCATTTTTTCTTTTCTATTTTTCTGTCCTTACAAACGAGGCTGATGAACATTTCCGTCTGTGTCCTGTTGCAGTTTGTTTCAAGCAGCTCTCCCCACTGTGTTCATCTGCTCCGTTAACCCGCCTTGATCCTCTGCATTCCTCTTCGTGGGGAAGCTTCAGCTGCTTTTATGAGAAAATGAATAAGTGAGACGCAATGAGGGCCGATTTGCCTAATATCTCTTTGTGAGCCCCTGTCACCTTGTGCGTATTTTGAAAAGAGGTCAAACCTTTTAGGCTCTGAAAATCCAAGATCACAGCTGCAGTTTAATTTAAATAATGTGGAGTATGAAGGACGGTAATTTGAGCTTGCTCCAGATAAGTTAATGTGAATTTGACTGATAGTTAAAAATGCCTCACATTTGCATAATCTGCCATCTAAATGGGAATCGAACCTGCTTGACCTGTAATGACTGGTGCCATCATGTTGCGCTTCACGCTGAGCAGACACACATGCTGTGTGAGACGATGACCTGATTGTGTGCTGCACATCTGACATCCGGATGCGAGGGAGAGCGATCTGGTGAGACAGCCTGCACGGCGGGGCGGGTAGAGGTCAGCAGACGGTCGTGGCTTAAAGACCTGACAGGAGGCAGGTGGAAAGCACAAGATCGCTTATGGAGCAGTCGGAGGGCTTGATGGCGGTAGTAGTGTT
Source organism: Pelmatolapia mariae (assembly GCF_036321145.2). Taxonomy (NCBI): domain Eukaryota; kingdom Metazoa; phylum Chordata; class Actinopteri; order Cichliformes; family Cichlidae; genus Pelmatolapia; species Pelmatolapia mariae. The sequence goes on along the minus strand of NC_086235.1, from coordinate 15,401,367 downwards.
GAAGTTTCTGGGTTTTTTGGCAGATGTTAAGGGGAAAGAAATATTTGTTACTACAGAAACAAACAGGTTCAGTGTTGAATAAGGATTATTTTACAAGCTGGGTAAAGAGCTGTATAATATCTCCTGGTCCTTTCCAGTCTGGTTTGTTTGACTTAAGCAAACTTGCAAAATCATTATGAAACCATTAGTAAAGTATGCCAGTCTCTCAACTATGACGTCTCTTAAAACACAGCAGTCAAAACAAACACTAAACCTATTTTGCACACAGCTGGACAGAACCTATCCAAATATGGATAAGATGTAACCAGGCCCAAAAGCCAAATTTAAGTAGCATACAATATAGACAAGTACCTATTTCCAGCAAAGGCAGGAGTGCTTGGTGGCAGCTCATCATAAGCCAAAGTGTTACTTTCATCATACAGCCATACAGTTATGGCCAATACTCCAAATGTCACAGCACTCAGAAGTTTAGGCGATAAAATGTCTGTGAGAACATTCGTAAGAGACACATGTGCAAATTTCTTTGGCATCATGGTGGACCATAACCATGATTTTAATCACAAGTTGGGGAATGATGGTCGGATGAGGCCAGCACGGGAAGAATTTCAGGAATTTTTAGGAAGATGAAGCTCCTCAACGCGGTGGTCTTATGTTTATAAAAAGACTTCCAGTCCTATAGATGTCTACGGGAAAACCGTTCAAGCTCTATAAACACTTTCCTACTGAGCGTATAGGCTCAGTCACTCATTTTGTGTCATATAAACAAAAAGAAATAACCCTGTTTTGCAAATCTTGGTGATCCATTGTGTTAAAATAGGCGATTATCTGTGATATGAAACCACACATTCATAAGTCGTTAGCCAATGAGCATGCAGTTTCACAATCTGACCCGCCCCTCCTTCTTTTGCAACCAAGGTAGTCTCTGCAGAAGTGCTCGTCTTGAACAATGACTGTATAAAACTACAGTCATTGTTCTCAAAGCTTAAGAATGGGAGAAACTAGAGGGGGGGGGCAACACAGAGTCCACCCCAAGTGGCCACTAGGAAAACTGCAGTTTTTGGAAGCTTTTGGCTTCATTTACACCTTCAGATGGTGCTGGTTGGTTCAAATGGTTTGGGTTTTTTTTGGCTTTGTTATTTGGACTTCATGCAACTTTTGACTTGTCTAGGACCAGATCAGAACGAAATAACTGTGCGGGCAAAGATGTATGTGTGGGATAATTGTTAAATATAGAACATTTTTAATGTTCATCTCAGAAAACTTTGACGTTGGTTGCTGTCTCATCTAAAGTTACTTAAGCCTGCAAAAGTGTGTCAGTAAGTAGGTGATAAATACAAATATCTGTAATCAGATAATATCATTTTAAGCTGCTAATACTAAATGGCAGTGTGCTTAAAATTAAGGTGTGTCTGTTCAGCTTTCTCACATCCATATTTCAGATTTTTCTCTACCTCTTCTTGCATTTCCTGCAACATTTCAGTCCACCTCCTTGATCTTGCTCCTCTTTGATGCCTCAGAGGGAGAGAGCACAAAGCGACAAAGAAAGATGCCTGAGCTCATTTACATACACAACACAAGTATCTAGCATAGCTTGATTTCTTGGGTGTGTTGCCTTCGCTGTTCTAGATGTGGTTATTAAATATTAATGCGGTGCGGCGTAGCAGCTCATCGTTGAGGTATGAGGTGTGGGAAAACGCAAGATACTGAGGTGGTGGAGACAAAGCCCTTTGTAAGGCTTGGTCCCACACAGTGTCAGACAAAGACCCCCTTTCACAGAAGAACCCTTTGCTGAAAGGGTTCTGCCGTACAGTAGCTTAGCCCTCTCGTCGCCTGTTCGTCTGCTGATGCCTCCTCAGTCCATTTTCCCTCCAGCTGACTCATCAGGCACCTCATTCCCATTTTTCGGATAATTCACTGGCCTCGAGCCAAAAAAAAAGAAAAAAAAAAGCTCAAACTGTCACTACAGATGCTCCAGCCGGCATTTGTAATCATGCTGTAGAGGAAAACACTTGCAGCTTTGATTTCAGCTGTGCACAGAAAGCTGGGTGTGTCTTTCACCAGGATACTTATGAATTATACTGTGAACCGCTCTCTCTGTACAGTTTACAGACATCCTGCAGCACTCACTCAATGACTGTACAGCTGAATCATCTGCTTTTCTCTAACAGTTTTAACAAAAACTGACAAACATTATAACCTTGAAGGTTTGATTTATTGTCTGTGTTAGACTGCCTCAGTTTTTCACACTCTGTGCTTATGATGTAGCATCTCTATAAACCCAAATCTGTCTGGGTGCTCTTTTAAGTAACTCTTAAGTTTCTTTTTTGGGACATATAAGAAGCTGTTCCATCACACTATAAGAGAATGGTGACCAAACAGCTAAAAGTATGTAAGGGTAAGGCTATGCGAATCTCCACATGTTATAGTTATAGTTTAGTGCAACCTACTGTCCTTTTACTTATTATAATTTATTATTATAGAGCAACTTTATGCTTCTTGGTTAAGACACATTTGTACTTACACCCATAATAAATCAGCTATGCTAATTAATACACATCTGATCAGATCCAGCAGACAATGAAGCCATCAGCGTGTTCTCTATAAGAGCACAGCATGTCATTCTCAGAAAACAGTCGGGTCCACAATATGCGTCAGAGTAGCTTTAGGTGGCTACAAATTTTCAGATTTCACCATCCCTGAGGGTTATTTTAATGTTGTTAGCTGTTAGAACTTGTCTTCTTCATAGGGTTTCAAAGTTATTGTGGTTTAGATTTGATGAGGTTCGCTGAAAGGCTCTTTTGTTGTTGTTGTTGTTTTTACTCAGAACTTCATGAAATGTTAGTAAGTGTTAGTTGATTCTGCTGGTAGTCCATCCCACCACACCCAGGATTTGAGCCATTTTTCAGTTTTTTTTCTATCAGCAGTGAATTACTCTCAGCTCTCTTGTGGGCGGGACCTAAATACGCTCAGTCTCCATGAGATTTACTTTCGTGGAAATATGATGTGGGTTTGTTTGGTTTATTTTGCATATTAAAAATTGACAGTCGATAAAGTTGTAATTTTCTCTTTAAAGAATAAACAATGGTGTTCGAATCAAGGAAGAGAATATCTGAAAACATTACCATGTGTAAGTGAGATGTTTACAGTTTGGCTAAAGTAGTAAGAGGTTTGTGTTACAGTCCCCCAGATCCGGTTTTAACCGGCTCACATGTAGGTTTAACAAACATCAGAATAGAAGCTGTTTTGACATGAACAGACGATCCTTAAATCCTTTTCCACACCCTATATCCACCTCCCTTACGCCAGCCAATCTGAGCCCAGCATGTAGGGTACTGTTTATGAGTCTCACACTACCACGACCGAGCTGCATACCCCGCTTAAACCCCTGGGGCGTCGAAGCTGGGACAAGTGACGGAGTGTTTCACAACCTCTAGAGAAAATTAACAACAGCTAAACATTGATGGCAGAAGGGAAGGAATTCCCCCTGCTGTCTGCAGGTCAGAGTACTGCACTCAAGTAATCAGATTATCATCTCTGACTGAGTAGTGAGATTATATGTTATGTCTCCTCCACTGCCCAACTGGCGTATAAAGAGAAGCTTTAAGAGAGATCTACAGTTGCACTGCATTTGAGGAGTAAACACGCCACAGCGAGGCTCGCTCGTGTCGTGAAGATATTTGTGGAGTCTGAAATGTCAAAATGTGAAATCTTCATATTTACAGCATTGCTTCTCGTCTTCTGCCTGTGTGGTTCAGTTAACACACGTCCTCCTGTTAGAGGCGGATACAGAAAGCTGTTTTGACTCCATTTACCGCGGAGTCAAAGACGATGAAGCACGGCACAAGCGGCGCTCTGTCGAATGCATCAATGGTTAGCATTTAACAGTAATAAGCAGTAATTAAGGTGGAGAGACGGGCCTAAATAATAGTAGTTTAGTTGTTACCCTGTCATCTAGCTTTGTGTTGGTTCTCAGCTGTTCTCCAAAGACACCCAGATGAGATTTTAAGATGATGGTGCTGACAGGGAGGTATCAGGTTAGCTTTTTATTTTCTTTTAAATGTATAAAACTTGTTATCCCACCTGCTAGATAAGAGATGAGACGAAGCAACATTAGATTAGGGGATGATTAAATTTGATTGAGTTTGATGGCAGGAAATTGTCCATCCATCCATCCATCTTTGCACTGATCCAGGGAAACACAGAGGAATTTCCAGGCCAGTCAGGGGATATATATATAGATATATATATATATATATATATATATATATATATATCCCCCCAGCATGTCTTGGGTGTGGCCTCACCCAGGAGGCATCCTACTCAGATGCCCGAATCACCTCTGCTGGCTGATTTCAATGTGGAGCAAGAGCGGCTCTACTCCAAGTCCCTCCCAAATGACTGAACTCCTCACCCTATAGCTAAAGGAGAGGTCAGCCACCCTTTGGAGAAAGCTCATTTCCGCCGCTCAGCAGTTGAGGACAACTTCATAGTAAAGAGGTTGAAGCCCCCAAATCTGTTCAGAATTCATCCTGCCGTCATCTAAAAGACCCCAAACATTCAGCCAGAGTCGTGTATTCAGCAGTAATAAGAAACAGGAGTCCTCGTAGGCCAGTACGGCTGTAATGATATCTCGAGGGCAGCAATAGGAATTCACTACCACATGCGGTCTGGTTGATTCAATCCATATGCTCATTAATTATGATTTGAGTCCATAGTTCTCTCTGTTTAAACAGATCTCAGCAACACTGCGAAGACTGTTTCTGCCCTTCACTTTTCTTTTTATTTACTGTGGAACCGTTAAATCAAAGTGAAGAGAAACAGACCATCAGCTAAATTGGTAAACTGTAAAAGAGCTGAAATCACTGGCTCGTCTTGAGTCCACATTCCAGTTTTTTGCAGTTTTTTCTTGACTTTATGTAATTGTAAGAGCCAACGGCCAATCAAGTTGTCACTGTGATGAAATAATAAAATCTATATTTGTGCAGTTTTAGCACATTTGACCAAAGAAGTGTCATCACATCAATAAGAGCATACACATGGTTCTGTTTGGGCTCTTGAGGAACCACAGCAGTGGAAACAGATTGAATCAGGAGATGTGCAATTCAGGGAAGGACAGGGCACAAAAGGGTATAAGTAGCAAATAAAATCTAAAAACTAAAAACAACAAACCCTTTTGCAAGAATTTTATTAATAGACCTCTCAGCTGAAGGCCTCAAGTAGATGCTGAGTATATTGCAGTTTGCTGACAGTACTGATTTACTGATAACTGTGTAATGAAAAACTCGGTGCTTGGACTGTGTTGCTGAAGTTCAAGGTACAATATAATAGGCTAAATCATAAATATAGACTATAGAGAACTAAAAACCTACTAATATAGTTTATTGATCCTCATGAGGAAATCTGAAAGAGGTCAGAGGTCAGGTGGTGTAACGGAGTCTGAAGCTATGCTAACAACTTTGTAAGGCTATAAATCTTTCGTAATACAGCTGTGGCACTTGAAATGATAATACCAACATGCTAACCAATGCTAATTAGCCTGTGTTACCTTATAACTGACTTGCTTTTGTGGGTTTGTGTGATAAATGACCATTGAGCATCTGGGCTACAATCATAGCCTAAATCACAGGCTATTGTTGTAGCCTATTGCCTAAATCTTAAATATAGACCATAGAGAACAAACAACCTACTAATATAGTTTATTGATCCTCATGAGGAAATCTAAAACAGGTCAGAGGTGTTTGGAGCTATTGTAAAGGAGCCTGAAGCTATGCTAACAACTTTGTAAGGCTATAAATCTTTCGTAATACAGCTGTGGCACTTGAAATGCTAATACCAACATGCTAACCGATGCCAATTAGCCTATGTTACCTTAAAACTGTCTTACTTTTGTGAGTTTGTGTGATAAATGAGCATCTGGGCTACAACTATCCCAGACAAAGGCAGGATTTGATGCAGAGCAAATTTATTTATTTTTTTATTTGTCATGAACTTAATTTACAGATTCGACCACTAACTGAGCTGACACAGTGCTTTATACCCTGCTGCTGATGAGCCACACCTTTCTAATAACATGCCAGGGGTGTATTCTGTATTTCCCAACATACAATTTAGCAAAGTAACAATTTTCCATATCGAAAAACGATTATAAAAACCTTTACCAACACCACATATAAATATTGCATTTCTGTTAAAACAACATAACCCTGAAATCCTTATTAAAACACCCCCCAAAAAACAGAAGCAATTTACCTTACCCAATTCATCCCTGTTTTCTTCTGGAACCTTTAATTAACATTCAACCCCCCCGGGGACACATTTGCCCAAACACCCTAGAGAGGACAAAGTAGAAAACAAGTTAGTGCTTCACCACAAATCCACAAAAAACCACACAAATACCTTTCTAATCGGTTATATTTGTGGCTAATATTGTCTCTTTAGCTTACAGCCACCATGTCCACCGTACACAGAGTAGCTGCTCAAGTGCCTGCCAGACAGAATCACACCAATCAATAAAAAAGCATGAAATATTTATTGTTATTATATAGTGCTTTTCTACTCTGAGCACTGGCCAGACGCAGGATTAGCAGGAACTGTGGGTCCTGCATCGTGCTTGTTGCACTGGACTTTGAACCCAGTGCAGCCTTTCCACTCCCTGCACCAGCGCCGCTGCTGCATTAAAAACATAGCAGGAGGTTAAATCAGGTCTTCCCAGCCGAGGCAGCAATATCCTGTGATGAACCCTTTGCCTCCGTTGCCACCTCATGCAGTGACAGAGCTGCAGGCTGTCTGCTTCTGCCAGCCTCTGCCTCCTCTTTCCATTCCACTCCCCTTCATTTTTTTTTTCCTGTGTATTTCTTGGAGCTTTGATGCCACCTCCTCCATCTTGTGGCATGCGTCTCATCTCTGTAAATCCCTCGTGCACAATCCCTTCACTTCTTTCCGTCTGTCTACCTTTAATCCATCTCTTCTCTTTTCGCACAAGCTGCTCCACATCCTCTCGGACGTCTATACCGTTCATCACGTTATACCCGGCCTGTCTGCATTTATCTTGGCCTCAGTAGAGTGAATTAACTCCCATCTGTCCTGACTGATGGATGCATTAATGGAATGAAAACTGAATTTGCTTAGTACTGCACTCTCTTTAACCCAGACACCCCGATTCGCCGTTTTATCAATGGAGCTGTCAGTGACATAATTCTGCGACTGTGTTATGGGGCTTTTAGTAGATATTACAGACTCAGCAGGGGGTGAAGTCTAATCATTTCAGCCCTGCTTTTCTGTAGCTGAGTGTTTTAGGGAGGGCTTGCTAACACTCTGCTCCTTTGTTTTTTTATATATTACAGAGAATAATAAGCTGTGCATCGCTCAGGGACGCCAGCATGATCTCATGCTCGTCTAACATTGTTTTTGTCTTTGCGTGTGTGTATTGGATTTCTTAGCAGCACAGAATGTGAATTCCCACCTGGCAGCTATAGCGATTGTCTGTTTTAACAATGGCTACAAATCTGTAAAAGAGTATTTTTATTCTTTTTATTGATAGCTTTTATTGCCAAATTTTTACAAAAACTTTTTTTCATGGTATTTGTTCAGCAAACAATAGCAGAGAGAAAAAATTAAGCTCAGTTAAACACACTGGAGTTGGTAGAGACCAAAAGCGGAGTAAAAAATTCATTCTTGATTTAAATATATTATTTTTAATTAGCTTACATTTTGTTCTTATAGTATGACAAAGATTTACCAAATAGACTTAAAATAAATGAAAAAACCTAGCAGGAGAGTGTTTACAGAGGTCAGGAGAGAAAGCCAGTCTTCCTTTAGACATCTACTGAACTGGAAGTCTTTTTTCCACAACTATCGCCACCTAGAGGTCTTCAGATAGATTTAAGAGACTTGGCTTCATTGTTCCAACCAAGCTACGTCCTTGTTTCATGCAGTCTGTGGTTTCGGTGATGTTTACTTGGACGTCTAGCTGTTGTGTAAACAGGCAGCTGTTTGTTATCTATTCACTTTCCATAATAACGTTATAGTGTGACAGTATATTCATGTTGTGTTTACAGCTTTTTCTTCTGTTCCAAGTGTCAAAAAAACTTAGTTATTGTCGTGGTAAATTGTGTAGAACGATAAATTAATATTAGCTGTTGCGTTAACTTCACATTAAGTCCCGTATGTGTTTCTGTTTGCCCCCTGCAGGTCAGTCAAGGTAATGTTCCAGGTGTGGAAAGTGCCTCTTTGGCCATGGACACGGAGGAAGGAGTGGAGGTGGTGTGGAATGAAGTACTCTTCTTAGACAAGAAAGTCTTTAAAGCACAAGAGGTACCCAAACTCATTTTACCTTTAACTACAAGCTCTGCAAACTAAATTCTGGTTCTATTTATTGATTTGTTAACTAAAAAGCCTGGATGAAACTGGAAGAAAAATATTCTGTGTTTACTGTTATATATAGACACCGGTCATATGTCTTTAAGCTCTTACCTTCCTTTTATCACTGCTTGCGTTTTTTTTCCTCACGTTGATGTTGCAAAACTGACGTTGAACTCATGGCAGTGGACCTTTTGGCTTTTTTTTTCTACTGTTTTTTGCTGTTTCTTAGGGGGTCAACACTTAAATAGCTGGACTGGTGCTGACAAACCTGTGTAGGCCTTTTTTTTTTTTTTTTACATTCAGAAAACCGATCAAGGGAATTGATAAAATCATATTTATCCTCACAAGAGACCTATTTCAACAGATAAACACCAGCAAATATAAAAATTCCTGAACTTCAAACCACTCGGGTGATTTTCGTTATTACTGCTTACAAACCACTTGATTTATAAATTGTTAAAGTGTCCCTGATTGATTTTCTGATAGTGTGATAGACTAAAGTTTTTAGATGTGAACCATCTCTGATGTGTGATGTTTAGGAGAAGATCAAGGAGATGTTTGAGAACCTGATGCAGGTCGAACACCCCAACATTGTCAAGTTCCACAAGTACTGGCTGGACATGAAGGAGAGCCAGGCTCGAGTAAGATTTTCAACTTACTTCCTCTTTTTCACGCACACAAACGCTGGTGCATGAACAGGTTTTTCTCTCCTCTGTCTGTGGCACACAGGTTATATTCATCACTGAATACATGTCGTCAGGCAGCCTCAAGCAGTTCCTGAAGAAAACCAAGAAAAACCACAAGACTATGAATGTGAAGGTCAGTGTTTTTACTCTGGTCACATACTGAGTCTCACGGTGGCAGCTCAGGGTACTGCAGTCCCATCGCTATTCAGATCCATTTTTCCAGCAGGATTAGAGATTACGTAACACGACACCGCTGTGGCTCAGTCTGCTCAGACATGCATCTTATCCTTGTAACCTGGTGGATTTCAAACATACATGTGGTTTATTCACAATATCTTCCTTTTTTTAAATAAATTGTAGAGAAAGTTCATGTTATTTAACTTTATTTAGCTTTTGGTATTTTCATGCACATATGAAATTAGTGCATTTTATGACAGCGCATATGTTTCCATATTACTTGTGTCTGTTAGTTTAGAGGTGTAGCTCTTCATCTTTCTCTGTTCCCCTTTGTTTCAGGCCTGGAAGAGATGGTGCACACAGATTCTCTCTGCGCTTAGGTACTGACTTATTTATTCTGTGTGATATAATCGTGTCTGTTGTCTCAGTGTGAGCATTAATAACATGCTTTATTGTTTGCTGGCAGTTATCTGCACTCTTGCGATCCACCGATAATCCATGGAAACCTGACTTGTGACACCATCTTCATCCAGCACAACGGCCTCATCAAGATTGGCTCAGGTCTGCTCCCAGCAGGGACTTTAATGTTACTGCAAGTAGTTGATCAGCTGGTTTTCTTTTTTTTGTACAATAACTTTATTATGACTAATGAAGCCTCTGCTTTAAATTCATGCTATGTTTTTTCCACCTAAACCCTCATAACTTCTAAAGTAAGGAAGATATGAATATTTGATTTTTAGGACTGAAAAACACCAAACTTTAAGCTTTAGTGTCATGCAGGGCTGTAATCCGGTCAAATCTTACCCACATTTTAACACCATATTCATCTTAACTATAACTTTCTTCTGTGTCAAAACCATTTCCAGCATAAGTACATTTTAATACTTGTGAGTACAGCTCACGGCTTTGAAATCTCCTCGATCGCCACGTGTTCTTTAAGTTAGATTGGTCATACCACAATAATCAAACAACTTTAGGCACAGAAAAAGTTTTTCAAGGTCCTTACAGGGTCTGAATCACCGAGTTTCAGTGGATAATCAGGAGGGAACTGCTCTAAACACAAGTCACAGCATTTTTTCCCATATTATGTTTTAGCATAGTCAGTCAAAGGGACACATACAGCTTATCTTACACTAAATAACAGTACAGTAAAATACAAAATCAATTAAAATTTTATTTTCATGGCATTAATATCTAAATTGTATTAACTGTCTTCCCACAGTGTGGCATCGGCTATTTGTTAATGGTAAGGGACCTTTTTTGTTTAGTGGTTTAATATCAATTCATTAGTTTTATCTAATATTTAATATCTAATATATTTGTGCTCTGCCTTCTCTTGCCAGTTTTCCCAGATGCAAGTGTTCATAGCAAAGGGAGGCAACATCGCGATGAGCAGAGAAATCTTCATTTCTTTGCTCCAGAATATGGAGGTAAGTGGCATTTCCATCCAGCTTTCTGTGACGTTGCTTTTATTTAATCGGTCTACATTGATTCCTACCTGACTGTTTGACCTGCAGAGTAAAAATTCAGTCTTTATGTTCACAGTTTAATGTAGCTCCAGACCTCAGTTACTACACATGAAGATATTTGCACGTTGTATGAAATGGAAACCGCTGAGAAAAAGACTAGTTGTCAGTAATCTGTATGCCAGAAGCACCAAACGGAACCTTCTATCAGATAGCTCTGGGTATTTTGTGACCTGTTGTCTGTAATTATTGTAGATAATGAGGTAAACGTTGGAATTAGTACTGCCAAAGTGAAATGGATGAGACACAAATTACTTCAAGACATTTAGTAGATTGTTTGTACTGATTTTGCAGCTGCCAAAAAGACAAAAGGATAGATTAATCCCTTTGTAATGAGGATAAACGATTTACCTTCTTCCCCTTTTCAAATTGATTTTTTTTTTGATTGCACATTGCTACCTTTTTAATTTGGGGTAAGCTTTTTCGTTAAGTTTTCCTATTTTTACCCTCTTGTCACCCTGCTTCTCTTCAATCATTTCCAGCTGGCGAAGATGGTTACGCCATAGACATCTTCTCCTTTGGAATCTGTGCTCTGGAGGTAAAAGAGAAGTAAATCTGCCGATTTCCATCTTTCTGTGTGTGTGGCTGTTTTTCTTGACAGATTATTTGTACCCTTACAGATGGCTGTGCTGGAGATCCAGGCCAATGGAGATAGCGCTGTGTCCAAGGAGGCCATAGTCAATGCGGGTCAATCTCTGGAAGACCCTCTCATGAGAGTAAGTCTCAAAAATACTTTATGCCCTGAAATATATGCAAGAACAGCTGCAGAAACATGTAGAAAAGACAAACTGTCCTGCACTACTCTAGCAACGCTTACTCACACTGCCATCCCTCTAGGTTTATTCAGACTGCACAGCGGGGCTCCGTCAGTTAAATATGCCAGAAAAAACACAGTGATGCTCAGTAAACTGGGTCACACTTTACAGTTGCATGGTTATGTGTTGGATTTACTTCCTTATTGCTCCTGCAGGAGTTCACCCAGTCTTGTTTGCATCACGACTCCAAGCTCCGTCCTACAGCTCACGACCTCTTGTTCCACCGAGTCTTGTTCGAAGTCCACTCGCTCAAACTGCTCGCCGCCCATTGCCTCATCAACAACCAGTGTGAGTTTCTCTCTTATGTGCACTGCAGCTACTTGTGTGCATCAGATTTCTTTAGTAATGGCCACACTTGTGTTGCATCTACAGACTTGCTTCCAGAGAACTGTGTGGAGGAGAAAACCAAGTCATTTGACCCCAATGCTGTCATGGCAGAGATTAAACATGAAGACAGACAGGGAGTTCAGCTCAAGTAAAATCATATACCCACCTCGAATCTTCCACTGTCTGCCAGAAAGCATGACAAGTCAAGATCATTGCTCTCTGTTCTCTTTTGTGTCCCCTCTGCAGGTATTCCCACGTGTCCCCATTGGAACTTGACAAGTTTCTAGAGGATGTCAAGTGAGTGTTACTGCAGTGCTTTACTTTCTCAGTTTACTTTCTCAAGTTTAACATCTTGGCCTTTCCTCTCTTCAGGAATGGAATCTACCCATTGATGAATTTTGCCTCAACGCGGCCTCATCCCGTCCCCCGAGCGCTCTCCTTGTCTCAGGAGCAGGTTGAAACGGTCAAGACGCCGACTCCTGAACCCCAGGAGACAGAGACAAGGAAGGTCGGCACCTTAGATTGAACAACAGTAGTGTTAAATGCACAGACTTGCTGGCTGCACATCTCTGCTGGCTACATCTCTAGAGAATGACTCTGTGTTTACGGTACACTTTCAGCAGTATGTCTGGGATGTTGCAACACATGAGATATTTACACATGGAAATCTCCTCATATTTGTTGTTGCCCGCATCTGATTTCAGTGAGACCGTCTCCATGCAGTCAGCTTTGAAGGGGAACAAATTTTGGTGTGAGAGGTCTCACTGTGAATCAAAGCTGACTGCTTGCATTTAAATCCAATACTAAGAATGCATCAGGAGCAACTTTTTAAATTAACCAAATTAAGCAACAGGGCAGTGTTAGACATTGCGCTTATGTGAACAGCAGCTCAGACCTGCAAAACACTGTCACATCACGGTGTGACAGTATCAACTTGTGTGTCTTTGATTAAGATTACTTTTGATTATTTCAGAGCACAGCATATGAGCACGAGCCTATCTGAATATCAATAAAAAATGTCTAGTTTAATATGTTTTAGGTTATTACCTTAGATGGTGTCCCTGCTTAGCATCACGTGTATCAGTGCCAGATATGTTGGGAAAGTGTTAGCAAAAGTTGGATTACAAAAGCTTTCTGCTGCCCTTTAAGTTGTTGTGTGTGTTGCTTGTGTAGGACAAGCACATGCACGTGTCTATGCATGTCTCTCTATTATTGTAATAATAACTATTTATTATCACTCCAAACACTTTAAATATTTAATACTTTGCTTTGCCTTCCTGTTTCAGTGCTTCTTACTCTGTTGTCATTGCAGGTAGTTCAGATGCACTGTAATTTGGAGTCAAATGAAGAAGGGACCAAAACTCATGTGAGTCACATAGTGTTACAGGTACTTTGCCCATTTCAGTGTAAAAACCTGGGCTCCTTAAAGATGAATCCTACTGCAGCATTGCTTTAGCAGCTCTGCATTTCAGTCAGTCAGAATGAATAAATATGAATTCAGTTTGACTTTAATTGAGCCTTTTGGTGTCTCCTTAGCTCTCTTTGTTTCTAAAGATGGATGATAAACTTCACAGGCAGCTCAGCTGCGACATCCTTCCAAGTAAGTTGACATTTCTGAAATATCACAACAGTGTGAGTGTTCGTAGATCATCATCCAGATTGATTCAAGCCCAAACTTCACATCTGGTTGCAGTTTTCATGCAAATTTGTCCATTATTTTCAGAGTGATCCAGCTAACAAACATAAACAAATGTAATAGCCAGATCAACTTCATAACTCACTCTAATGAATTTCCATGTGAGGCAGTGAATCAGTTTGACATATTTATTTATGTTTTGGTTTTTGTGTTTGTTTGTTTTAACCCATCAGACATAAATTGCTGATGGGTTATTGTCATGATTTGTGAATACGATAACTTAAGAACAAGGCGACGTGGGACTTTTAAATTGATACTATGAGTCCATTCAAAGCACTTGTTTGTATAGATTGACCTAGATAACCGTTTTGTCTTTTTATTTGAAAAAAGACACCTGTTGTTTTATTTTTCTTGTATATTTTTCTAACTGAATTATTTTGTATGAAACTTTCAGCTGACACCTCCAAAGACCTCGCCAGTGAACTTGTTCACTACGCCTTCATAAATGAGGTAGACGGAAAAGCTTCTTTGTTTTTACATTTTAATGATCTGGGAACAGGTACAGCAGTAATTTATTCTTTTTTCTTTTCTTTTCTCTTTTGTTTTTTGAAGAGTTTTAACACTTTTTTCCCAAATAAACTTTGACCGCGTCTTGGTGGCTTTGTAGGAGGACAGTGAGAAGGTGGCGGGGTTCCTGGAGAATGCCATCAAACAACACCGGGTCCGAGCGCTCGCTTCTGGGAGCATGCAGTGAGGAGGGGTCCCGACAGGCTCTGGCCCAGATGGAGGGTCCCGGGGCATTGATCACTCAGATGGAGAGAGAGCGAGAGAGGGCAGCGGGTAGGACGAGACAGCCGTGGACCTGAGGAAGAACAGGGAGCTGACCCAATGGGGAATAAAAAAAGGGACAAACACAGATGGATGCTGCACCTTGACAGACAGTAAATCATCCCAGTGAGAAGGAATGAAAAATGCCAACAGTGAGAGTGAAACCGAAGGCGCCTCTGGTTGGAGGACCAGAGGAATCACGGCTGCGTCCAGCAACCCCACAGAGCAGAGGAAGATTGACAAACTCCCTGCCTAAAAGGGCTATCATGCCTTAAGATATCTTACAATCTTAGGTTTTCCATAATGCCACTATCCAGAGCAGATATGTTATACTCACAGATGCAGCAATTACATACTACTACACACAAACGGACATTTTGTTCCTCAAAGCCTCATTTGCACACTTTTATTGGTGATAAACCTCCCTCTCCCTCACAAGCCAGAACCTTCAGTTCACAAGAGTTTTAGGGAATTTAAGATCCCGTCCTATGTGCACTGTTGATACTCATTCAGCTGACTTTTTTTTTCTTCTGTTTAACTGTGAACAGTACATGCATTGCACAAATCTTTTTTTTCTTTGTTCTACACCTTCAAAGTGACACACCTCACTGCACTCTCCGATTGAAAGCTATCTCCACACAGCTAAACATGCCACGCCTGAATGAGGTGATAAGTAATGAGATGATGCCTCTCTGTTTTAGCCTGTAGTGCTCTTACAGGTTTTCCCCCGTGAAAGCCAAAGACTTGCAAAGTGCCTGTTATGGCAGTGAAATGGCATCACCCACAACTTAGCAATTAACACGTTCAGGTTGACTTTAGTCTTAAAACAAGATCAACTTTCCAATTCTTTATTATTAGTCCACAAATTCAGCCTGTGTGGAAGTGAAGAGGAAGTCGAGGCTGAGTAATGGAAGCTTGATTAAGAGCTGCAGCCTTTTTTATTGGACTTATGGATACGATGGTTATGGTCTCTGCTGCCGTCAATATTAGTAGCCTGTGTACAAAAATTGGAATAAATCAACGTGTGATTTGAAAGCGTAGTCTTACTTAAACAGGAGCAAAGCTGTGACTATCTGATGTTAAAATTAATTATTAAAAATTTGCCATTTTGTTCATTAATATTACTGCTATAGTTACTATTATTGTATTTCCCAAACCATTTGAAAATATTAGTACATGAATTTTGTTTTGTAAATATTTCCGTAGGTCTTTCAAAGGTGAAATCCACCCAAATCATGAGAATTCGTTTTTCCTGTGAGGTTTTCATGGACTCCAGATGCTACAGCAGGTGATGAGTGACTGAATTATTTTCCTTTGCATGTTTTTATTTCCCAGAACCACATCTACTCTAGTTTTATTTCACACAGTTCTGGTGTGAAATGTGAAAACGATGGCACTGCAACCCACACAAAGACAAAAATAGAGCTGGCTGTGCATCAGTGCCTGATTTTTTTTTATTTATTTATTTTTGATCAAGAACCTGGTCTCTGAAACATAAAAAGCTGCAATTTGGGTGGATTACTCCTTAATAAAACTGTAGTAAAAAACAGTAGTGATCATCAGCAAAATACTGTTGTCACGTTTTACATAGCTCTGCGTCATTTGTTTTATGGGTCTGTGAGGTTGCAGTTTCATAACAGTTACACTGCTGTACAGTCATTGCCTACACTACTTACTATACTCTATGTCGAGCCTACTTATCAGTACGTCTCTGAAGACAGGAGCCCTGAAGCCTCCCAGACAGTCACCTGCTACAGGCTGTGGTGTACATATTTGTTTGTGGCTATCGAAAGAGGTGTATGTTGGACAACACAAAGCAGTGCCACTATTGCTCTTGTTTGATCCTAGTAAGCTGCATGTCTTAAAAGCCTGCAACCGTCCAGAACTGCATTTTGCCTTTGTCAGTCACAGTTCAGTTCCAGAGAGGACCTGACCATGAAAATGAATGTTTAGACTGTGCAAACATGGAAAAAACCAAACCCTTCCATATCAGTCTTATTTTACGTCAAATGACTTCTTCTTTTTCTTTTTTTATTTCTGTGACTCTGTTGAATAAAACTTGCCTTCAGATGTGTTCTACTTAAACCTTTGGTAAATATTGTAGCTACTGCAATTAAATACATGACAATAAACAAGATGTAATATGCTGCGTGTGTTTTGATATTTCCATGCATGCATTACTAAAGAATTATTTAAATAAGGAACGAGGAATGGTGAATTTGATTTAGTAGTTATTTAGTGTCTTGGGTTGACATGACACGTTAAGACAGGGTACAAAACATTTTATATGCATAATATCAGGATACAATATGATTTATTAAGAATAACAGATTTGTGGTAGTGACGTTTTTAACATTGTTGCTAAATTCAATCATGTTACTCTAATTTTAACTCATTCAGCGTATAATTATTGACTAAAAAGGTAATTACAAATGTTTTTAGCTGTTAGGTTGCAAGGGTTTTATCTGTTGTCTGTTTAATAGTTAAAGTTTTTATATGAATAGTGAGCAAAGATTAGAAAATAAATGCTGAAATTACTGGAAAAAAACAAAAGTTGACTAGTGAAAAGTTAGACATGGTGTATTTCAGAAGTTGTTTACTATAAATTAAGCCCGATCAAAAATAAATGATCGTTTCATTTTGTTATCATTTGTTTCCTAAATTCATAAAAGAACATTATAAAATAAAGGATTTTGATTGATTGACTGTTTTATTTCAAACATAGAGCTAAAATAACAACAAAATACATTGCAAACAAAAAATAAAATAAAATAAAGCCATGCATATTTCTGTATACCACAGAATTTACATGCTCGAAAAGGAGCAGGATAAAGTTTATATTTATCTGATCTTACCTCCCTCAGGGGTGGGTTGTTTGCTTTTCACAATTTGAAACCTAAATTGTCCCCCGACTGTAGATTGACCCAGAAACCTGTAACTGAAAGCAGCTACACTGATCTATGGATACATCCCTAGTGAAACCTAAAGGCAGGGGCGATTTTAGCCCATTTTTGGGGGTGCTTCAGCACCCCCAAAGATTTCTTACTTTTTTTGACAATATTTGCTGTTTGTGTGACACACTACTAAAATATAAAAAGCATACAGTACTTAATTGAGATGGAACATTTTAACAACAAAAGTATAGATAACCCCTCCCCTCCCAAAATGGTTTGTTCCAGCTCGGCTCTCCCCTACTCTGGCTCTAGCGCCCTTTCTGCCAGAGCCATGGTGGCTGAGATGCAGCGGAGCGGAGGTGGAAGTGCCTGGCTTAAAACAGGACATATTAGCTGCATTTAACCTTCAGTTACTCTTTATATAGTTAGGTAGGAGTCAGACCATGTTTCTTTTTAGCTGAAAAACATTACACCCAGGTAACCTGCAGTGTTGAAAACGTGTTTTCCGACGATGTTTGCTACCCTACAATTCCTCCTCGTGTAGTAAAATCAGCCACATTTGACCGTCCTGTTGCTCCCATTGAAATTTATATAGCCTATTTAAAATCTAAAACTTAAAATTGTCCGTAGCCTACTGTTGTTACCACTGTCCCGTTTGAAATGGAATGAGAGAAGCTGGTTATTTTTGTCATATGTGCATGTGCCGATATTAAACCCTGGAGCCACATTCAGGTAAAAGTGTAAAATCAAATGATCTGTCAATAAAGGATAATGTTGGATCAGTGTTTCAATATTTATATCTTTTATTAGATGTACATGTGGTTTGGTTATTTGCCTTTTGTTTGAAAGTACACTGAGAGAGGACTTTTTTATTAGTGATCTTAATAGTATTTATTTTTTCATATTAATGTAATTTTTTCATTCAATTGAATACAATCTATTTGTGTATGATTGTCAGTCCAAAGAGGGAGAGAGGAAAGAGGGGAACGTGAGGAGAAAGTACAAGGTCAGGAAGAACCAGGTAAGGAAACAGAGAGGGAATAGTGACAGGCAAAACAGAAACTGTTAAACTGCTTGAGAGAGTTGACCACCAAAAGTGATTTGCCAATCTCAAGGTGAGGCGACATAGGTTAAAATAAAAGAAAAAATCTGCAGAGCCATAGTAGTATCTGCAGTAAAGATCTTTTCATACATTGTATACATTGTACCATGGGCAAAGTTGCCTCCATTTTTATAATTATTTTTATCAATATTTTGTACATTTAAAGGACTCTATTTTTGGAGTGTATTTTTATGTATCTGTTGCATTATACATACATATTAAAAGTGAATCTCTGTCCAAAAAATGCACTCAGTTTACTTCTTACTCACTATGATCATCATTCATCATTTTCCCCCAGTAATTAAGGTTACGATATGTATTTTTTTTTTAATTCCAATCCATTCTTCTTTTGCAGCATTTAAATAACCTTTATCAGATTTGATGGTTTTGTTACAGACTTTAAAAAAAGTGTTTTGCCTTTCTTTCACAAATGTGGGGATTGTGTTAAAATGTACAAAACAATGATGTCATGTTTTGTGACGAGGACCCAGGCAGAGAGAGACTTGATGAATTTAAGAATCTTATGATTTAATAAAGAAATTTGCAGACTTGCACAGGTAAAATTATGATGACTGATAACGGAGATGAAGACAACAGATGACGAGGACAGGGAGGAACAGGGGTTTAAATGCACCAAGGAGACAGTCAGAGGGAACTCGGGACAACTGGAGAAATTTAAGGATGCAGGGACTCACAGAGACAGGGAAGAAGTCTCGTCGTGATGAGTAAAGTTTATCTTGCCTGGCTGGGCAGCTCTCTGGGTGCTAAGCACCCCCAAAGCTCTGATCCTAGAATCACCCCTGCCTAAAGGTTTACCGGATAGATCATCGGACAGAGAAGCAACTGATGTAACAGTTAGTGTAATAGAAATGCAGGAGTGTATAAGAATATTAAAAAAAAATAAACTTACAAATTATGTTTATTGTGTTTAATTTAAGGAGATAGTGATTTGACCCTTACACAATGAATGTCAGTCCTCTAACCTGGATATACAGGACTGGCAAAATAGTATTTATTCTCTAGGTTTTCTGGGATCTGGTCATTCTAGTGCTATCTAGCTAGAGTAACTGATTGAAAACAACACAATTGGAATGATATGATACATGAAATTATGAATAATGTCACAGAAACTAATAAATATAGCCTGAAGGTTGCATGGATAAAAATGCGCATTAACTCCCGCCCCCCAACATCGCGAGAAATAGTGTTCTCGCGATATCTTTCATTGAAAACAGACAATTCTCGCGAGCGTTGACGTGCGGGCCTCTACGAGAAGGTGTGCTTCATGGCAGTTACGGACACTGCGGTAAATAATTTCCTTGATAAAGAGGCACATTAACAGATTTCAGCTGTAGCGGTCGCTACGTAAGTAAAATGCGATGTATCTTAGTATTTAGGTGCACCGTGTGTTCTTTAAATTTGACAGCGTATCCTTGTGGGGAACGTGCAGATTGATTCACGCGCCATAGCAATGAATGCCTAGCATTAGCTAATATCAGCTAGCAGCAAAGATAACGCTATCTGAATAGAGACCAGGCCTTGCTAATCAATGCGGAGCTTCTTGTACTGATTGTGCCATTGTAAGGTCATCCAAGTGCAACAAAGAGGTTGCAGTTAAGATTTATATATTCCTCAGTTAAAAAGTTCTTAGGGAAAGGTTGAACTTTAGCCCACTTACTACTACTTCACTCAGCTAACGTATACACAACGCGAGGCTAGCGTTCATGCGCATTACCCTGGCTCACTAAAGATCTGATCAAAGACGGCTGCTTATATATGGAGTTCATTGTAAAATGATGCTAGCGCCCTGCTTTTGTTATTGTTAGTCTGAAGACGTTTTTTATTTCCCCTAGAAATTGTTGACTTGTTAAAGCTTCCCCATCAGTGCTCATCCCCTTGGGGGCTTTTCCGCCTCAGTCTGGTGGACCCAGCGATTAGCGGGTTGCGTAGGTAAGGAGCCCATCCAGTCCCGCCTGCTTTAAAAAAAAAATCCGGGTGTATGTCCTTTAAATGTTGACCCATTTAGCGATATCCTGTTCATTTTGAGATGATGTAATTTCTCATTGAAATTAAGTGCGAATGAACAGTGTACACGTGCAGGGGTTTATGCTCTTGTTTCTCAGTGTTTTGTTTAAAATGCTCTGTTCTCTCGACTGCAGGGTGGTGAAGCTCTGACGATGGAGAATGGACAGGGCACGGGCTCCAAGCTTGGCCTGCCGCCTCTCACCCCAGAGCAGCAGGAGGCACTTCAGAGGGTAAGACATTAAACTATCTGCTGGTGATCATGTTATAAACAAATGTCCGATGTAGGGGTGGGCGCTAGAGCCTCAAAATTAAATCACAATATTTTCAGTACTGGTTCTTATGATGAAAGAAACAAAAGCAGTGTATTTTTCATTCTTCTTTTCCAATGAAGCTTCAGTCACTGATGACACACTTCCTCATTTGAAGCGTGAATCTATTGAAACAAGGTGCCAGTGGCAGCATTATAGTGCAACAGTAATGACACAGCATAAGTCAAATGTAAACACAAAAGTAGAAAATAAAATAACTGCTGAACTCCATATTTTAACAATAACTAAAGGAACTTAATCTTGTAACTCATCAGGAGCTGCACAACATTGGCACATAATAAAAGTGAAAAATTGTTTCTGTCTGGGGTGTATCTTTGGTCGAGCTTTTTAACCAGCTGTTTAAAGCTATCCTTTTACGCAATGTAACTGCATCTGTAATTTCCATTTTGTAATTTCCATATTCACAAGGGGTCAAACAGCAGATAGTGCTGCAAGTTTTATTTGTCAGATTGTTACTTTGCGAGGCGCACAAGGGGACATAAATGAATGACATTCGTACAGCAATCATATTGCGATATGACACTTTTTTTTTTTTTATATTGTGGAAAATTTTAAACCCGTATTATCCCAGATCATATATTATGGAAAAAACCTAGTCCAATGTTGTTTTTCCTTTTCCACTACTCGCCCCCTGAACCAGATTTACTGGCCCTTTAAATATATTTTTACAGGCACAAAAGGAAACAAAACCTCATCTGCAAAGTAATCAATCACTTAAGCTTTTAATTAGTTCATTACACCCCCTAGACTCATCGCTGCATGGTGCCGTCGATGAGATCGCTGCTGTCAGCTTGCATCAGAGTTTTATTTTCATCTTGTTCTTAATTCACCACCTTTATCACTTTGTCAAATAAAAGTTAGTGGACAGGAGCAGCAGAAAATACTAGAATTAATTTTTAACTTAATTCTTTACTGCTGTTGTGTTATTATCATTTTTATAGAGGAAAAACACGTCATTCTTGGCCTTAATCTTCTAATGTTTAACAGCCTCTTTCCTTCTGTAACGTTTCTTTTGATGTGAAACTTGCCATAAACCAGTTATTAAACCAAACCAGTAACTTGCAGTTAGCAACAGGTAATGTGCTATTAATTTGAAATTTATTAACACTGGTTATGAAAATTTTAGATTTTTTTTTTTTTTTTTTAATTACCTCAAATATACCACATTGAGCACAGGGATATGTCTACTTGTTATACTTTTATTTCTTTTATGTCACATATATATAAAACCCTCCTTTCATAACTTTTAGTAGGGGATTAGAAGCCCCTTTCAGATGTTGAATGCATAACCGTGCGGGCTTCATCTGTCTGTTAACATGACTGAATTCAGACAGTGCTACAAACTTAATGGGACAAACCACAATACACCAAAAGACCTGTAATGAATTAGGTTTTAGTTTAATGACTCAAGTCAGATCCTGTTGGTTCTTAAAGGAATGTCAGTCTTCTTCTTTTGGCTAATTTTAAATAAGATATTAATGAAGTTACAGCTGTTGTTCTTCGTGGTTAAACATGTGCCAATCTACCTGAAATCTTAAGGCACGTCAGTTAGGAGCCATTGATTTTGCTGCGGTTTCAAGATCAAGCAGTATGCAGTCAGACTTGAAGTGATACACCTGTTATTGGCTCTTTTACTAAGGGTTCCTGTAGTGACTTATAGGAAATAGTGGCTGTAATGTAAAGGTGTGTCTGAAAGAGCTACACATGGCCGATACCAAAGTGTTTAATGTGCTTTTTAACTGTATGCATATTAATATCCAAGACTGAAAGTAGAAAAAGTAGCTTTACATCCCCGTATTTAAAATGATTTATCCCCAAATCTGACTAAAATTTGCAAAAAGAAGTTTCTAGAAGTCAAATATGCCAGTGAACAATGAAACATCAAGAACAACCAGACTTTCCAGCATTTCAAGTATTTATCTTAACTGCACCATCTGCAAATATCTCCCAAAACCTGCAGTTATTCAACTGTTTCTAATGCATAAACTGCAAATAATTAGTTTATTATATGAGAAATCCTGTTTTGTTTTGGGGGGTTTTGTTTTTTTCCTCTTATTATAGACTTTTTAAAAATTTAGGATTAAATGAAAGTTTGGATTTTAGCCTAGCCGTGTCACATAGATGAACTGATCTTTTATTCATCTGTGGAATTTACATATAATTTCTCTTCTCCTCTCCCAGGCTAAGAAGTATGCCATGGAGCAAAGTATTAAGAGTGTGTTGGTGAAGCAGACCATCGCCCATCAGCAGCAACAGCTCACCAACCTCCAGGTGAGATGTGTGAAACTATTTGGTAATCTGCCAAACAAAATCTTTGTTGTGCATGTGTCACCTGTGAGTCTTGACTGTAGACAGAATATCATAGTCTTTTCTCGCACTGGTAATTCAGCCATCTCTACTGTCACAAGTCGGTTTGGGCTTAGCTCTTTGGGAAGTCTTGCCTTTCTTCTACCACGTGCTGTGAAAAAGAACGCATGTGTAGACCTTTTGCCCTTTGCTTTTGCCTCTGTTCTCTTTCAGATGGAGACGATCATCATGAAGGCTTTGGTTATCATGTTAAATGCTTTGCACTTTTAAAGGGAACTTGCTTGTATTTGTTTATTGCTGTGTGGTGAGCTATAATTTAGCTAAAGGAGGTAAATCCTCACTGTATATTGTTTAGAGGGAGGGTCTGATTATAGTGTAAGCCTTACTGCTTTTGTCTATTTAGCAAAGCAATGACCTTTTAAAAAAAAGAAAGAAAGAAAAGCAAAGCTAAGGGATATCTAACCTACTTTTCAGCACTTTTTTCATCTTTACTGTCTTTCAGATGGCAGCAGTGACAATGGGCTTTGGAGATCCTCTCTCACCTTTACAATCGGTCAATAGATTATTAAATTTTTTTTTTTCTGTGCGCATTCCCAATGGAAAGGACTGTTACCCTTCTTTTACTGTTGCAATAGCAACAGTCCCTGCCTTTTTTCCTAACCAAAGAATGCATATTTTATAAGAAAACTTGGCTTTCTACACCTAACGTACCTGCGACTTTACTGCAATCTCTTCTGAGATGACTGGCTGTTGTTAATCGTCGAAGCGCTTCCTTTGCTTTCTTGCGTTGCAGTGGGATATTTTGTTTGTGTATTTTTTATTTATTTATTTTTTTAAGAAGAAGATAGAATAAAGGCTGTTTAAAACACTTTAAATGGCTTTTATAGGACTTTATTGGAGGTTTGTAAATGTGAGAAAAGTCACGTCTTTTTGAAAAATATGCATTTGCTCGTTTTACAAAACAAAAAAAGCAAAGCTCTTGGCATGGGACAAAAGAGGGATAGCAATCCCTTTAATGGACCAAAATGAGAGAAATTGTGGGACAGGGCTATTTTTTGGCCATCTCAAAGTCAAGCTCTTTTTTTTTTTTCTGTTAAATGAACAAGTCATCTTCCCTCGATGTTATACTTTACGAACTTATTTTTGTTGGTGACACAGTGAAAGTTAAGAGAAGCAGTAAAGGCGTCAGTAAAACAGAGCAGCTTTCGGGGATTAAAGCGCCCCTCACCTTAGACTTGAGAAGAAAGTTTCAAATGCTTTCATCAAGACTTTGTATGGATTTCGTTTGAACTCCACGATTACTTTTGTTACCTTACTTGCATCCCCGGACTACAGGTCAGTTACTGAAGCCAAAATTTTTGTGAGGGCTGTGCATGTCAATCACATCAATGTGTTTTCCTCCATATGTCTGTTCAGTAGTAACAGAATAGAGGACATACTGTAATCGCCTCTGATGACATCAGTGTTTTTTTTGTTTTTGTTTTCTTTTTATAAATGTTAATATTTTTCCCACAAAGTTCTGTCCATTGCAGTATCCCATTATTACCCTATTTACCTGTCCAGACCCCCCTTTACTTGGAATTGGCCTCTAACAATTTTGGGGAAAGCAAGCACAGTAGAAAATACACATATATTCTTTCTGTGTGTGTGTATGTGTGTTTGTTTCTCCTCCTTTCTTTTACTCTCTAATGCTTATTATGTCTTGTTTCCCTTGGTTGGTAGGTGGCAGCTCAGAGGCAGCGCGCTCTAGCGATCATGTGTCGGGTGTATGTGGGCTCCATATACTATGAGCTTGGTGAGGACACCATCAGACAGGCTTTTGCCCCGTTTGGTCCAATCAAGAGCATTGACATGTCTTGGGATTCGGTTACAATGAAACACAAGGTCAGTGTTGAACTTTGACTTGAGACGTGGCGTAGATTGCAAAGAAAGTGTGTGCAGGTTATTCTTGACCTTTGTCTGACAATGCAGGGATTTGCCTTTGTGGAGTATGATGTACCAGAGGCTGCTCAGCTGGCCCTGGAGCAGATGAACTCAGTCATGCTGGGAGGACGAAACATTAAGGTATGTTGGTGTGGAGAAAAACATCTCTCAAGTGCTTAAGATCAGGTGGACAGAGTTTGAATAGTTGGATACACCTTAGCAGGATTTCTGTCGTAAAAGCTGTTAAGATCCAGTAGCTATACAGCAGTATCTTTATGAATATTTTGAAACATTAAGAAAGCAAGACAAAAAAGACTGCTCCTCTTATCGATACACATGGTTATCAATATCCAGACATTTTTTTATTTTAATGCATATATATATTGCAGTTAAGCAAAAAAAAAAAAAAAAAACTTGCAGGGAAAGAAGGGTGTTTGGCTTTACTGTTAGCTTCCTTCATGAAGAACAGGTCTGGATCGGACCAATGTCTGATTGTATTGTTGCAACCCTAGTTATAAGTGAACAGGTAAAAGTGTATCTAGACTCAACATTTCCATGTGTTTATTTTATTTT
This sequence comes from Pelmatolapia mariae, assembly GCF_036321145.2. Lineage (NCBI taxonomy): Eukaryota > Metazoa > Chordata > Actinopteri > Cichliformes > Cichlidae > Pelmatolapia > Pelmatolapia mariae. Next base: position 15,375,858 of record NC_086235.1, on the reverse strand, counting down.
TTTCATTCTTTCATAACTTCATAGTTTTTTCCCAAGCTGTTTTTAGGACTGATGGCCCGCCGGTCGGGTAATACACTGGTGGGAACCCTACTGGTATTTAGATTACTTCCTGCCATTAGGAATATGAAGTCCTGATATGCAAAATTGCTTAAATGTATAATCAAAGTCACTTTATTTAAGTGAAGACACTAATTTGTGATTGTGCTTGTGTTTCTGTTAATTTTCAGGTGCGTGTTGTATGAATGAAGATGCGTGTGTAGTTTTTTTGTTTGTTTTTTGTGTGTGTGAGTGCACAAGTGTGTGTTGGCCTTCCATGATGCCATCAAGGCTTGTATTAGTGACCAAGTGACCAGTGGGATGCCTAGCAGCAGATAACATCGCTCTGTGCCCATGGACTGCTGATGATGGGTTGCGTCTGGTTGGTGTTACTTGGCCGCCCCATCTGTAGTACAGATCCTAGTCTCCCTCAGATGCTCGTCTTACTCGGGGAGCTCAGTTCTTTTGCAAAGGAGAGAATGTAACGAGTCTGTGCAGCGCTAGCACCAAATATTCAATGCGTTCCTTTAGCCACTAGCTCAGACTGCAGAAATGTTGTTTTTAATACAAAGTGTAGTTTCTCTTTAATAGTATTACAGCTATTTACAGGACCGGCTTTGCATTTGCATTGTAAATGAGTTGATATTTGACACCCTTATAGTCAGGTTCTTTTTAATTATTGATCCTCAGCTGGTAGATGTCTTTTTTTTTAATATTTGGCTTTTAAAGGAAGAGAGAGAGAGTTAAGTTTTATTTTGTTATTCTTTTGTCTAATGATTAATGTAATCAGTATTTTATCCTTGAAATTTTCTCCTGTTGGGAAAATGCTATAGTGTTTTGTAATTTAAAAAACACTTATTAGAAGAGACGAGTGGCTTTGACTGAGCATGGTGGCTGGTGAAAGTGAGCCTTGCAGGGACATAGAGCTTTGTGGTAGGTGCGTTCTCAGGTAATGCAGTAAAGGCTTTACTCAGTAGCCCTGGTGGTTTGATCTGTGCTATAGGTTGGGCGGCCAAGTAACATCGGTCAGGCGCAACCCATCATCGACCAGCTGGCAGAAGAGGCGCGTGCTTATAACAGGATCTACGTGGCGTCCGTCCACCCTGATCTGTCAGATGACGACATCAAGAGTGTGTTTGAGGCCTTTGGAAGGATCAAGTCATGCACATTAGCCAGAGACCCCACCACAGGGCGACACAGAGGCTTTGGCTTCATTGGTGAGCTTGGGGGGGGCTTGCATTCTCTCGTACTTTCGTGTTGCTATAAATCTGCTACTAACTGCGGTTTTTATTTCCTTTACAGAGTATGAAAAGCCTCAGTCAGCCCTGGACGCCGTGTCTTCTATGAACCTGTTTGACCTGGGTGGTCAGTACCTGCGGGTGGGCAAAGCAGTAACGCCTCCCATGCCCTTACTGACCCCCACGACCCCAGGTGGTTTGCCACCTGCTGCAGCTGTGGCTGCAGCGGCAGCCACTGCTAAAATAACAGCCCAGGCAAGTATGAATCCCTTCCAAAGGGATTTAATGGCCTTCCAGGTAAATATGACACAGAACTAGCTAGCTATGACACCAGTACAGATAACATTAGCATTTATACTTAGAGAAGGCCACTTTGTTGTCAGTTTACTATTGGTATTATTAAAAATTTAAAATGTAACCTTATTTTAATGCAGTTTGACGTCTTCAAAACTCAAACAGAACCTATAAACACGGTGAAAGACTCATTTGTTTTTATATGCTGTATATATGTTAACCTGAGTGGTGAAAGTTCCTCACCTTTACTGATTAGCACAGCTCTTCCTTGTATAATGTCATAATTTTAAAAGTTTAGCATCACTGCTTAGATATTTTTGACTTGCTAAGAATACTTAATTACTTTGTAACCTCGATTCTCATTGAAGAGAGGCAATGTTGAGTTGATTGTTTGCCATGTTGTGTGATTGTTGACTGTGCTGCCTTGTGTTGTGTTCTGTGTGTTTCCTTTGCCTAATGTCTTCGGCCCCCCCTCTTTTAAGGAGGCTGTAGCTGGCGCGTCAGTCTTAGGAGCGTTAACTGCACCTCAACTTCTCAGTCAGCAAATGGGAATACCTCAGGCTGTTATGGCTGCCCAGGCACCAGGGGTCATCACAGGTATGCACCAAGACATGAGCAAGTCCTTTTTTTTGTGCTAAAGAAAGGGTTTTGTTTTTAACAGCACAATTTAGTTAAATTAAACAGCTTTAAAGACAGTGAACACACTGTTAGTTTGAGCACTTTTAACTGTACGGCATCTGGAAAATGAGAAAATCAGAAGTGGGTGTAAACTTGCTTTCCTGTGTGAGTTATCTTAGTGACTTCATGTCTCACCTACACTTGAACTTCAAGTGACCCAGTGGCATCAGCCTTGTTTATTTGTGCCTTTGTAATATTTTTAGTCATGACAGTATTTCCTGCCATGAATTTATTAATCTGTTTCTCCTATAACTTTTTATACTTTACAGGAATTGGCTCATTGGTGTAATACGGATAATGGAAAATTGTGTGAGGTCGTTTGTGACCTCCTAATTGGGCATTTTAAGTATTTTGAGCTCTGAGCTTTTCTGCATAAAATATTTTAAAACAGAAGGATGAAAGGGTGAAACGCCTATAATAATTCATAGGGTTTTTGTTTTCTTTAACAGATGATCTAATAAATTTTATAATTCAAATAAGACCATAATTTAAACAGGAATATACAAGTATTCCTGTATAAGTGACTCTGTTACCGCAGTCACAAAAATGAGGGTTGAAGCTCCTTCAATCAAGTGGACTAAAGGAGAACGGCACGTTAAATTTGCAGATGATAGATTTTGTGTAGTGATGTCAGCATTAATCTCATTAAAATGATGTTAACACCATAACCGCATTAACACAGCTAATCTCCGTTAGCGAGTTAGCGTCAACGTGTTAGCACGGTTAGCTCATTGACGCCGTCCAGCCCCACGCACGGGGTGATCCGCCCTAACTTGCTAACTGAACTTTATGGTGTTTAACGTCATTTTAACGAGATTAACGCCGACAGCACTAATTTTGTGGTAGAAATTTCAATAAATGAACCACATTTCATTAATCAAAAGTCTGGCACCTCTACTCTGGTGACTTGGTACTGTTTGTAATTTTTTGTTTTGGAGTTTTTTTGGCACATCAGTAAAGGAGTTGACGTTATAGATGATGGGATTGTCTTATCCAGGACTAATAGTTGTACTGTGGACCCGCCCATTGTCACTGACTGTGTCTGCCTTCCCTGACAAGGTGTGACTCCAGTGCGTCCTACCATACCAATGGTTCCCCAGGTCGGTCTTGTGAACCCCGTGCTCGCGTCACCACCAGTGCTGTCTAATCAGGCTGGTGGCTCCAACCAACAAGAGAAGAAAGAGGAGAAAGAAGAGACGCTTCAGGATGGTACAGGGCAGGAGATGCTGAGTGATCAGGAGCACATGAGCATCTCAGGCAGCAGTGCGAGACACATGGTGATGCAGAAACTGCTTCGAAAATCAGAGGTGATTTATTTTTTAATTTATTTTTTTAATCTAGGAACACTTATTTACTTCCTTATCATCACTTGTGTTTACTTTATTCCTGTCCTTCCACTCTGCAGTCCACAGTGATGGTGCTTCGAAATATGGTCGGACCAGAGGACATTGATGATGACCTGGAGGGCGAGGTGACAGAAGAGTGCGGGAAGTTCGGCTCCGTGAACAGAGTCATCATATACCAGGAAAAGCAAGGAGAAGAGGAGGATGCCGATATCATTGTCAAAATCTTTGTAGAGTTTTCCATGGCCTCTGAGATGAACAAAGCTATCCAGGCACTCAACGACCGCTGGTTCGGGGGTCGCAAAGTTGTCGCCGAAGTGTATGACCAAGACCGTTTCAACAGCAGTGACCTCTCTGCATAAAGTGTCGGAAATGGCTCACCAGCACCCATCTCCCATAACTGTCGCCCCAAACCCATCTCAGCCACAGTCACTGCAGCTAAAGATGCGGGCCTCTGAAACCTATTATGTTCTCCTCTTTGTTTTTGTTTTTTTGTTTTTGTTTTTTAAAATTGCTGTTGATATTAATGTTAAAAGCTCCATTTGGGAGATTCATTAAGATATTTCTGTGTCAGATTTTTTTTTTTTCTTTTTCTTTTTTTTTTGCTTTGTGATCTGTGAAGACTCCCTTTTGGTGCAAGTTTTGAATTTTTGTAATCCAATCTGGTATAAGTTTAAAAAAAAATTAGTTTTTGTTTTCTTGCTTTTAGCCCCTTTTATTTTCTTTCATGAAATTGCCGAACATGTAAAACACTTTTTCTTTGTACAATAAAGGTTATTGTTTGTCCACAAAAAGTGTGGCGTTTATAATCTTATAGCAGAGTAACTCTTCAGTTTATTTAGATGTATGAATAATTTCTTATTCAGTTGCTCATTAAGCCATTAAGTACAAAAAGGCAGCTGCAACTGCTGGTCTAAATGAAGCAAGATTAATTATGTAATTATATATTAATTATTAGCAAGATACATTATGTCAGCTAAGTCAAGTTCAAAGCTGGAAGGTGGCTTTGTTTTCAAGGGCTCGATCACTATGGTAACCCATGCTGACCATATAACCTGGTTCAGAGTAGGTTATGTTCAGATTTGGGTCTAAAATTTGATTCCAATGCCACATTTACATTAATTTTATTTACAATACACAATACATATTTAAGTAATATGTAGGGGTTTATTTCTTTTTACTAGAATATTTTTTATTTGGGGGTTCTGTCAAGCTAGCTAAGCTTTAGCTGGATTGACTTTTTTCCCCATTCATATTACTTTATGAGCCACATGCTGCCTAAACTGATCTCAGTTTGGCCAGGTCAATAAAACCACTGCACAAGATATTTTCTGCTTTCTTTAGTATAAAGAAGTAGTCATAGTCAGACCTACATCAGTAAAAAGCCATAAAAAATATGTGCAGAGATTTTGCAAGTAAGCAAAAACTGTATTTAAAATTCTAAGATTCAAAAACCTTTTCTAGATCTAGAAATACTTTTAACTCTACTAGACTTTTTCACTCGTGTAGTGAGACTGGCATCTGTGTAAAAGGAATAACATTTTATATTTATTTATTGAATTTTAAACTGGAGTAGTTAGTGACTTTGTGCAATTTTCTCCAATTGAAAAACCATCCAGTGGGCTGAACTGAACTTTGACAGGCTGGTTGTGGCCCCTGGTGGCATCATGGGCCTACAGTAGTGGTTGGTTTTCAGACCTGAAAAACACAGGATTAGAGAGTAGTACAATCTTTTTGGTGTTTTCAGGAAAGGGTGTGTGATTTCACATGATGCCATGGTTAAATTGTTTGGGGATAGAAATAAGACTCGTTAGTTGTAAAATTGCGCAATATTAACGTTTTATTGCTCAGAATTGCCCTCAGGCAGCCCCATGTCCAGTAAACGTTTCATGAATGAGGGCGTGGAAGTCATTGCCAGGCATCAATTTAAGGTTGGGCTTCCTTTTCTAACACATAGTTTCAAGAGAACATGATGGAAAACGGAAGCAAGATTATTAGCTTTAGAAATCTTGTGTATAACGGTGTGAAGAAGTCTTTCATTATGTCAGCGATAAGTGGTTTGGACAAAAGGTTTTGAGCATGAAGTGAAAATAAAGGGGGTCTTTAAAGATTACTTCTTTGGTTATTGAAACTGTACATATCTACATCTGCATGATAGTCCAATGATATCTTGATAGGTAGGCCTCAATCTAAATCACTGTGCAGATATATTTCAAGTCTTTTTCTTCTTCTTTCAGCTGTTTCCTGTAGAGTCACCAAAGCAGTTCTGCGATATGTACAGATCAAACACAGGATCAAAATATCATGTAGTTGTACTGTGTGTAACTAGAAAGAATGAATAATAAAATAAAATAGAAAGCTGTAACAATATGACATAAAATACAGTGGGATGCAAAAGTTTGGGCACCCTTGTTAATAGTCATTATTTTCCTGTATAAATCGTTGGTTGTTACAATAAAAAATGTCAGTTAAATATATCATATAGGAGACACACACAGTGATATTTGAGAAGTGAAATGAAGTTTATTGGATTTACAGAAAGTGTACAATAACTGTTTAAACAAAATCAGGCAGGTGCATAAATTTGGGCACTGTTGTCATTTTATTGATTCCAAAACCTTTAGAACTAATTATCGGAACTCAAATTGGCTTGGTAAGCTCAGTGACCCCTGACCTACATACACAGGTGAATCCAATAATGAGAAAGAGTATTTAAGGGGGTCAATTTTAAGTTTCCCTCCTCTTTTAATTTTCTCTGAAGAGTAGCAACATGGGGGTCTCAAAGCAACTCTCAAATGACCTAAAGACAAAGATTGTTCACCATCATGGTTTAGGGGAAGGACACAGAAAGCTGTCTGAGAGATTTAAGCTGTCTGTTTCCACAGTTAGGAACATATTGAGAAAATGGAAGACCACAGGCTCAGTTCAAGTTAAGGCTCGAAGTGGCAGGTCAAGAAAAATCTCGGATAGACAGAAGCGACGAATGGTGAGAACAGTCAGAGTTAACCCACACACCACCACCAAAGACATACAACATCATCTTGCAGCAGATGGAGTCACTGTGCATCGTTCAACCATTCGGCGCACTTTACACAAGGAGATGCTGTATGCGAGAGTGATGCAGAGGAAGCCTTTTCTCTCCCCACAGCACAAACAAAGTCGCTTGAGGTATGCTAAAGCACATTTGGACAAGCCAGCTTCATTCTGGAATAAGGTGCTGTGGATTGATGAAACTAAAATTGAGTTATTTGGGCATAACAAGGGGCGTTATGCATGGAGGAAAAAAAACACAGCATTCCAAGAAAAACACCTGCTACCTACAGTAAAATATGGTCGTGGTTCCATCATGCTGTGGGGCTGTGTGGCCAGTGCAGGGACTGGGAATCTTGTCAAAGTTGTGGGACACATGGATTTCACTCAGTATCAGCAGATTTTGGAGACCAATGTCCAGGAATCGGTGACAAAGCTGAAGCTGCACCGGGGCTGGATCTTTCAACAAGACAACGACCCGAAACACTGCTCAAAATCTACTAAGGCATTCATGCAGAGGAACAAGTACAACGTTCTGGAATGGCCATCTTAGTCCCCAGACCTGAATATTATTGAAAATCTGTGGTGTGAGTTAAAGAGAGCTGTCCATGCTCGGAAGCCATCAAACCTGAATGAACTAGAGATGTTTTGTAAAGAGGAATGGTCCAAAATACCTTCAACCACAATCCAGACTTTCATTGGGACCTACAGGAAGCGTTTAGAGGCTGTAATTTTTGCAAAAGGCGGATCTACTAAATATTGATTTCATTTTTTTTTTTTTTTTTTTTTTTTTTTTTTGTGGTGCCCAAATTTATGCACCTGCCTGATTTCGTTTAAACAATTATTGCACACTTTCTGTAAATCCAATAAACTTAATTTCACTTCTCAAATATCACTGTGTGTGTCTCCTATATGATATATTTAACTGACATTTTTTATTGTAACAACCAACGATTTATACAGGAAAATAATGACTATTAACTAGGTTGCCCAAACTTTTGCATCCCACTGTAAATATGAGGTATCAAAGTAGAAGTATGAATTACACAAGATATATTAAAGCCTATATATTACTTTCAATGCTGATCATGACATTTTAATTCAAATGCTTTGTGATTTGGTTGGTTTTCATCATATCTAAAGCATAGAAGTGTTTATGGTCCAGTTAGTACCTTCAGTTAGATCTGGAGAAATAAAGATTCAGTCAGGGGTTCCTCAGGGATCTGCTCTTGGTCCAGTACTCTTTAACCTTTACATGTTTTGCATGGTACTATCAGAAAGAAGTTAATGGCCATTAACTTAGAAGTTTCTAAGTTAATGGCTTTAACTTAGAAAAAAACAAAACTTAGATAATTCGTTTCTCTAACTGACTTCCGAGAAACTGTTTAATTTGGAGGACTATCCAAATCATCAGTAGGATGACTTCAACTCGTTCGGAATGCAGCAGCCACAGTCCTTACACACACATGGAAAAGTTACCCTCCATTTAAAAGATCTGCACTTGAAGACCTGACAGGTTTAGTAGGGTTTTAGACACTGAGCAAGTCATAGACGATATGTCCACCCATCCATTTTCTTCCACTTTTCCAGTTCAGGGTCACAGGGAGACAGCACTGCAGCCTATCCCAGCTGCCATGGGGCAGGGTATACCCTGGACAGGTTGCCAGTCTATCACAGGGCTAACAGAGAGAGACAGGCAAATATTCGCACATTCACACCTACAGCCAGTTTAGAGTTGGTAGTTAACCTAACCCCATTACCCAGATGTCTTTGGGGTGTGGGAGGAAGCCAGAGTACCCTGAGAGAACCCAAACAGATGCATATTTGACAGTATTATCTGTTTGATCCCAGTTCAACACAAAATTACCTTTAAAATCCTTCTACTAGTTCATTAAGCACTCAGTGATTTGGCCCAACAGTACATCGATGACTTGCTCAGTGTCCATAACCCTACTAGACCTTTCAGGTCACCAAGTCCAATCTTTTAACTGCTGCCAGAATTAGATCTAAGTGTGCTGATGATGCTTTTAGTTATTGTGGTCCTGTTTACTGGAACAAGCTGCGTGCTGACCTGATCTCTGCATACATTTAAACACAGACTCAGAAATGTTTTATGTTAAAAGCTCTACATTTAACTCTCTTTGTGTGTGTGTGTGTGTGTTTTAACTTATATTTTACTTCTTTGTAAAAATGTGCTATGTCAGTTTTATGGTATAAAAATTGTATATTCGTTGTATATTCCTGTTCATGCTTTATGTGTAAAAATCTGAGCCATACAAGGATTCTTGCAGATATATGCATTATTGCAGTTTAAAATAAAACTAAAGCCTAAGTTAAATAGTAAAAAGCCTATAAGCATTATGACCATTTTGACCATCATGACCATTAGATGAAAATGTAATTTTTTTTTTTTTTTTACTAGCATTCAATGTTTGAAAAGCTTTTCTCCTTAACCTTGCTGAGAAATACCGCTGGGTGGCGTAATAAAGCAAGTCGTGGCCTCCGTTACAGAGGCGCAAAGCGGCGATGTTCTAGCTCAACCGAGCCCAGCCCCCCACACGGCAAACCGGCCTGCCTCGGTTCAACAGGGGAGGTAAGCGCGGCTGCGCACGGAGCTCCAGCACTTGCTACTGGCATTTTCACGCACGTCGGACTAAAAGAAAACTAACTGGGAAGTTTATTTGGATAATTTTGAGATGTCACTAATATACCCCAAAGGCCGGCGTTTTCCATAGGTTTTATTATATCAGTATTAGCCAACGGCAGCTAGGCACAAAGACGTGCAGTCATCTATACTAGCCGATGTTGGCTAACTAACTAGCTTGAGGACATCCTACTATCATACTCGGGTTAATCTCTGCTGACTCGCTCTCTGTGCTGCGTTAGCTGTTTCGTTGTAGCCGTTTTATCTGTACCACAAGTCAAGTGGCTGTGTGTGTTTTTTGCAGTCGCCACTCATGAGTGCGACACTTGGAGCAGCGTTTCTGCGTAGCGGGCTTGTTTCGTGGTGCATGTTTTCCAGCTAGCCGCAGCAGAGCTCGGGTCTGATTCGGGGGATGTGGTGGCAGTAGAAAAACAAGCTAACGATACTCTCGTCAGTACGAAGAAGTGAGGAAACACTTGATCCGAGTGGGAGTTCTCGTTTTCTTTTTTTCGTTCATTCTTTCTTTTTTTCGTTGTTGTTTACGTTGATCGTGATCCCGGGCTGGATGACGCTGACGCGGACCTGACAATCACTGGACACGGCTGAACTGAAACGGGGAATATCGCTAACAGATCGAAAGGATTATTTTGTGTCCCTTAAGTGGATTTCGGCCTCTTGTTAAGGATCTTCGTGTGAGCACAGCAAGTGTTTGACCCTCCAGCAAAAATACCCTCTCTCCTAGAGCGACCTTTTACCCCCACAGCTTCACCCTCCGATGCGGAGATTGCAGTAGCACCGGCAACCAGACCCCCCTCCCCTCCGGCGGCCGGACATGCTGAAGTGTATCCCCCTGTGGCGCTGCAACCGCCACGTCGAGTCGGTGGACAAGCGGCATTGCAACTTGCAGACGGTTCCTGATGAAATATTTCGATACAGCCGCAGTTTGGAGGAGCTTCTCCTTGATGCCAACCAACTCAAAGAGCTACCAAAGGTATGCAAAGAATTTAAAACACCCATATAGCAATACCCAGAGGGTGAGTCAGTACATGTCACTGCGCCAAATCCACATTTGCTAAAAGTTGAGAATCACTCACCTGTTGTAGAGAAAAAGGTGACATAACCAATAAAGCAGTTTGCATAATGTCAGCTGCTCAGGTACTTCCTCCTTATCAGTGCTGCCTCATTCCTTGCTTGGAAATGAGTTGCAGTGTTGTAACAACACATTCATTACAAAGTTGTGCTGCACATATGTTAGTGGATAGTGGGGCCAGTAATCAGTCCTTCTACAGTCAAAGCCATTAGTCGGTGTTACCTTATTTGCAATGGATTTATCCTGGCTTTTCTATTTTTTTTAAGTATATAAGTGAATTAAATCCTAAGTTAAAAAAAAAAAAGAAGCAATCCAGTATCATTTATGTGTGTTTTTTTTTCAAGAACAGTAGAGCGCTGATAAGCCAGAGTTAAAAAACAAAACAATAGAAGAAAAAGTAGAGTATGGCGTAAATACTGGGGTGTTATTGTCTGTTAAGAAGAGTATAGAGGGTAGATGGACTAGCTCGGATCAAAACAGCTGGCACGCACAGTGTTGCCTGTAGCATTGGCCAGTTGGATTGGATGCAGCCTCTTGAAGGCATGCGTGGAATGACTTGCAAAGCCATCCCCACCCACACTCCCACGATTTGAAATATGACAAAAGTTCTCTTTGCACTGCTCAGTTTATTTTAAGGGGAGCAGGACTGCTGTCGGTATGATTTCTTCAGACATGCGGAACAAAACACTTGCTTCTTGCCTCTCAAGTGTTTAGTTGAAAATGTTCATTGGTAAGACCAGTGATTATCGTGATTGTGACGTTGCTGGGAGTATGTATGAATAGACATTGTCTGTCTCTATTTCACAACTTTAGCTTTAGTGGTGAAAGGGACGAGTGGCATATTCACTGATAAAGATTGTTAACAACTCAAGGTCAACCGAGGCTGAAGTGCTGGCACTGGACCACCTGGGAATCAAAACACAATAGAGCTTTTTGTTATTTTCTCAGAGCAGTAGATACACATTCATTGCAGGAACCACTGTTGACCATTTACAGTCTTTTGGTAAATAAAATTGATATTCAAGACTAGAAAAAGGGGACAACCATTATCATATTTTCATATAAAGTAGCTTTGCATGATTGAAAGTTTAAAATAATCCACATTTATCTTACACTGTGCATTGGTGCTGCCCATGAGATTGTAACTGTTTGAAATAAGCCGCTTTAGTTTCCTTTACTATCCAGTCAGAGCCAGCTTTTTGTGATTGGCTGTCTCTTGCAAACAGAGAGATAGCCTATCACTGTCTCGCTGTAATCAGTCATCAAGGATCCAAGTTAAACTTTACATAAATAAGGTAAACCCCCCCCCAAAAACCTTAAAATTTTTCTGTTCCACCCCACAATCTGAGAACTACAGGTGTAGACTTATTTGGGCAATTTTTGTATTTTATTTCCTTTTTTTCCCTTAGTTTTTTTAAACTACGCTCTTACTGCCTTAGGAATTAAAATCTTGTAGGTTTTCTATTGTGCATGAAGAAAAAAATCAGCTGAACTATCTTAGCTTAGTTTGCCTGATCAGGTTCACTGGCAGACAGAGTGCTTTTCCTCGACTTCGTACCTGACAGACATCCACGGTGTACCTGTTTCCTGTCCTCTGAAACACAGAGTGGCAGATACACCCAAATACTCCGGCACAGACGGCTAACAGACTGAGCCTGTCTGCGTGGCGCTGGCTTCAATCGAGAGACATAAATGTGTGGTGACAGAATGTCTCCTGTGGTCACGGTAAATGCGTAGCGTGCAGACACGAAGCATCTGGGTGCTCTGTGGTCCTCAGAATCAGCGGGGCTTCAGCGAGGAAGCGGCGCGAGGGGGTCAGGTCAATACAGGGTTGGAAACAAGGACACTGACTGTATGATGAATGGCGTTGCCACTATGAGCTCACAGCTGAGTGCCTCTGTGCAGTTCTGTGCTCCTGCCCTGTCACTATGTATTCAAGTCAGAGATGACTCTGTGGACCTACTAGTCAGTCTTCAGCTATTTTTAGACTCAGTCTCACATCCTAGTTGTTTGTTTTTTTTTTTTTTTCTTCTGTTGCTCATCAGTTCATCATGTGCGTCTGTGAACGAGCCAGCCTTTCATATGACAAACAGCCTGGACAGCCTGGCCTGCTTTTTTCCTGCACCACCATGTACAACATGTGCATAGATGGAGAATAATCGGCTCAGGGGGTGACACCTCTGCAAACTGTCACTTCTCTTAAGAAGAAGAAGAAGAACAACTTTATTTATCCCGAGGGAAATTCTTTTGTCATGTACATGCTCAAAGCAGCAGGAGAGACAGAGGAACAGATAAATAAGATATACAATATATACAATAAGAATAGTAGTGTACAGTAATATACAGTAGGATAGTGCTAGACATAGTATCGGATAACTCTAACGAAGTAATATACATAGTAATTAAATTAGCAAAGACGCGCTGGCCAGGTGTGTGTGTGTATGTGATAGGTAACGTATTGAAAAAGATTCAAGCACCTTTTCACATACTATAGATGCTGAAATGCAGTTAACTGCTTTTAAATTGGTAGTGAAGAATAAAGCAGTCAAGATGTAGCAGTAATTAGTGTCATGCTGGGTGTGCATGGATCTGGATGCTGTTGGTAGGGGTTTAACGGCGTGAACAGATGGGAGATTTGCACGCCCCATCCTGACAGTTTCTTAAGTTTGCTATGACTCGGCCCCCACCGCACTGCTCGCTGTTATCTCTGGTGACGATGTCTCCCATTTCCTACATCAAGAGCATCTTATCCGGGCCCTGATTATTTTATGTAGAACAGTAATAGCATTAAGTTTGACTTATGTGTGTGTGGACTGGGTTTAGACAGCCTTTTAAGTCAACCACTGGATGGGGATTCCCCACATGTTCATACATCCTTAGTTGTTAATGCCACTCTCTTTCTCATGACAGGGAGTCCTTAATCATGCATTTGTTTTGCTGCTGGGTTCCTTATTGTGTAAATTACCATGTAGTGTGACTGTCAGGGTTTTCCTGACTTAAGACGGGCCTTTGGTGGGTGACTACACATGTAAGCTGGATTTGTCTGCAGAAAACCTCTAGGAAAACCCAATGTATAAAAGGCCCAATTCTCCTGAATCCAAAGCAATGCTAGAGAAATCATTGATCTTAATTAAAGTTTAATAAAAGTCATAAATTGTAAAATGAAGTGTAGTAGTCTCTCTACTTTCAGCTCTGTATTCTCAGCAAGGATGTTTGCTGTCTGAATTTCTTTTTAGCCGCTTTGAAAAACTAGCCTAGGCTGGAATATCATATGGAGGAAGAGGGAATAATCTTTTTAGCCACTCTCAAGTCCCATGACAGGTTACAAAGAAGTCCATTCACCCATCTGATTTCCTCCCATATCCAATGTCATAGCTCTTCATGTTTCCTGTGTGCTCTGTGTTGGCCTTCACCAGGCTTACACTAAATCTGCAAGCATATCATGATTCAAATGATCAATTTTAAGATTGTGTGTGTGTATATGTGTGTGTGTGTGTGTCAGTTACACCTGCCAAAATCAAACAGCAGGTTGCTGCTGTTTGCAGCTTTTCAATATATGCACTTGCTCTTGCTCTTGCTCTTGCTTTTCTATTGTTGAACTAGGGAACAAATCCTAACTGGGTGTGTCCCGGTAAGACTTTGCCAAACAGGTTTTATGCATGTCACTGCCGGTGTTGTTGCCTAATAGGGCCTTCCAGGTACAACTGAAGGTAAATGGTACAATAATTTATATGATTTGCTGTCTCAACACTAGGGCTGAACGATTATGGAAAATAATCTAATTGCGATTTTTTTTGCCCCAATATTGCGATGCGATATGCGATTATTTTTTAAGGTTTTTGTCTTCTGTATTATTAAACAAAGACAAGCAATACATCATATAGTATGGCCAATACTATATTACATTAATTTTAAACTGTTCTTTCCTGGAAGACAGACCTCTGTTATGATGACATGAGGTGATGCATGAATTGATGACTGACATTTTTATTTAACTTCTTCAATCACAACAGTATATTTGAACATACACAATAGTTTATTTTTAGCTTACAAACATCTGAGCATAAAGTGCTGACAAGGAACCCTGGTGTAAACATTAAAATGAAAGTCAGTACAATGTGCAGATTGCAGAAATATACATAAAAAAATCAGTGGCTTTACCACACTCAGTTTTTCGACATCTGTGAACTACTAGACAGTCATTAAATTAAAAAATAATATTAAATAAATAAAACTAATAAATAAAAAATACACACATCTTACTGATCTCTGCAGTCAGTAACATTACACATAAAGTGCAAACATAATAGCAATTGTATAAACACACACACAAACACGCCTTTAAATTAAAACTGGCTGAACATCTTGATTATCTGCAGTAAGTAACAGCAACACAGCACAAACTAAAGTGCACAATGAGTATGGCTCAGCTAGCCATAATCATCCTAGCTCACAGGTTTTTTGCTAGGAAGACCAGCATATCTACTTTTGCTGGCTTTAAGGATGAGCGAGTGCAGGTCACTATATTCCCTCCAGTGCTGAACAGACGCTCTGAGGGGGCACTTGTGGCTGGCACACACAGATATTTGCGGGCCATCTTGCACAGTCGTGGAAAGTGAATGTTGTGCACCTTCCACCAGGCTAAGGGATCATCCTCTCCGTCAATGACAGGGGTCAACAGGTAACTATTCAACTCTGCCTCCACGACATCTTCAAGTGGCAGAGGCAAAGCTGAAGAGGCCGCACTGGTTTTAAAAAGACTACCAAGAGTCTTCTTTGCCTTTCCCCCAGAGGCCTGTGCACTTGGAGAATTTTGAGCAGTTTCAGTGCGAGACCTCTTCTCCTGCCAGATGGGAAGAGAGACATTAGTTTTGCAGTTAGCTTATATATAAATATTATGTGTTTGTGGAAATATAATTTTCAAGTATTTACCTGAATATGTGTACGTCTAGCCGATTCCACCATTTCTGTCTTCAGTCGGGCCTTAATGGCAGGAAGGTTGTCTGCGCTGATGTATTGCGTTTTGAACCTAGGGTCCATGAACGACGCAACATCCAAAAGCTCCTGGGTGTTGAGGTCACTATACTTGTCGTTGAGGTATGCCAGGACCTTGGTTTTAATTGATCTAGTCAGATCAGTGTCCTCAGCATCTTCAGCCAAGACTGATGTTGCCAGAAGATGGAGAACTGGCTTGAGGTAGGAGATGCTCACATACTCTTCTCCAGAAAGAGCATCAGTAAATTCGGAGAGAGGATGCAGTGCCTTATGAATGGACTCCAACACTTCAGCATCCTGCCAGGTTGGGATGAGGGAGCGTGCATGTCGGTCACCTGTCAATACCTGTGATATGGCTTTCATCTGTTCCAGCACTCTGGCAATCATTTTCTCTTTGGACCCCCATCTTGTAGGGCACTCAGTAATGAGAGAGTGCTCAGGAAGCTTAAGCTCCTTCTGTGCCTCAGTGAGTGCTGCCTTTTTCTTCCAACTGTGTGAGAAGTGCCCCACCAACTTCTTGCACAGCCCAATTGCTCTTGATACTCTACCATCTTTGATTGCATTTTCTGGAGGGAAAAAAAAGTAAAAAGTAAAATTAGTGTTAGACATACAATTGCAGTTATGATGCAAGGTTTCACCATTTCTCTCTCTCTCTCAAATTCAAAGTTGCTTTATTAGCATGACTATGGGAACAGTGTTGCCAAAGCTATTGTTACATACATCATGACATACAAGAACATAAGACCATAAGACAAAAACAAAAAAGAAAATACATAAGAAGAGGTGGGTACATCAGTGTGGGGTTGACATAACATATCTAGAATTAACAGCAGTAAAGAACAAGATAAAAAATAGTGTGGTGTGTTTGTGGGAGAGAGTGATACACAGGCTCGCGCATGCGCACGCACACACACACACACTCTCTCTCTCTCTCTCACGGCAGTAACTTACCAATAGCAAGATGTAATCTGTGTCCGAAACACTGGAGCCTGGTCCATTCGTTCAGCTGTGCTGCTTTCACCATATTTGACGCGTTGTCCGTCGTTATGCAGACAAGGTTGTCTTCAGGGAGATCCCAACACGCAAGCCCCTCTCTCAGGCCAGCAGCAATGTTTTCCCCTGTGTGGTCTTCGGGGAAGTAGGCCGTTTGTAGGCTGCGAGCTTCGAGGTGAAGGTCTTCGGTAATGTAATGCACCGTCAGACTTTGATAGGGCTCTGCTGTACGGCTTGACCACATGTCTGTTGTCGCCGCAAAAAACTCAACAGCCTTTAACTCCGCTGCAACCCTCCGCCTACATTGCATATGTAGCTCGGGTATTGCAGTCTGACTGAAATACGTGCGGGAGGGCATTCTGTACCTCTTATCCAGTGTAGTTACCAAATTATTGAATCCAGGCTTGGTCACCGTATTGACGGGCATCATGTCTTTCGCGATGCAGTGGGTTACTGCTTTGGTGATTTCCACGTGCCGTTTTGAAGTGCGTTCATATGGCGTAACACCTTCAAACAGTTCGGTCAGTGATCCTTGCCGAGTAACGTTACTAGGTTTATTCTGCACACTACTAGATTTTTTAGCCATACATCTATCATACTCTGTTTTGTGGTGAGTCTTAAGGTGCTGGTACAAATTCGTAGTGTTTCCCCGAGATGTAGAAACTCTACCAAGACAGGTTTTACACAGTACCTGACTCTGTGCGACATCATCTCTTTTAAACCCAAAATATTCCCACACGGCTGATGTGCAGTTCCTCTTTGGTACTAGCATCCCCGCAGGCTCTGGTTCTGTTGAACCTGAGGCCATTGTGTAGGCTACAGCTTTGCTTGCTAGTTCACTCTCGGTAGACTGTTTCAAAACTTTGCTCCCCGTGTCACGTGACCAGAGTGCAGCCTCTGTGGTTAGACAATGGAGGATGCAGCCGACGTTTTGGGACACAGCTAATCCCGTTTGATCATATCACATGTTTTACTCGCGCATGTCACGTAAACAGAGTATAATCGCAGCCTTTGCGGTTAGAAAATTGCACTTGATCATGTCGCGATATTATCGCAAGTGCGATATATCGTTCAGCCCTACTCAACACTGCTCAAAACCAGTTGTATGACAAATATGTTATTAAATAAGTGCATTATTTAGTTGTCTGGCATTGCTGTGAATGCACTGCTTTCTTGTTTATGTCCTTGACTGAATAAACTTGTAAGGTTTTATTTTAACTTGGTAAAGTTATGAGTGCAGATATTTAGTTTTGAATGGAGACAGGATGTAAACATGCTTGTTAAATAGGAAGGGTGACGTTGTAGTCTTTTAAATCCTCAGCTGTCACCCTCTCTCTATGTGCTGACAGATCTGTGGCTAAAGGGCAGATTAGGGCTTCACCCGGCCATGAAAAAGCCCCGCAGGGCAACAGTTGTGACCCCTGCATGCAAGTCGGCGCGCCTCTGCGCACACTTCCTGTGGTATCTGCTTCTTTGCCACTTTGCGAATGTAAAATGCATTGATAAACATCTTGAGCGCCATTCTCCTGACTCCCTTGTGTTTATTTGGCCTTCGGTCAAATGAAACCCAAAGTGGCCTATTCACTTAACCTTGACTGAATGTGAATCAGTTTACACGAGTTTGAATGGACAAGTGTATCTTATGGAAAAGCGGTTGTACCCATCTTCTGTGTAATCCCTAATAAAGGTATAAGAGAACATCACCCTGACTGGAATTTATAGCCTGAAGTGGGATGCTCACTAAGTTTTAGTGTCATAATCTAGGACGTGTATATTTCACCCTGTGTCCTCTTGAGTTATGCATTCTGTCTCGCCTCCCCGAGTTTCCAGTTAACTTTACAGTGGAGTCCTGGTTTGTCTCTCCCCTGCGACTAGCTGAAGTAGGCTAGGGCCAAAGATAAATTGCACCTGCCGGCGGCCTCTCTGCGGTAAAACGACATCTGGCTCTTCTGCTTTTCCTGCTGTTCATAACGTAGGGTAAAGCCGGCGGTGCTGTTGTCCACACAGTGTAAACGTGTCCTCATCTTAAGACAAACAGTAATATCACCTCTTTGTGAAATTGACCCACCCCACTGTGGTTGTGAGAAAGCAGAAGTAATATTTTGCAATCACTGTTATCATCAACATGATCACCACCCCGCTTAAAATTGAAAACACATCCAGAGCTGGTGAGACTATGAAGAAAGAGCAATGTGAGAGGTCGGTTTCTTTTTGATGCACAAGCTCATTCAGCAGGTTTCTTTGTCTGAGCTGATGACCAGCTGGTCTCACATCCTGCCTGCCCCTCCCCCTCAATCTAGTGGGACAGAGGGGTAATGGGAGGTGTATGTCTGAGCGAGAGAGTGAGTATATAGTGGTGATTGGAGGGGGTTATTCCGGAGATGGATTAACAGGACTAGGGGGGTTTGGCACCTCCACAAGAGGAAGTGTTCTGTGAGTTGAGCTGAGCTCCACTCATCCTCACTCCTCTGGGGGTCTGGTGGGGTCATTCATCAGTCTATGACGTGCAGTGTCAGGTGGGAAAGAAGAAGTCTGCGAAGTGGTCACAGATCCCAGATCTGCATTACACAGCTACAGGTGTGCAGTCTCCTTCCCGCCCCCATTTCATTTTAAAGCCCAGTATCAGAAAAATCTTAAAAAGGGATGGTAAAGTAATTTTTTTTTTTGTTTGCAGTCATGATCAGGGTGTATTATGCACCAATCTTATAAGTAAATTACATTCAGATTGAAATATAATATTGGTTATGTCATTAACAGAGTTGTTTTTCAATTTTTTTTCTTTGCCTATACCTGTCCAAATCAGATTATGTATTTTCAATTAATAGTGGGGTTAGGCTAATTTTATTCATACATCATATTTTAAAAAGCAGCTCTCGCCTCCAGATCTGGGCTTTTTTTTTTGCCCTTTATAAAAGTGGAACTGAGACAGAAGGAACACGGAAAAAACCCTCTGAAAAAATTGTGCTGAGAAACACGAAACATTAGATTTGAGGTTGTGAGGATTCCACGAGCCGGCATGAGACCGTTTGGCATTTTAAGACCTTCTTTCTGGGAAGTGGCAGCGTTTATGATTCTCTTTACATAGTTAGAGTGCAACACGTTGCTTCTGTAAGGCATGCATAAACACACATCTGACTCGGTGCATGTTACTGCTGCTCGATTATGGCAAAAATCTCAATGAGAAATTTTTTTTATATGATTACTTAGACTCATTAATGGTAGATTCATGAGTTAAACTTAATTAAAAAAAATCCAAACAAATAGGAACTGAACTGGGAGGGACAGCATTTGGAAGAAGTGTGCCTAAAGACAAAAGAGCACCATAATAGTGAAACAGGTTGTAGTGTGACATGTGTTTCATCTTATTCATAATGTGTTTTGTACTTATGAAGAGAAGGCAAAATGGTAACTGATATTAACATTTGAATAACAGCCTAGTTCTATATCTAAATGGGTACTTTCCAAGTACATGTGGGCTGTTGGTCCACATGTACTTGGAAAGTGTATATACCCCTGACATATTGCTCTGTGTCAGGAGAGATTATATCTTTATCTTTTGACCTGAGATGAGTGTTTCACTTCAGGTTTTTTCTCAGAATACAATGCTGAACATTTTCTGAATCCAGCAGCTGAAATGCTTGACTTGTGAGTTGCTCTTCAAATTTAGCAATTACTAATGGATGATAATTGATAATCTGAATGAGTATTGCTTGCAAGTCACCTTGATTTGGAGAATAAACAGAATCTACAACTTGTAGCCTCGTTATAATATGATCCGAGTCCGATCCTGTGTGTTTAAATTGACTTTGAGCACAGTAGCACAGTGCTCATCAAATGATCCTGTGTCTTCAGTGTGATTCGGAGTAGATGCTGGTCTGTGTGTTGCTGTCTCACACCACTCTCCCGTGCACTCTGCCTCAAAGGTAAACACAGAGGCAAAGCTCTGGTGAATAATTGATGGCTGTGGTGGCAGTGGCAGCTGTTTGCAGTAGGGAGAGTCTGTAGCTGCTGGTGCACTGAGATAGGAAGGATACCTGGTGTTGGCTACAGACAGACATGATGTAAGGTGACACCATTTTTTTTGTCCCTCTGTATTTATGTGTTGATGTTATCCTGTAAACAGTCGGTTTAGAAACATCAGAAAGGCATAGGGCTACTTGTCTCTAGGAATGATGTTTATTCTGCGTGAGTAAACTGTCTATGGCATTTGCACGTCTTCAACAGGTTATGTTTAGGCTACAGACTCCAAACGGAGGAAGAAAATCACTGCTGTCAATGAGCATATGAAGTTTGGAGCGTTTCAATTCAGCTGTGACATTTCTTCATGAAAGGATGCTGTTTCTGAACTTTCTGATCGTACAGAAGCTCAGGGGCAGCACTCCCAGTCACACAAGTGGCCCTTTGAGGCTAATCTGTCAGGGTGTCGATGTCCCCGTGGGGGGAATAGGTCATCCAGGATGGCATTAAAACCAACCACAAACAAACGCTGCCCTTTATCTGTAGGCCACACACAATCACTGAAGGCCTATCACTCTGAAAAGTGATAGGCCTCACATCCTCTGCCCAGTGTACTGTCTGTACCAGTGGTTTGTGAATGGATTGCCGCCCTTTATCTTAAGCCTCCTTATCTCAGTCTAATTTAGTTTTAATAGTTGAAGAAACCTGGCTGATTTGCATAAAAGCTGTAGTTATGATGCATGCAGAATTAGGCTCAGGCATGAGTGATATCTGTGGTGACAATATGATGAGTAGATACATTTTGTAATCTTATGGAGCACCCTAGGTCAGTTCACCTGACCTCGAGTCATTTATAAGAGAAGTTCATTGTTATCAGTGCAGGTTAATTTCCTCAGTCATCTTACCCGCTCCACTCCCAGGTTAAACCAGGTTAAGTTCAATAATGCAGATTATTTACAGCCACAGTGTGAATGAGGGGAAGAGAAAGAGCTTGAACTGTGTGGATTTATTCCCTAACATTCCCTAACAGCTGTGCCGTTATCAGACTGATGGAGCCATTTACACCTGCCGTTAAGGAGCAAGAAACTGCTGTGTTCTCCTAAACAATAGATGTCGCCACTCAGACAGCATCATGGAATAAGTGTTGATAAGGAGGAGAAGAAGTCAAAATTGTTTCCACAAACTCACGTTTTCAAACATTTGGAACAACTCTGTGAGCTTCTGTGTAACATTATTGTTAAAAATGCGGTTGAAAACTGTCACGATCGTACACTAGTATCTTTGACCCAACTACGACGGCCACTCGCAAAGCACCAGGTTGCAAAAATCAAGAGTGACATGACTGGCCGGTGTCACAGGATGTGATGTGAAAATCATCATCAGACACAATCGACACATCGAGCATAAAAGCGCCTCAAGTTCAGGCCGGTCAGATCTTTTAACGCCTGTGTTTTTTCTTGTTGATTCCTTTTTGTTGGGAGCGTCTCTGTGAGCAGGAAGTGGGATTAATTAAGTTAGTCGTGGAATGCACTGTTTTTGTGTGACCATCTTGAATCTGGACCTTGTTTTTTTTAGAGCATTTAGAAAACGCAGCGTTTTAGAAAAATTGGGTTATGTTTTAATGCTGTTTGCTTCAGTGCTCCTCCAAGCACGGCATTGTTTCTGTTTGTTTCCTGCCCCTGCTCCTCCCGCTCTCGCTCTCCCTCTGTCTTCCATATACATGCTCAGATGCTCACAGTGCATAACTGATGGTGTTTCTGATAAAGGACGTTAAGCACCTTGTTTCTTTGTAATCCTAAACAATGTAGCATGAACCATGAAGGAATGTTAAGCTTGAGATCTCAAGAGTAACGATAAAGAAGCATAAATAACACAACCACAGCAGTGCTTACTACTTTGATGGCATTGTCTACACACCAGTTTAACTCTTCATCACTTGATGTTACTGCCATTCAGCCACACTGGTTCAAAACCAATACTTTTCACCTTAACCCAAATTTTGAGTGAATATTGTTTCCAAGCCATAGACTGAACCTTGCATATTTTTACCTTCCCATTGCAGATGTTGATGAAACCCTTGCATTCTCCCTCCCATCTGCTACGTTCAGCCCTGACAGTATTACAACTACAGCAGTGTTTTTTACTATGATGCCCATGTCTACATACTACTTCAGTGCTCTTTACCTAATGTTAGACACTCATTGATGTCACACACTTTCTGCACTGTAGACTGTATATAAGTGGGCGAGCAGCTACGTCCGTCCTTTATACTGTCCGTATGTGGTTTAGCTGCTTTTGCTTTGTGAAACACAGAAAGGTAAATCTCGTCTGCAGATGCATTCATTCCCGAAGCAAATTAGTGTCTGTGCATGCAGATTTATTAAAACAAACCATTTGTGTACTTCTGTGCAATATCAAGGATGTTCTCAGAGTTCAGGATTTCCTTAACATTAAAGCTATCACTGACTGAACAATCATTAACAACTTATCTAAATTGCCTGCTTCTCTTCCTTATTGATCACAGTATTGATTTTCCCTCCCATTATCTGGTATCATGAGTGGGTTTTGCAGCCAGTGTTCTGACCATCTAACGATCCTTAGATAAATCAGCTAATACATCTTTATTTACCATTGGCAGTTTTGTATGGCATTTATCATATTTATTTTACCCATGTTTGCACAGCATCTTCTGTTTTTCTGCACTGATGAGCTCTGTGAAACATTATTCAGCTTGTCTTTAACTAATATATTACAAAACTTTCTGGAAGTGCAAACTTTCTACTTTTGAGTAGAGGGTGGAAGGAGCATATGGATGTTTCGTTTGGTGGATTGTTTTCCGTTGTTGTATTGACTTGAATTGACTTTAGTTTTATTTTTTGTCCATTTTTGTGTAGGATTGGTAGTATTTACTATTTCTATGTGTGCTTTGGCACAGGGAAAAAACATTCAAACAAAGAAGGTATATTTATTGTTCTCTCTAAAAATGTAAGGCCCATCTGTGTGGAAAAGGTCTTGTTACTGTGGTCATGGTTGGTTTATTAGTTTTTAAGCAAACACAATGTGGCACAGGCTGGGTGATGCCACACTTTCAGGCCTCTAATAGAGAGGTGCTGATGGGTAAATGTTTGTGTGTAATGCAGGAAGAATGAGTGCAAGAGGTCAATAGAAAAAAGCACAGCAGGGATCTTCGGAGATGACAAAGCAGCATGCACGCATATATGTGCCATGCTCTTGCCGCTGATGAATAATGAACGAGGCCGTGACGGGTTTGTGTAGGACGCAGTGACGCTTTGTCCTCTATGGGTGCGTGCACATCAGCAGCCCCCCCGAGCACATATCTGTTCATCTCCAGTGCTACTTTTTCTAAAGAAATGCGTTTGTCTTAGCACTTAAGCCTTTCCTTTCCTTTTTCTTGTGTAGACCTCTTAGCTTTGAAGTGACTTGATGTGGTCACAACAGAGCCGCCAAATCTGATGACTGATGCAGTAAGTGTTGATAGACATGGCATTGTTTACAGTAAAAGGTCAGTTATTTTAACTTGAGCCGTCACAGCATTTCACAATACAACTCTTTGTGCTCATTTTCTCAGAGGGTGGCTTTCTAATAATACTTCTCCCACCAGGCAAACTTGACAAATCATTTATAGACTTCTGCAGCTTTCCAGAAAATGGGAATCTTTTGAACTCAGGGTGCCCTTTTACATCTTTTCTTATAAAAGGCTGGACCATTTACTCCTGTTTTGATACAGTTTTATGATTAGGGGTCATTTTTAAGCAGATTTGCCTCAGCTCTCCTATAATAATGGTTTTGCTGAGACGTTGTGAGTAGCTCGGTGTGTTCTGTGTAATTAACTGAGCGTAGCTGTGTTTGCACTGCAGAACGTGACTTCCTAGGAAATTCAGGCATGTCTGGAATCTCCAGGAGTTTGCCCTACCCTCTGGAAGCTGAACGGACTCTCCCCTCACCCTCACACACACTTGAACGCACTGATTTCACATTCCTGCTGGAAAAGCCCACACACAGACACTTCGCTCAGCGCTGCAGCTTGGCTGATACGCACAACATGCTTCAGTTCAATTCTCAAGCTAATCAAGCTTAATTTTAGTCTCCTTGTTAACTGTGAGCTTCCTTTAATCGAGTAGAGTTTTAATTAACCTAGCCTATGTTCTTCTGGGACTTGAAACACAACTGGGAGCACTGTGCAGAAGCTGAACTTGAAGAATAAGCTGAAAATTCAGTTTCAGCTGGTCTTTAGATGTAGATTTTTTTTCAGATTAAAGCCCAACAAGTGACGGTGATGTCTGCAGATGGATAGATATGTTTTTTAGTTATAGGTTGTGTAAGAAATGCTAAAATAAAAAGGTTGCACCAATGTAGAGTGATCTGACGGATCATCATCTGTGAGTGATTGCCGATAAGATTCCAGTCAAGGTCTAAATTTACTCTTAGATTCATAATGGTTAATAGTTTTGTCTTACAAAACATTTAATGCTAGCACCTCTTCCCTCTTGATATGAGTATGCATGTGGGCCATAGCTGCATTGATTCATAGTCGTCTCTTTCTGGATGTGTGTGTTGTTAAGACTCTTTGTGGAGAGCCATTTTTTACATGCAAACACTGAACTAGTTAATGGTTTTCTAGGTGCAAGGAGGAGAAAAAGAACCATTCCAATGTTATGATTTAATATCATTTTAGTAGTCTAGATTATGGTCAGCAATTACGGTATACGGTAACATCCATCGCCTATGCTCGTTCTCTTCAGGCTGAAAATCGGAAATAAACCCATAGGGTGGACGTGCTGTGATAACCTGCCGCATTGAGCATTGACTGCTAGCGAGGACTTAAGAACTGCAGAAGGAAGGATGGTGCTGAGTGTAATTAGCCGAGTTTCTGCTAAAAGTCCCTGGAGTGTTTAGTTCCAGGAATTGAAGTCATGGAGCTTTCAGAGAAACTAAAAGGTCCCTCAGCAATTTATTTGTTTTTGCTGTAATCTAAAGAAGCTCTAAAGAAAATGTTGTCATTGTTCTTGTTGTTATTTTATGATTTGTATATTTAAAAGTGATGGCTGTTTTACTATGCAAGTTTTGCATGCACTAAAATAGAATGATAACCTTAACAAAAAAAAGGCAAACCATATGGTTGTCTTCTGTTGAGATGTGTGGTTTTTTTTTTAAAACTGTCTTCCCCTATAAAGCCTTGTTTTGTGTGTGTGTGTGTGTGTGTGTGTGTGTGTGTGTGTGTGTGTGTGTGTGTGTGTGTGTGGTGTGGGGGGGGGGGTTAGTGGGTGGATGTGTTTTAACAGCAGAATTTGGCATCTTTCTGTACCTACTCCAGGGACAGTAAATCTGAGAGACTCTTGGAAAAACTACAGCGCAAAGTTTGATGCAGATTGGTTCAATTTGATGAGGACCATTTAAAAAAAATTAACAATCTATAAGTTGCAAAACAAACAAACAAACAAAAAAAAATAGTGGACTGTTGCTCTCTCAAAAGTCACCATCAGCAGCTAAAAATTTGCTATCCCGATCTCAAATTAACGATTAAAACTTTCATTGTTCTGCTATGTTTGGAGTTGACATCTTGGTTAAAGTTAGTAAACCCCCTGGATCCTGCATTGCCGCTAATGATGCAACGGTTATGGTCAACAAGTATAACCAAATATACTTTTCCTTCAGCTACGTGTACCTTGCTGCAGCTTTCTCCTAAACGATAGGTGTTGCAAATAAGAAAAAATAGTGCTCGTCGCAGGAATGTGAATTAATACTGATTACATTTCTTGGCCAGCTTGGGAATGCCGGTGCTCTCACAGAAGAGACGGAGATGTTGCCCTGGCAGTATGAGTTCTGGGCTTTAACTGCTGCCCACATTACCCAGATAAACATAAATTAATTGGATGGATGGATGGGTGAATGGAAGAAGTGGGAAGGATTTCTGTCGAATCATCTTTACACATTGCTGCAATACTTAACCTCTGTGCCACCAAAGAATTTATATTGATGTATCATAGGAATGCCTGCGGTGAGTCGCCTGCTCGCACAATCTAATCTGCAGCCTCTCCGCTTGGTACAAACCAGTTTTAAAAGTAAGAAAAAGCACAACAGTAAGTGGTTCATTCTAGCAACCTCGTGCCTGCTCCAAGTTCCTTTGGTGGAAAGGAAGATGATGGTTAACAAGCTCTGAGCCTTGATGCTGCTCCTTATATCATTGGATTTTAAAAATTCTTAGTCTCTAGAGCAAGTTCCCCTGTTGACACAGGAGCATTTTTGTTTGTAAAGTGTGTGTGTGCGTGTGTGCGCACGCGCCACTAGATGCCTCTGGTTTGACACAAAAACATGTCAGATAAGATCAAGCACATACTGATACTTGTACCCTTGTTGGCTGAACTCATACTTCATAAGACACAGCTCATTGGCAACGGTACAATGCAATCAGTGCTCTAAAGAATGATGTGTCTTGCTTTTTTCTTTGTTTTTCCCTTCTTTTTCTATTAATCTTTCTTACGTGCATCATCGGGTCCGCCAGTATTGTATTTTTAGATCGGTTATTATAATCAAAGTTCACAACACAGGACGTGTAGAGGAGCGTGTTTCAGGCAGCCAATGGGAGTCGGCGTGTGAGTGCCTGTGGGCTTAGAGCTCATGTTTTGGTCGCTCCTGACGTTGATCCTCTCTGGAGTCATGTGGGAGTGGATTGTAGACAACTCTGTAATTACACTGTCTACATGACATACTAATAGGGTTTGGCTTGTAATCCTATGTAACAACATCCTTTTCTTGCATCTTGTACGGAAGGTAACAATGTGTGGTAAACTGTGGCTGTGGCTTAATGTATATGCAGAAAAATCAGTAATAAAATTGTAATTAGTATGAAGTCGTCACAGTGATGTTTGTCCTGCTTAAGTGGTGCAGAGGTTCACATGCTGCCATCTTTGGGCCGATAATGTGTCTGAATGAAGCGGTGCTCAGTTTTCGTTTTATCGTCACTAGGAAGGTTTCTGCTTCCTCGATTCCCCCGGGCTTTTTCGCTGAACAAACGCTGGTCTCCAAGGTGATGGATCTCCCAGGCCAGCAGCTTGCCTGATGCGGGGGCACATTTATCCTGTGTTGTCAGGGAGAGCCACCAGATTGGCTGGGGCGTCCCAGACGCAGACCTGCTCTAGCTGCGTGTGCACACAGAGGCCGTCTCTAGTCCAAAACTGCTTTTATCAGAGCAACCTTGGCCTCTGTTTGCCTGAGCTGAAACTGTCAAACAGAAGAAGAGAAAGAGAAAACAAATGGGCTTGTTTCAGAGCCGCATTTGGTCTTTGGGTCTGTGAAGAAGCTACAGCAGCAAGTCAGAGACACGTTACAGCAACACCTAAAGTGGAGCAGTTATTTTTCCACTGGGGGTGGAAGGCTAGATGGACGAACGACATAGAGATGACTTTGTGCTGCTCTTGTAAACCACTTTTTGAACTTTTGTACCTTTTCTGAATATCTACACAATCAGTGTTGCCATTGTATACGTCTATAATTTAAATACATGACACGGGGCATTAAAGGAGAGTAGATTAAGAACAGAACTCTGTGTATTCTGTGTGGTGAAGTTCATGTTTGTCATTTTGACCTTTTCACTTAGTACGTTTTTTTTTTGTTTTGTTTTTTTTGCCGTCCCCTAGAGGAAAATCGCTAGGGCAGTGATGATAAAAATATTCTTAACAGTTGTTTTTAAGTTTGGTTAAATTACGTAAGTGTAAAACACATTTTTGTTTGTCAAATGGTGAAAAAATAACTCAATAATGCACAGACTTCTTTTAAGTGAGAGAACACAGGCTCTTTGTATTTGTGGTTACATGCATGCTCACTCTGCACAGACCTATTTCGAGCCAGACCAAGCCGTGTTTGTTAGTAAATAGGTAAGAAAATGGTGGGAGATGTTGTGCAATCTAGATTTCTTTTTAGATATCTGATTAAATTTGGCTGCTGGGTTTCAAAGTCCTTTCACTTGATTCCAGGAAACTGAGCGATACTGCAATGTTTCCCACAGATTTAGATGCTATTTGTTGCCAGTGAGGGGCATGTGCATGCATGCATGTGCAGCTGAGGTTTTGTTATATTCATTTATAGAATAATTCCTTTCATAAGTTTCTACTCTGGAAATATTTTATAAGCCAAGTACTTTGTGACGGTGAATAACTGTACAATAAATCAGCTGCTTCTCCAGTGAGAGTCTAATCCTGTGGTTGTCTGACAGAACCGCAATGTGTGACATTGTCTCAGGATGTGGGATGGGTGGACAAGGGATAAAAATGCCTGGCCAGCAAGCTGGGCTGGAGTTCACTGGCTGGTAGCGACTGAACTTTCAAAATAAGAGCAAAGTGACTGTACATGAGGAAAACTGTGGTTTGGGTCATTCGGTCACCGTCATGGACTGCAGGTCCTTGTTCTGTGCTGCAGCCTCAGTGAGCTCAGTGCAGTGGCACATGGATTAGTACTCCAGGTGCTGCAGGTTCTGATTCAAAGTTGATTTTCAGGACAGGTGGAGCACAGAGAAGTGGAGAGTGTACAACCATGAGATGAGATCCAGGTTGCTTAGATCCTAACTAACTAAATTTGGGACTTTGAGGGACATTTGTCTAATGCTTAGAGGTTGTCTGAAATTTTGGTACTTTAAAAAACTGCTGCCCTCGTGACCCAGCCTTGAATAAGCACAATAAAATGGTGATGGATGGATAGGAAAAACTGGTTTGCATGTAGGTTTCATATTAGAGGGTTAGGGATGATCGTGTAAAAGATAAATATAAGCTGTTGTGTTTTATATGAAGCCAATTTCCCTGGCTCCCTCACTAAGTAAATACAATTGACATAAATTAAAAGTAAACCTTTTTTTTTAATGATCTTACCAGGTAAGCTGTGTACACTTTATTTCACTTTGCTGTCTGCTAATCATCTTTGACTTTCAGTAGGCAAGAAATCTAGAGATAAGCACATCTTTTTGAGGCACAGTTGTTGTGAGAGTTATGTTAACTTTTGCATTTTAAACTCTATCAAAATATGGGAGATTGACTTGATATGTAGGACAGAGTAAAAAGGGTATAAATGTGAACTCTCACATAAAATAGGACACTTGGACACCATAGATGAGAAACTCGCTGTGGAAATGGCTAACTGACATCAAGAACTGCAACTTTATCAACCAAGCAAGTGAGCAAGTGGGGACCGGGCTAGCTGGTTAGCAGCAACTGCACTTTCAAAATAAGGGCAAGGCAATGGCTACGAGGAGACTAATGGCAAATGGGGCTTGTCTCTTCGAAAGATGAAATATGAAAGTGAAATGAGGGTGATCTCTTTTTAGTGTGTACATATAGGGCATCTCTGTGCATGTGTGAGTACTCCAATTTCTTTCCACAGTCTAAAGAAATGCACGTTAGGTTAAGTGGTTATACTTAAATGTGTGTGAATGTGAGCACGATGGATTGTCCATCTTTCTGTGTTAGTGCTGTGATACACTGGTGACCTCACTAGGTTGTACCCCACCTTTTGCACCAAAACAGCTGGAATAGGATCAAACATCTTAACTGGACGAACAGTTGAAAATGGATGTTTACGTATAATTTTTAGTGCCTTATTTACACATCGTTTGCTAGTAGTGGCTGTTTTGATGGAAAACTCTTGTTTCGTCAACTAAATTAAAATAAAGAGAACATTTACAAGGGCTAAAAATCTGAATTGCTAACTAGCCCAAAACAAAAATGGTCAGAATTGATCCCAATCTAATGGATGAACTTAAACATTGTCAATACAAGTACTGTGTGTTTGCATGTGTGTATATTTAAAAGCTAGCTGAAATGTGTGGCTCTTTGCACTTTGCACTGTGTAACACTGCACACGTAATTATCGCATGCAATATGTGGCTAAAATTAGCAGTGGTGGTAGAATCAGGTTAACATCCGCAGGCCACTGCAGAATGTGGTTATGCATTGCTCTGGTCGAGTGGTTAATGTGTCTGTCTGCTCTGGTGTGAGAAACTTGCAAGCAATTTACAAAATTACTTGTTCACAACTTTCTGTCACAAAGAGAGAGGTGCTGCCGTCTGTCAGGGCTGTAGCCCTAGTACGTTGCAGGCATCAGAGACAGCAGCTAACTGGGGTTGCATGTTAGTAAAAGCCGAATAGTCTAATTTTTTTATTTTTTTATTTTTTTGCATGCCAACTAGCAACGGCAGTAGCAACTTGTAAAGCCGGGCAACTAGATATACAGAACAATAAATTAACACTGTTTGAAATGCTCAGGGAACATTCCTGAAAGAGATGTGTTGAGAGAGGGAGACTAGCCAGACTGTTACCGGAAAACGATAGACGCCGAGCCACATGATACTGTCAGGGAGGCCACAACCTGGACACACACAATGAGTCAATTGTACCGAAGCTGTTCCTGCACACTGACACTAAGTTTTTAAAGGAGTAGTACTCTATGTTATCCCAGTCGCAGTAATCTTAAGGAGCTGCTTGTAGTTACTGAGTGTTGAGGAAGTATTTTTCATTGTCCTGTTTTCCAGTAACTTGTTACACTACATAAGTCAGGCATTTTCTTCCTGAACAGGTTTCTTTTACTGTTTCCACATATCTTCCACTGTGAATCAATCAGCTACAGGAAGTTTTTCTTTTGAGATACATTTAAGATATGAGGGTTTGCTCGTGGCAAGTATTGACAGTATACTAACAAGCCAGAACATTACTTGTATACACAACACCTCGACCGTGCAGGACCGGAGATGCCGGCTGTCTTGATGCTCCCCGCTGAAGCACAGCTCCACTGTGGGACAAGCTGAGAGCTGGCACGCAGACAGGCAGCGCATACCGGATCCTGCCCATCCAGGAAAGACCCAAACGTCCTCTGTGGACTATAAACAATAGGGCTTCTGGTTTTTTTGTGTCATGTTTGTGGGAACACAGAGAAAATGAGAGAGCATGTGATGAAGTCAGGGAAAGGGGAGTGGAGGTGGTGGCTCTACTGATCTGCTTGTGTGCTCATTCATTCCTACAGTGTGAGAGCATAGTGGAGGATCTCAGACGATTACTTCAAGTGAGGAGCAAAATGCTGACAATAATTCACCAAATATTCTTTATTATCTGGAGAAAAGTCTTGTTGAGGTTAAAAAAAAAAAAAAAAAGAACCTTTTCAAGAGTGATTTGAAAATGTGATGAAGGGAGTGAATGCATCTAAAACGAGTGCAATAGCAAATTGGGAACATAAAAGTACAGATTCAGATGAGTTTAATTGCAAATTTAAGATGACTTTCTCTCAGATGTGACCAAATCTGACACTTTCATTCTCTACTATAAATTAATCGAGGAAGAAGCAGCATATGAATAAGGTGTTGTTTTTTTTGTTTTGTTTTGTTTTTCCCCAAATGTCTTTGTAAGATATTGGGAGAGCATGATCATCATCCAGCGTCTTTGAGTGATGGTCAGTTAGGCCCATCCCAGGATCAAAACCTTGGATGGATCTAACATGGAGATGTTACTGGAGATGATGATTGAGAATGCTCAGAATATCAGAGGGAGTCCACACAGGTTTACTTGAACAAAAGAGAATTCATTTAAAGACGAGGTGGAGGGGGCCAGAGAGTGCGAGTGCTTCATCTTTGCCAGCTTTTATAGCTTGGACGCTCGTGTGAACTGCATCATCTGACAGCCCTCTCTCATCAGTCATCATGAAGAACAGCCTGCGACTAGACAGAGGAAGGGATGTCAGAAAAAGTTGTCTTGATTGTAATATATCTCTAAACTTCACAAATTCGTACCTGACATGTTATAATAATTAGGAAGACAATGACTACATGAATTTAAACTAAACAAATTGGAAAATACAAAATGGTAGCAACCCTATTAGCTTTGCTTTGACTCTGTTGTTGTGATTTGCTCTGACCTCCCCGGGAACTGGCGCTACCAGCCATCATTTACATTTCTAGGCTGTCGTGGTGCTGACGGAGCCACACCCTTTAGTTTTGGCTCATCATTAGAGGAGCTGTTTCCTCATTCCCTCTGGTACATAGCACTTTATACTTTAAAGTTGTGGTATTGCTTCCTGCTTTCTGTAATGTAGAAGTGGGATGTTGTCGATAAGGTTATTGACTGTTTTGCATTAGTGTGATGATTGATTGGTTCAGTCTGGTAGAAGAGGAGCTGTATGAAGCCTCTAATGAAAGCAAGCTGTAGCACTCTGACCAAGTTTGAAGCTTTCACGCTGGCTGCTGCTTTGAATTTGAGTTTGGGTTGCAAATCTGCACCGGGACTCTTGTTCCTTCTATTTCTGTTTGTTTTAATAAAGTTGTGCACATGTTGTTCCAAAGCTGCTGGTGGAAGCTTTTCTATCACTGCGACACTTTTAGCAACCAAAGCGGTAATTAGCCCACCAATACAGCAACACTGGAGGGATTACTTGTCTATTTTTAAAAATACTGCCGACTGGAAATCGCTTTGCTGCACCAAGCAATCATGACCAAGAGAGCCACATGCCACATTGTTTCCCATCATTATACATGTGTCTTCGGAAAAAAGATGAAATGGTACTAGAGTGCCCCCCACCTCTTCACTTTATTTGTAATTCCTTACATACATGGTATAAAACTACTTTTAAATGATTTTCTCTACAGTTAAAACAAGAATATAGTCCGAGTGAAATGCAGGCATCTGTGTGTATTCGTGTGGAGGAGCCTCTTAGTCACACAATGTCACATCCACCTGTTCCTCCTTTAGTTCTGTGTCTACATCAGTTGACAGAAGCTGTTACAAGATAAAGATGAGATATAGGCTATATTTATCCTGGGAGTTGAGGAAATTACTAGTTTGAAAAGTCAAACTAGTTTAATAAAATGAATATAGTATCACAAATCAAAATTTACATGAGAAAAGGCTCATCAAAATCTATGCACTCTTTTTAATTTTCTAAAGTTGTCCCGTGAACCAGATTGGAGTCTTTGCCTTCATGTTTTTTGTTTTTGTTTTTGTTTTTTTTTATAGCTGCAATTTACAGATGACTCTTAATCTGTAAATTGCATCACATGCAGGCAGTCATACAGTTGCTATAAAAGGCTATGAGGATGCACTGAATAAAACGTCTGTGTTTGCATGATTGTGAATGCTGTGTAGAATGGGCACATTGTGGGTTGCAACTTCCTTGAGAAATGCTCGTCTGTACAAATATGACTTTAAGCCACTAGTCACAGGAAACAACAAAATATAAGAGATTAAATAAAAATCTGCTGATCTGTTGGTTGGTATGTTCAATTCAAGGCCATGCTTATGTAGCACGGATCCAGAAAATAGCAAAGTGGTCACCGCTTGGAAGTATTTCACATGAGCTACAAGAACATCTTTTCTTTGTAGGTTTGCAAAAGAAAAGATTTGACTTCAAACTGTGGGCAAGTGAGTTGGTAGTGACCCCCCCCCCCCCACCCCCCCTCTCTCTCACACACTGACTCTCATTGTTGGTGTAACACTTATCTGTAAGCTACAGTAACATAATGTGGTGTCATGCTGTTTTATTTATTATTTCCCTACACTTGAGTTTCTCAGGCGAAGCTAAACAACAGTGTATTTTTACATAGCTACAAAGCAGTGTTTAAGTCGAGCCATATGCTGTCTTGCAAAGAATAACGATATTGTTAATATTTAAGTTTAAGACCTTGCTTTATAGTTTAGCTTATAGTTAGAATAAGGTTTAGGATATGCTTTGTGACTTAGTTGAAATGGTTAAATTTGGGCGTAAGAGGCTTAGGAATGCATTATTGCAATTGAATATGCTCACAAAGATAGACAAACAAACTCTGAGTGCGTGTGTCTGTTTCATACACGCAGAGGTCTGATAACAGAGAATGACTTTTAGCTAAAGTATGAGAAGAGTTTATCCCTGCGACGTCAAACTACACTGTACTTGTGCATGTCCCCAGCAATACAAATGTCAAGTTTGAGTGCTGTTGAGATACACATACGGACAGAGATTTCTCAGATTACCAGTTGATGCTATGAGATGGCAGAAACAGCTGGCTAATAGGAAACTAAGTGCTGAACATTTGGTCCTCTCCAGGCCAATCCTCACAGACGTAAGTCCTGTGTAAACTCGGCAAAACTAAACCGCTCTCCCCAGAGGCAAAGGGGGGAAAGCTCCTGTCGTCACTGTTATTTATTACCATGTAAACTGTGGAGAATCCTTTGCACTCACAGTAGCTTTGCAGAAACCTCATCAGGCTGCGCTGTTACTACGCAGAGGGGTTGAGCGCTTACGTTGGGCCACATGATCATTGTTTCAGTTGAGGGTTCCTCTTTCCTCCTGCGCTGTTCCCTCCTGTTTGTACAGGCAAAGGAAGCAGTGACGCAGAAAGCATTAATACACAACTTTACTTGTATACACGCAACGAAACGCACTTGCATAAACTGTGTACATGCACTACCTCCGAGCCCTAACCCCGGCAGCTGCGCCCATCCGTCCATCTCTCACTGAGTCTGTACTGACTCGTCCTCACTGAAGAAAACATGGCAGCAAAAGGAGCAGAACTTTTTGTCTACAGGACAGATGGAAGAAGAGAGAAATTACGATCAATGCCAAGATATTAGTTTGGGACATAGAGTTAGTAGTTTGGTAGTCTTGCAGAATTTATAAAGAAAGCTTAAGGATTCAGAAAGTAAAGGCGACAAGTAAATATTCCTGACCTTGTTGGCAGGCACCAGAAATAGTAGTTAGTTTAAATTAATGAATCTTTTAACATCCTTTTAACCTGTTAAAGGATTAATAAACAGGATAATCTGTTAAAATGTCATGTGGGGCCGCTGTGTCACTCTCTCTGCTATGAGAAGTAAACAAACCAGGTCAAAATCAGGGCAGTTGAAATTTGTACTTCTAATGGGGAACTGTGACATACAGCCGCTTGACTGTAGTGATGTGTGACACCAGGAAAGACGGCTGCACATGTCAAAATTGGAAACGGATTCAAATAGAAATACATACTCCTTTTTCTACGGCCAGTATTTAACATTGACCATTAAATTGTGCTCAGTTTTGACTCTTTTTTTTCTCTTGTATTTTTTATCTTAAGGCTAGGCAACTCCATTTTTGTTTTCTCTCTTATTAAATGCCTAGAAAATTGATCACCAAAACCTTCCCTGGTGTCCGCTGAGCTTTAAATAAAGTGGAACAGAATACGCCTAGGAGCAGCTTTTTAAAAAGACATTTTAAATAATTTTAAAGTTTGATTTTAAATTTCTTGCTTTTACTTGGAAGCATATCACGCTCTTATTACATAATAAATATTTGGCATTTGTGAATCATCGTTTTCTTTTGAATACTTCACATGCAAGAGCAAACGTCCTCAATTCAGACGTCTTTAACCTGCCTGATGTTAGTTCAGAGTCCAGTTGCTCCCATGTGATAATAACACAGGTGATTGTCATGTGAACTCACGGTGAGGGCGTGGGTGCCATTTCTTGTTCTGTCCAGGCAGCTCCCTCCTCTAAATCAAAAGGAGCGTTTCCACTAAGGAGAACACATCTGAGGCAAACTTTCTTCTGCTGAAAGAGCAACCATGTCCCAATCTCATTATTATGGCATTATCTGGGGTTGATGTGTGAAAACGGCTTAAGCGCCCAGCATGGTTGGTAGTCCACAGTCACTATGGAGACCTTTACACAGCTTCACAGGCCTTTGTATTAAACGGGGGCGGGAGGTTAATATAGGTTTGTTCCATGTTAGTAATCAACAGTACATAAATAAGATGCAAGACAAATAAGAGATTATGAAATACAGATTACAGCAATGTTTAAACAGCTTTAATGGGCCCAGCACACAAAAAAGAATGAACATTGATATGAATAAGAAAATATTTATTGGCCTTATTTGTATATTTGATCCAGGACATCCCAGATACCGTCACTATATTATTTGCTCTATGACCAAGCAGTTTTTATTGAGAGGAATTTTTACCTGTTTATTTATGACTAACTCAGAGCTGCTGGTAAGTGGTGACAGGCTCAGGTATGTCTTGCCCTGGCTTTCAGTTGCGTTTGCGCTCCACACTGATCAAAGTCACTTAGACAGGTGTAAGAGCTGTAGATGGCAGTCATGCTGTCAGCCACACCACCGTCACCACGCCCTTCTCTCTGTGTGGCCTTTTCAGCCCTCCCGGGGGAGCTGCTGGAACCGGATAAGGGTAGTCATGGCTCAAAGTACCACTTAAGTGGAGCACAAACACTCAAGCGCATATGCAGACCGTTTTTAAAATGACGCCAAACAAAGGCGTATGTATACATGCGCCTGCTTTTCTCTGTGCTCCCTGCAGATTCTGTGAGAGTTAATAGAATTAGATGTACCGTCTTAAATGAAATGCACATGACCACTCATAGATGAAATTTGCAGCGTAGTGCTGGTGTGTTTGTGTATTTTGCTTCAGTCTCTCACACATGCAGAGGGACACACGCAGACACACGCAGAGTGGGAGATGGCGGGTGAGAGCAGAGGAAGTGGAATGATAGTTTATAGTTGTGAGTAGGTGGATGGTTGTATTGTTGGCTGATGCGTGTGTGGGTTTTCTGGCGAGGCCACTGGGAGCATTAAACTCCACACTGTGTTTAGACCGGAGTGGACTAGTCTAAACTGCATAATAAATGCCATTACTCATTTGTGAGATAAAGGATGCATGTCTGTAGTCCGTTGGAATTATGTTTTTGGTCAGTAGCTGAAGTCTTTGTCCCACTTAGTTGTGCAGGCTGTCCGGAGCACTGTGGGGCTCTATTGTTTACCCTCCATTCTTCATTAATAATCCACCGTCACTCCCTTTCTCTCGGCTCTCTCCTCTCCACTTTGCACACAATCTTCCTTTTCTCCTTGTGCTGTTCTCCCCACACGCCTTCTCTATCCTTCTTAGTCATTCCTTTCTTTTGTTATCTTTCAGCACTTTCTTCTTTAAAGTCTTCACCCCCTCCTCTTCTTCTCTGTGGTGCCCTCTCGGACAATGAAGGAATCCCCAGGCTGGGCTGGAGGAAGAGGGGGGGAGCAGCTAGAGCTGGACTGTGACTGACAGCCCTGTGTGGGACTGGCTGTTTGGCCTTTGTCCCTCTGCCAAGGAAAATGGAGGGAACCCAGAGAGGTGGAACAGTGGGAAGGCGGAGGGAAGAAAGACCAGTTAGGGCGTCATTCATGTGCAGAAGTTTTGGCCAAAGCCTTGCCTCCCCCTTTTCCTGCAGAGCAGCCCAAACGTTGCTCCATGTGCTCCATTAGCACTGGCCTTGAAATGACCGAGATTGAAATCCTGCTGGTGTTGGTGCTTTTAGCTTCATATAGCTCTAAACATATGAGGAGGACGAGAGCTAGAGAGCGGCCTTCTGTCTGTAGCCACTCATGTACTGACTGAGTTTATACCACAACAATGGCCACCGCTGTCTGTAGAGACAAGCGTCCAGTAATGAGCCTCTCTCGGGTGACCGACCAAGTTACTCAGTCAACCAGATCCTCTCAGCTTTTTATTTCCCCGGACACTGAAAGAGTTCAGGAAAGCACAAAAGCATGGGCTTTTCCCTCCCTTCTCTTTGAGCCCCTCACCCGATTTTGTGTGTATGTTTGTGTGCTGAGAGGGAATGGCTGTTTGGAAGAGTGGGGACATAAGGACTAGGCTGACAGGGCAGATTTGGCATGAGATTAGGGGGCTCAGGAATGTTTGGATAGGAATTTCAGTTGTGCATTAAAGAGAATTTTAATGACCGTATGTAATTTCCCTCTTTCTGGCACACTTGGGTTGATTTCGTATGTGCATCCATTGATTAAGTGCCTTTTTAAAGCAAGTTAAGACCTGATCCAGTGGGTTCAGTTGCATAGTTTTTGTTTCAGTTAGCACTAAGTCAGAAAAAGTTTAAGCACAATGAGCTGCCACAAAGCTTTAGCATTACACTGTATAGCACTTTTTATAAATGCTTCATACTGATGGAAAAAAACAACACAAAAGGAACAATAGTGTAGTAAAAATAATGAAAGTAAAAGTTAAATCCATTAAAGAAACAGAGACTCAGTAAGAGAGTTATTAAAAGCAAACATTAAAATGATTACTTAAGACCAGCAACTTGGCTACAGAAAGACTAAAGAAGTATGCTTTTATTTTTGAATTAAATAGTCATAATGTTATAGGTTTAACAGGATTCAGAAGATCATTCCACCAACTTGGAGCATAAAAGTTAAAGGGGCTTAAAACCAGGCGGCCGGGTCCAGATAATCTGATGGGTCGAGTTGCTTCATAGCTTAAGAACATATTGACGTCCCCAACCACGCAAAGCATAAAAAACTGATATTAAAGTTTTAAACTAAGTCAAAAACTAATTGGAAGCCAATTTAATGACCTCAGCACAGCTTTGAAGACTTGGATTGTTACTTAACTTTTCTTCAGTCTGAAATACAATAAATTTCTTGAAATATGTTTTTAAAAAGTAGCTTTTAGTCGATAAACCGATTTTTTTTTTTTTAGATTGAAGTTTCTCCCTGATCCGGTGCAAATACCCTTTGTTTAAAAAAAAGAAAGGGGAAAAAAAGAAAAGAAAAGAGGAATGTTGAATTAAGTTTTTGCGTGCGTGCTTGTAGATCGGCTTGCTCCGTCTCTAGTCAGATGGCAGGATTGGAGGGAAACTAAAAGCTAACTGGAATCACTTGATTGGAACACTGCAGCCTCTGTAAACATCAGGCCTGGTCTAACGGTGGAACGACACTAATACAAAGCACATACAGTCCACCCAGATTTCCTCATGGTATAAGTAGCCACATTTTAATTGGTTACTTTGGAGTTAAGTGAGGTTGACAAACATTTCTACATGTAGATTTAAGACGTCTTCAGTGCACATGGCTGCTGCCTTAATGCCCAGATAGTCTTACTACTGTAGCCGGAGTTCTGAAGCTGGAATATGCAACACATTTTTGACAGTATTAGACAAAAGAAATTCATAATAACCTCTAAGCATGTTGTAATTGGAGTGGTCTGAGAGTGAAGTGGACTCCTGGACTCTCAGGATTTAGAAAATATAGCTTGGAATGGGAGACTTCACCAATTGCAGGTGTTTCCTCAGATCACATCATAGCTGTGTAGACAGAGTCTGTGCAGTGGTGCATGGGTTAAGCAGAGGACTTTAACTTGGGAGTGTGAGGTGTTTCCACAGATTTGGGCACTGTGGCAATGGGGCTATTCCTTCTTAAATAAATTATGTAATTATTTTTCCCCTGCAAATAAGTTATTTGCCAAGTACTTTGTGACCCAAAAAATAAAGGATCAAACTAATTAGCTCCACCATCCTAGACAGTAGCTGGAGTGGCTCTCCAGATGAGGACAATGACTATCATTGCCATTTGCAGTGCAATATGGTGGAGTGCAGTTTGGGACAAGACACCGAAGCAGCTGAATGATAGAGAAGACCACCAGGGCACTGACTTGCTGGGACTGAACTTTTAAAAACTTTAAAAAGAAGTGAAATTGTTCTGAAAAATGTAAAAATGCTAAAATTAGTTGCCAAATAATCCTGGGTGACTCGCCCATGTAGAGTCCGTGTGAACAACACCGGTGTTGAAGACTATAATACTCTGCAAACATTCATGTGCTCTGAGTTAAAGACCTACAAAGCAGGATCTCCTTTGGTATGCCTAAAGGATGACTGTGATGAACAAGCATGTGTGCAAACACATCCTGAGGCACATAGCCCTCATCTGAGTGCAATCCAACCTAAACAGGACGAAGCATCTTGGGAGTTTCCATGCACTGAAGGGCAGCATGCCTTTAGCTTAGTGTTTGTTTTTGTTAGATACATTGCTCTCTATAGCAGGCAGGGTGATCAGGCTTGATTTTACTCTATACGAATGAGGAATTTCCTGAATAAGTACACACTGCACACAAAACATTTTACCCAAGTTAAACAGACCCAGTCCTCCCACTAGTGAAATCTTACCAGAATCCAACTGCATCTGTGCAGCTGTGTCAGTTCTCATAACTGACTTGCATGCAGTCGGGTCACTTTTTATCTATATAGCATATTTAAAAACAGGGGCTGACCAAACGTGCTTTCCTGTCGAGACAAGTGGGTGCAAAAATATAAATGCAAAGCATAAAACCCACAAAAGGGAAAAAACAAAACAAACCATGACAGAGAGGAACCTCGCCTTCAGGTTTTAGGTGAAAGGGGAGGCAAGAGGTTTTTTTTTAAGGCTGATCAAAAGTCAATTAAACCTAAATGCATGCATGTGTTTGTTTCATAACTGATGAAGTCCAGCATGTGTAGTTTACCTTCTGTTCCTGTTTCATTTACCTTCTATTTTGTGTTTGTGACTTTATGCCTCCAATAAAAACACCCTGTCTGCTGAACGAGACGTCCTGATCAAACAAATATTTAACCTTCTGCGTTTGTTAGGCTTGGCTACTGTTTCTAGTTTTAATGTTTTTCTGTAGGCACAAGTGAAACTTGAAAGTGGGCTGTATTGACTGATATGCTGCATATTACTATAAGTGTTCTGACACCCCACACTGCCACACTGCCCTCTGCTGACGCCTGTGGTCTGCCCCCCTTCACTGCCTGCTGCAATGCAGTAAAACATCCTCCTGTTCACAGCTTCACTCTCTTCCTTGCACAAACAGCTCTTGTCAGTTCCTCATTAAAACACTCTGGTTGCAAAGTCGTAAAAGAAAAGCATCACACTGGTCTCGTTGTCACCAGTGTGTCATCTCGCTCTAGAAATAGTTACCGTCACGTACATATTTGCAGTCCTGCGAATCCCACTGAAGTGACTGAACAGACTGCCACGCTGCGCTGAAGAGACGGCGTGGATACACAACAGCGTGGGTACACAACATGTAATTCCTGATGACCCATTGACCCGTATGACACAGCTTGTTTTCCAGTGTTTGATTTGAAAATAGATCAGTCATGGTGGAAGCGTCAGAGACATCAGACCCGGGTCTCATTGAAGGAGCTGACATTTATTAGCTGTTCTGAAATTGGATGCATTCAAGAGCAGATTTTATTGTTGTTCTTGTTATTGTTTTTGTTTACAACATTTTATTTAGTTATTCATCCTGATGTGGTTGCAGTGAGAGATGGGGTAATATTGCACAGAGGGTATGGACTGTGTATGTAGACTGGATTCATTGGGAACTCTGGTGACTTAGGTAATGTGAGGTAAATGCACGAGACCTGTTGATGCGTGTGTTCCAATTATTCAAAATAAACACTGAGACCAATGCAAATCCCAGGAGTTTCCTGGGAGTAATGGCAAAACAGAAGGGCGTTGGAGTGTTGGCACTTACGCTCTCCTTATTGATCAAATTCTGGGTAACAAGTGTGGAGAAAAAAGCTCCAAACCAGTAGTCGTAGTGTCGTCTCCCTCCAGGAGCTTAAAAACTCCGGTTCAAGTGTGGGGGTTCTAACACCACCCTGAGGGGTTTTTCATCTTTAAGTTTCACCTGTTCTGCCCAGTAAGGTTTCCTCCTCCCTTCCCAGAGGCTGGTTCCCACCTGGCTCCTGCACATGGTTACCTGTTCACATGATCACCTCTCAGCTCCTGTTCCTTGTTTCTGCCATTTGATCCCTCTCACCTGCTCCTCAATGAGCCAACGCCCACTCTCTGTTTATTTTCTCTGTTTATATTCTCCTCCCATTTCACTTGCCATCAGGTGGGGAACTTCCAATCAGAATTTTGGAAAGTACCGACGAGCCCGTCGTTGCGCTGCCAGCAAAAGACGAGCCAAATTTTTGGGGTATAAATGCCTTTTAACCCCTGCCAAACAAAACGCATCGCTAGTTATCAGGAAATGTCTGTCATTGAGGAAATCAGTGGAGCTGAACACAAGCTTAAACACAGAGCTTTCTCTCGGGATGTTTGTTTTTACACTTATGTCAGACAAAATCCTCATAATACACATAAAAGAAGATTTGGCGCTATCTGTTTTATTTCATGTTTATGCAACGGTTTGGAAGCTGTAGCGTAAGCAGGTTTTTAAAAATCTTTAATCCACAGTGGAGAAGGAAGAGCTTAGAAATTGTTTGGATTTTTCAGTTTAGTAAATGAATCATTGGTGATTGAAACACAAAAGTTGTTTTCAGCAAAAGATGCTGCTGATGGCTTGAGGTTTAATTTGAATTAAGGTCGAGGCTCCAATTTTGCGGACGTGAGTGCACTCTATGTTCAGAAAAACATCCCCGAAGAATAACTTTATACAAATTCCTTCTCCAGAATGCTTTAGTCGGCAAGTTCCTGAAGACTGTTCCTCCCTTAAAGTGTCCGAGCAGTTGATGGGACTGTTGACAGGGTGGACAGTGGATCCTCTGTGGGCCGCACAATCCGGGTCTTATTGAGGGGTTAATAACTGCATAGTTCTGTCCTGTTACTCTTGCTGCTCCTCGCCAGCTTGTCTTGTCTGTCCATCTGAGCAGCAGATGACACGCACATAGTGCGGCTGGCGGAGGAATGTTTCTGAACGCTCGCCTCTCCAACAACCGGGCTCTTGTGAAAGCACTTGGCACGGCCACAGCCGCAGCACTCTTCCCAGCTCTGCGAACGAAAGCCACTTTGTTTGGCTGCCGTTGCCATGGTGTGGAGGAAATTTTTTTTTTTTTCGAGAATATAAGGATGGATTTTAATCCCCCCCCCCTTTTTTTTAAACCAGTTGTTTAGATGCTGCCCTCTTTTGCACATAAAGGATGTTTCATGTTGAATTTATGGTTGAGGAATGTCAACAACACTTGAGAAACACAACTGAAATCATTTGTAGGACTTTTGACCAAAACAATGAACTGATTTATCTATTAGGGGTTTGTTGGAGTCATTTACTTATCTTGTGTGTCAATTTTTGTGCCAGAAAAACACTAATCTGCTTATCTTTTGTTTTGTATCACCACACAGGGTTTTCCTTTCTCATAATGTACCTTTGTGGGGGTATAGTTAAATTAAAGAGTCTGTGTTACCTTATTTAACAGAAGTTTCTGCATTTTCCTGTAATTTGATAATCAAAAACGCAACTCCATTTTAAAAACAAAAACTGGTTGGAAAATATTTTTATTACCATCCTTCAGGGAAGGTTAACACTTCCTTGAAGAGAGGCAGTATTATTTTTGGGATTGCTTCCAGACCTTTGACCTTGTTGATATAATCGGTAGAATTAATCAATAAGCAAAGGAATCCTTAATTGCGCCCTGTAATCATAACTAAATTGTGGATATGCCTGAGGCTGCATGTGGACCATTGTCAGCTCTTAATTTTATGTGAGATCGCATTGCTCTTACTTCTCCTGGTCTAAAAAGGAACATTAATAAAGCTGAAACAACTTGTACATCAGTTAATCCAGGGACTGAAATCGTGAGGAGATTTTTTTGATCATTAATTCTCAAATGCTATCATCCTGCTGCTTGTGCATTAAGCCGAGCCTGATTGAAAGAGTTATTCTGACTAATGTTGTTTAATGTGTGTTTACAGCCTTTCTTCAGACTACTGAACCTCCGGAAACTCGGCCTGAGCGACAATGAGATCCAGAGACTCCCGCCTGAGGTGGCTAACTTCATGCAACTGGTGGAACTGGACATCTCCAGGAACGGTACAAACTCACTGTGAACCATCTGTCATAACTCAAAACCACCCTTTGACACATTTTTTTTAAAAGTATGTCCTCATATGGGGATAGTGGCTTTAGTTTACAGCATAAAACAATAAAGTCACCACTGTTTAGCAAAGTATAGAACACATTATGAAGTATAAGGACATAACCAGTGTCTTGATCGCCCAGGACCAATAAGAACTGCATATTGGGCAAGTTCATTGGCCAACTGTGTAATGAGGTTTCCACCAGTGACAGTTGTGTTCACCCGTGAAACCCCTCGCTAACAAACATTTATCTTTTTATGCTGCCACCCACTTATTTTCACATTAAATGAAGCGACTTTGACTTAAAAGGTCCAAATCTGATGGTTTTAAAAAACTAAACTCATCTTCATATCAATGGGACTGACAGTTTTTACCCGTCACTGAATGTAGCTTCCAGAGTATGACACGATGTGTGCTCTTTATACATGCAGAAAGTACTGATGCAGGGGTCACATTGGCTTTAGTTAAGTTAAGCTTTATGGTATAAAATTGGGGTCAGGGTGTGTGAGGTTAGTGAAATAAAGCGGTTAGTCTTATTGGGGTTGCAAAGACAACATGAAGCCAATGCTGTACATGGCCAGACAGCACAAGCGCTTCATTCGCATCGGTGACTAAAAATCGATGCATGACGACGGTAAAACATACCACAAGTATGTGTAGAAATAAAAAGAATACAGGGTTAAAGCCCAGAAGCATCTATTTTTCATATCAGCGGTCCAGCCTCGTGCCGAAGCCTCTTTT
Organism: Pelmatolapia mariae; assembly: GCF_036321145.2. NCBI lineage: Eukaryota > Metazoa > Chordata > Actinopteri > Cichliformes > Cichlidae > Pelmatolapia > Pelmatolapia mariae. The sequence continues at coordinate 15,331,188 of NC_086235.1, read as the reverse complement.
CTCTGACACACTGTTGTGAAGAGGCGCCTCTGTGCCTGAGACGGCGAACCCAGGTAAAGTCAAAGAAAACACTTTTCTAGACTTCACAACAGCAGCCCTTGTTACTCTAATCATAATAATCATAATAAAACCAGTGAGGGTAAAAAGCCAGTAGTAGCACTTTATCAAATCACCTGTTCCACAAGGTTAGACATGAAGAAAAGTGTCTCTTCAGCTTCTCCCATAAACTACCACTTTATTTAACACGATGACGAAGATTTTAGAAATAAAACCTGCCTGTATGCAGATTAATTGCTGGAGTAGTTTCCCATGATCTTTATATTTGCATTTTACATTTTTAAGTTTGACAGCAGTCTTTCGTTGTCACTGCAATACCTGCAGCATGCAGTGGAAACACATTTTTGCACCCCAGTGTAAGGAGAGCATGGCCAAATCAGTTAAATATTAGCTAGCCCTCTGTGCCAGATTCAGATAGCCATCTATAAATGTACGCCTAAATGACGAGGAAACAACAAAATTTCTCACTAAACCATCCAAATCAAACGGCTGATTTTGCCCTCGGTCAAAAAGGTAAGGTGAAACCCACATCTGAGTTTGCCCAGCGATATTATTTTCTGCTGTAATGCGCACAAATACCTTGCCCTTTCCACGTCCTTGAATACTTCACATACACAAACACCGTGGTAGTGGCAGAAAGGTCTCTGTGTTAGATAGGAGACATCTGCCCTGCTACACACTGCATCAAGTGCTGGGGGGAGGCAGTGTGCAGTGGCCTGTGAGGGCCTTTCCCATCTGTCTGCCTGTCTGCTTCCCCACTACTGCTGCAGGACAGTGCTGAGCCAGATAAATGTGATTGGCTGCTTGGCTCTGTAGGGATTTCTGAGTGTGCACCTGCAGCATCCAGTAGTGAAAATACACTTTGCAATGATGCCACTAGGTCATATTTCCTTCCCTGCCTTTTTATATGTGCACTAGACTAAGCAACCAAGAGTAAAGTAAACATTTAAGCTGTTTGGCACTGTACAAACTATTTTGCTACCTCTTAATATCAAGGTAAGGTGGCGTCGTTTACCTGCCTTCTGGAAGGCACTAATTTCAGCAGGGCTGTGACATACTCTCAGGGTGCCAGGCAACTACAGTGTCCAGGAGATGAGACTTTCTGCTGGTCCCATGTAAAGTTTTAATCATTTGCCCCAAAATTAATATGATTATATACTTCTAACTTAGTTCATCATATTACAGCATAATTATTAGTAGACTTCTATTTTAGCTTACTACTACAAATCTGCAAAAGGTTTAGTAACTGAAACCTTAAAATAACTGTTGTTGCAGTCTTGCTGTTGGTATCGAGAGAGGTGGTTAGCTGTGTAAGACCTCGGGTGGATGGGAGCAGGTGAACGGCTCTCTTTCATTCACGTTTAAACTGTGAACAGTCGGTTTGATGACTCACACCTGAGCATTTATTTCAGCCAGTTTACTACACACGCTGACTCCAATGGTGGACATGCTCTGTGTTGGTACGAAACATGACATGCTTTTTGGCATCCGTTGAACATAGTATTTACACGAAGAACCATTGTTTTAATCATAAAATACTATTATTTATTTATTTATTTTTTTACTTTGCGTGATACCTTAGATACTAAGTCCAGTCTATATACGGCAATAGAAGCGTGCACACCATCTGGCTGCAACTTTATTTTATATAATTTTGTCTGTCTTTAATTCCTTCTTTATCTTTGGTCATGCATTTTACTAGAGAGATGGGCTGCAATCAAGTCCCACCCACCCACACCCCAGGGGAAAACGTTTGTGGCTTTCCACTGACTGTATTGTACTAAACATAGGCTACTAAAATAATCCTCTGACTTAATGTTTTTAGTCAGCTTAAGGCGTTTTGTTAGTGTTTCAGCCCATAGTTGCATGTTGATTGTTTTCCCTTGTTGGGGGTGTGGTTTTCATAGTATTACACAATGCTCTCTGTCTTTATACTCAGAAAATATAATGCAGTTAGATTCAGATGTATGTATCAAATGTAACTGATGTAACTCAAATTATTGAACTAAATTTTTTGCAGCTGTGTGTGATGGACTTTAAATGTTGCTCTGAAGATGGGGAACAGGTTTGTGGCCATGCACAGTCAGTTGCCTTCTTCAGAGCTGGTGTGTTTAGACAGATAAAATGACAATAAGAAAGAGTCAGTCTTTGGCAGTTACATGTAAATTGTTAAATACGGCGAGTAAGTGTAATAAACTGGTGAAAATTGCAAATCTGTTGCTCTCTGCACACACAAAAACTCATAGTTACGTCTTGCATTTAAAGTCTTGCCAGAATCTCATAGGTTTGAAACTAATTCAAAAAAGGCACTCGGCAGTCTTGTTTTTATATAGGAATATAATAAAAAATAAACCAGTTTCAATCAGCTGGCTAAAGTCTCCATCACACAGAGACGTCCCAGACAAGTTGCACTGATTGGCGGAGGCTGGCTCGGATTGATTACACCATGCTGCTGACCTGTCTGCGTTTAGGAATTAGACAAAAATAATTTGCAAACCCTTAAGAATCTATGAGTGATTGCAGTTAGTCTGAATAGGATCGCAAACACCTGTGTATCAAAAGTGTTCGTCCAGATTCTGCTCGTGGGTGTTGCACACTCAGCCTGTGGGCAACAAGTTGGTCACCGCAACTACTTATACACAATCTCAAACATTAAATGCAGTCTTTGGACAACCACAGATTTTTACCCTAGCCACACAGAGGTCTTTTAGTGTGACTGAGCCATAACTGATATGGTTTTGTGTGCTCACCTTAGTTTTAATTTATATTCATTTGGTTATTTTTGCCACCAAAAGAAGTGTTTTTGATTATCTTGAGACTGAGATCTCTGTGTAAACATAAGTCACTTGCTTTGAAAAGGTGTTTCCTTTGACAAGTGCTTATTATATCAAAATCATAAAAAGTTTAATAAAAGAATAAAGGCTAAATATTAAGCAATAAAACATGACTGAAAACTGAAACTGAAACAAGCAAATCTAGTTTTGAAACCTAATGAAACTAAAATTAATTGAAAAAGGAAAGTGAAAACAAAATGATAATGGCAAATATAAAAATTAAAATTATACCACACTATTAGAACTGGCACTGATATCAGCCCTGTTGAATGAGCTGTTAGGTTAAATTAATTTTGCACTCAATTTTTAAAGCTCATGCGATGAAGAGCTGAAAGACTTTGAAAAAGGATAGATATTATTTCATAATGAATAATTATTTGGTTCTCTGACTCTAAATGGTCATTAATAAGAACAAAAATCACGTGAATTAGCTGAAACACACATATGTACATATGTCTTTATTCACCACTATTGGCCCAGATCTTCACAGTCAGTGCATCCCTGAGAAAATCAAGATGTACTACTGCACTTTGACCTCTGCAAAAAAAATCTCATTTTTCTCTCATTTTCTTTTCTCTGACTTCTCTGCTCTTTGGCATCTGGTTGTGTTTATGAGGAACTTTTTAAAATCATTCGCTCTATAGCATCAGCTCGTTTCACGATCCACATCTGTGCATCCACAACGCTGACTCCTCCTCCTTCTCTTTTTCTCCTGCAGATATTTCTGAGATCCCAGAGAGCATTAAGTTTTGCAGGGCCTTGGAGATTGCAGACTTCAGTGGAAACCCCCTCTCCAGGTAAGTGCCTTTCAACAGCCCATCATTTTTTATGATCAGTGTGGGAAAATATAAGAACGGGGTATTCCCAGATACAGTAACAAGAGCAGAGTTGTGGGGGCAACACTGTTTTGACAGACGAAACGAAGCGTGAGTGTCATTTGTTTGCTCTAATTACTTTGCTAAGTGTGCAGTGAACTGAACTTTTAAATATTGTAATTGTTCGTGTGTGTGCATGTAAACAGTATATCGAGTTTGTGGAGTGTGACGCTCGTTTCACTGCTAAGTAAGGATTAGGAACAGTAAATGAACACATGTCTGGAGCTGATCATTGTTTTGCGTGCTTACTACCGCTTGACTTAACCAGGATACCAGTTAATTCCCATTATAACTCCGTTCACCTTCATCATCTTCTTACCCCCTGTCATCAATATCTCTCCGTTCCTACTATGGAAAAGCGATTGAACAGCTGGCAGAAACTTTGATCCTGATTTCTTTAACAGATGTGGAGGGCTAGTAGTCGGTGTGTGAGTTGGCTGTTGCCATTAAAACAAAAACCTAACAGACACACCATTTTCCTCTCTCTCTCTGCTTCAGATTGCCGGATGGTTTCACTCAACTCCGAGCGCTTGCTCACCTGGCCCTCAATGATGTGTCATTACAGACGTTGCCCAACGACGTTGGAAAGTATGTACACGCTCATTATGGCTCATAGAAGACAATCTGATAAGTTAAAAGGGTTGTTTTTGTTTAGTTTTTTTCAGTTTTTCCTCTTGGTTAGATTAAGAAAAAAATAAAAGCAACACTGACGCAAGTGGGAGCATTGGCTATCTTTTATCTCATTGTAAATGAAAAACTTTGCTCCTGGTCTGGGACGTTGTGAAAGGCCCCTTTGTCCTCTTTCCAGCACTGTGCCGAGGCCGGTGCCTAATCTAGAGCCAGGTTCATTCCTTTTTTACTGAAAAACAACCAGTGCCAACAAGCTGGTAGTTGGCAAAGCACAAAAAAACTCATGAATGGAAAGTTGGAACCACAGATCAGGGTATTTCCTGGCTTAAAATTGGCTTTTGGGAATGAGGGGTGGCTGTGAATGTATGCATGATTGGTTGCGCCAATAGTTGACAGTGAGTGCTGTGTTACTGTACTTCATGTAAGTGCGCATTTTTCTGCCATTGCTGGTTATTAGATAAAGAAAAATGTATTTTATGCAAAAGGAAATGAAACCAAACTTAAAAGATCACAATAGTTATAGTATTAGTACAAGCCTGGAGAGCTTCCCTTTGGGGAAGACTAAATTAAATTGAAACCAAAACCAAATATTCTTGTGTTCAGGATGAACTGGGGCCATGTCAGTGGCAACAGGAAGGGTTCCCCAAGAAATCACTGAAGCCTGAAGGATCTGTCCACAATTACTTTCTTTCAATATTACCCCAAATTTTGCTGTATCACATTTAGTTCTCAGACCTGCTGCAATGTGGGACCAGTTCTCAGAAGTCAGGCCGAACTGGCTTCGCACAGGCACCAGCACTGCATGGAAACCATCAAACTTGGTTTCCATGTTGGAAAATGACAATCCCACGAGGGGCCAGACATGACACGCTTTAATTTGACGTTAAATACAGAGCATTCTTACTATGATCCATTTAGGCTCTAAGGCGACCAAACAGTTTTAATGACTAAAATGACAGAGAGTTTAATTTATTATACATGAATACTTTTTGAGCATAAACTTATCCACCTCAAGGCTCCTGCAGTTATAAATCTTGTTAAAGCAATGCTAGCCATGGTTCACTGCAAAACATTACAGTGGTAGTAATTAGAATTGGGACAATTGTGTAATGAGATGAAGAACAAAACACTGTAAAAAGTTGTAGGAAAAGTAGACTCAGACATTTTTATCATTAAAATATTGTAACTACATATATAAATAAACTGCTGGGATTAAAAGTGACCTCACTTGGTCACATCAAGTGTAAAACCTGTCTGATTACAGGGCTGCCTATATTCTACCATAAAGCCAGCTTAACAATCCATTTCTAAACAAAAGAAGGAGGAAAGAAATCCTGATGTTTCAGCAAAGTAATGAGTCTTCATATCTTTTATATTTGGTCTTGCACAGTTTTGTTTTGTTTTTTTGGTTTTTTTGGGTTTTTTTTAAGATTTGAGGCGCCTCACACATCTCTACTGATATCTGTCTTTGGCATCAGATTTCCTTATTTTGTGCCAAAAGCAGAGGGTGCAGCAGTCGCTGTGCACACTTTAGTGACAATTCACAGGCTTAAGATTGAGAACCTAAGTGCTTAAAGGTTTCAAAAAGGGGCAACTGTAGCCTGTGGCCACTGAGATTTACACATGTGCACGAATAAAGCGAGCGTGCAGGTTCTCGAGTACCACCGATGTGCTCTGAGGAGGCTGGTCTCCAGGCTGCGGGCCACTGCTGTTCTCAGACAGATGGAAGAGTCCCTCACCACGCCTGGCAGCCCAGACGAACAGACCCGCCATCTGACTAACCAGCCTGCCTCTCCTCTCCCTTCTCTTCCTCCCCCATCCTTTATTCTCCTCACCTGCCAACTCCTGCCCCTCATTTTTTTTGTTTCTCTTCATTTATGTGCCTCGTGTTCTCTGCCATTCCTGCTTTTGTAGTTTGGCCAACCTGGTGACGTTGGAGCTCAGGGAGAACCTGTTGAAATCTCTGCCCACGTAAGTTTTTCATCTCTTCTCATACCACACATACATATTTCACTCTCCACATTTTTCATTGGCGTGTTTTGTCACTGCTACTTTTACCTGTCAATTACTGTAGAAGTTTCGGGAAAGACACACACCACGAGTTACTTGTAACAGCAGGTTTATGAACGTACATCACTACATGTGAATGAATGGTATGCTGTTACCCGTTCGAGTCGGAGCTCTTTGTTCTTTGAGTGCATATATTTGTGTGACGTAACCGGTTGTGCTTTGATACAGGTCGCTCTCTTTCCTGGTGAAACTGGAACAGCTGGACCTGGGCAGCAATGAACTGGAAGTTTTGGTAAGTCAGTGTCTCATCCCCTTAAATCATCATCATCGTGCTCAGACAACACCCTTGATTGTGTCTTAAAATAATATTTTTCATTTTCGCACAACCAGTAGAACAGACATACACACACGCACACACTCTCAAATTGACACGTATCACAAATATCCCTCTCACAGTCCCACCACAGTAATTATGATCCAGACCACATGTTTACTTCACCAAACACAGCCCAGCCAGTCTGAAAGAAGTGAAGCCCTGCCTGCACTACCCCAGAGTGAGTGCCGGTTTTAGCCCGGGAACACCCACCTGTCTCTGTAGGACAGAGCAAACAATGTCTCATGTCCTGACGAGGGCGGAGGCTGAACAAACAGTTGACATCATGATGAAACCTTGCCTGCATGCCTGTCATAGATCATCGCTCAGCCATCTTACATGCTCCTTAATTATTTCATATTTTAAATTTGAGCTCATTTCAAGATCCTTCAGTTGACTTTTTTTCCCCTAAAATCAGAATCTGATTTACCAACAGTAGATAAAAAAAATAGGACAATTTTGCGAAAACGGTGTCAGACTAGAAATCTCTGAAAGTCCTGAAATTTCTGTTTCATTACACTAATACACCATGGGAAAGATCATATGCATATTTAAAGGAGAGCTTTTGTGCTGATTCTTGTACTCACCTGTCATAGCCTTGAATGGTTCAATCCGTATTTATCTTATGTTGGATTTTTGTGCAGCCCCTGTGCATCTATGAGATCTGAGTTTTACTTGTACATTTACTGACCTCATTATTACCATTGTAAATTTACATACTTGATATAAACCAAGGAAAAGCATAATAGGATCACCTTTAATTTTTATTTAAGCTTCTGTTTCAAAGTTTGAATTGTCCTCTACAGGTTTGTGGGAATTGTTGCCTGGAGTATCAAAGGCATATTTTTCCAACTCGGGGAAAGTGTAGAGTTGGAGATTTGAAGTAATTTTACTGGTCTAGCTGGTGAAAACAGAAGTAAAGGCAAAGCTGAAGCAGTACTTTAGCTAATTGAGCCTACTGGTTAAGTACCCTCAACCATATCCATGGCTGTGGGTGGATTCCTCTGAAGGGTTTCTGGGCTCACCTTTAGGGATAAGTTGAGGAACTCTTCTTTAGGAGAGACTTGGAGTAGAGCCTTTACTCTTCTGTATCCAAAGCAGCCAGTTGAGGTGTTACAAACATCTGACTAAGATGTCTTCTGGAAGTTGATAAGGCACCTTTGGGTACATCTGACTGGGAGGAGACCAGATTATGCTTCTTAGCTGTCTTGGGAACACCTCACCATTCCCCAGATAGAACTGGAGGAGGTGCCTGGCGAGAGGGAGGTTTATGGGAATGGTTTTTTTATATGATTTCCCATGTGACGGGGACAACACAGGACAACAGAACCTCTTGAGCTAGTGAACTTTTTTGACAACCTGCCAGATGGCCAGGACTCAAGTGAAGTGCAACAATGACCAAATAAAACAAAAGTGCCGTCGTATTTCACCGACGTGAATGAGATGAGTGACAAGAAGAAGACGGCACTGTTGGTGAGGCGAGGCTGTGTCGACACTTTGTGTGTGTGTGTGTGTGTGTGTGTGTGTGTGTGTGTGTGTGTGTGTGTGTGTGTGTGTGTGTGTGTGTGTGTGTGTGTGTGTCAGAGAAGACAGATGGTAAGAAAGCACACCTGGTACTGATGTGTCAGAAAAGTCAAACTGAAAGTCAGAATCCGGTGGGAGTCGTGCTAGTCAGCGCTGATTTCAGCTTCAAGCAGCTGAAGCAGTTTGTGGTATAACTGAGGCTGACATCAGATCTTTCTGTAACAGTCATCCACAGATGTCACATGATTTCTGTTTTCCAAATTCTCAGCCCCTCTTACAGATTTCAAATGAAGCACGATCTGCACAACATGCAGTTTTAACACAAATTAGATTTTACATTAAAAATATGGCCACTCACTCTGTCTTTTCTCCCCTACTTTCCTTTAGCCGGATACCCTCGGCGCTCTCCCCAACCTAAGGGAGCTGTGGCTGGACCGTAACCAATTGTCCTCATTACCACCAGTAAGTACAGCTTTTTTGTTTTGTTTTGTTTTTTTTAATGTCCTGATTTTCATGAAGTTCCAAACTGTTGCTTTCATGCAGAATTTACTCCCACTAGCAGTTTTCTTCTTTTTGTGTTTGCTGGATTGTATTGTGTCTCTATAGCTCACTGTAAGTGGTAATTTGTGTGTGTGTGTGTGTGTGTGTGTGTGTGTGTGTGTGTGTGTGTGTGTGTGTGTGTAGGAGCTGGGAAACCTTCGAAGGTTGGTGTGTCTGGATGTGTCGGAGAATCGTCTGGAGGAGCTCCCCTCAGAGCTGAACGGCCTCCTGGCTCTCACAGACCTGCTGCTCACACAGAACCTGCTGGAGGTCGTCCCGGACAGCATAGGTGAGAAACACCAGGGGAAGGGACAGGTTTTTTTTTCCTGTGTTGGTGTTTATGTTGGTAATAACACATTCTGTGTTATTACACACAGATTGGTAATAAACACCAACATTATTCTGTGTTGGTGTTTATTACCTTTGTTTTGTAACTAACTCAATAATTCAATAATAATTCAATAATGTTCTTCCTGTAAACTAAGTGTGTGTTATCTTGTCAGTGAAAGTTTTTGCACCTAATCATGAAACCATATTGATTAAGTATACATTGGGATATGGCTCTAGTGTGATCTTAAACAAGAACAGCACTGCCCCCTACTGGAAAAATAATGCCAATGAAGCACAGATATGTGTTTACATGCAAGGACTAATTAGATTAACATATTTTACAGTATGCTGTCCGTGTGTCTTGCAAACTACACCATCTAAGCTACATATTGCAGCTTAGATGGTGCATCATAAATAAGCTGTAATGTGGGCTAAGTCTGTGCTTCTGCTGTTCCTTCTTCTTTGCCCTTGCTGTGGAAAGAATACAAATAATTTCTTAGTAGTGAAGTAAAACAGATTTTAAAAATAATGAGAACTGCCCACTGCAGCCTCTGTCTTTGTTTTTCATTTACGCTTTTCTGCATAAAACCCTTGCTCAAAATCACACACGTCCACACACAGATATATTAAGAAACACATATGTGATCTGAATGAAAAATAGTGCAGCCCAGTAGTGAAGTGTACGATGTTGTGTATGACGTTGCAATTTGCTAAATGTTACCGTGATTTGTCTGCAGGGTCTCTGAAACAGCTGTCCATCCTGAAGGTGGACCAGAACAGACTGACCCATCTGACTGATTCAATAGGCGAGTGTGAAAACCTCACAGAACTTGTCCTGACGGAGAACCTGCTACAGGTAGGGATGCACAGTATAAACTGCTTCCTGCAGCCCTGCATTTGACCTATTAGGGGTTCATGCACACCCATTAATAACTAAGTCCCATTAACAATAATTATGTTGAATCACTGATTCCAATGGTTATTAATGGCTTTCGTCTCCCTCCCTTTTGCTTTCAAAGTCACTTCCTCGCTCGCTGGGCAAGTTGAAGAAGCTGACCAACCTGAATGTAGACCGCAACCGGCTGGGCAGCGTGCCCAAAGAGCTGGGCGGCTGTGCCAGCCTCAACGTCCTCTCACTGAGAGACAATCGCCTGGGCAAACTGCCTGCTGAGCTTGCAGATGCCACGGAGCTGCATGTGCTGGATGTAGCTGGAAACAGGTACCCTTACTTAACACCGTAGACCGTTAATAATGCACAGCAGCTTTCACAGCAAAGGTTGAAGACCTGAAGAGAATGTCTTTGCCAAAATAGATAAAACAAAGATGTTGCACCGACACTTTTGCCCTTTTAGTTCGTAATTTCATCACAGGTATGACTTTGTGCAAATTGTTTGTTACTAGAATGATCTGAAGCATAATTATCGCTGTCAAAGTGTTATTTCAGAGACTTTTATTCTTACATTCTCCTACAGTCTCTTTGCAAGTCAAAATAATCCTAGCTAGTCTCGTACTGGTGCGTGCTGCCCCCTCATTTCACTGTTTTAACGAGAGAGTGGCCTTACAGCAAGGGTTGTCAAACTGGGGTGGGGTGTGAACAACCGGTCACCAGGAGGTAATTTACTAATCAGAAGGTTGGTGATTTGATCCCTGGCTGTTCAAGTCTGCATCCCAAAGTATCCTCGGGCAAGTTGTTTTCTAAATGCGTGCGAGTAGGTGAATGAGGCATGTTGTGTGCTTAAGTAGAGTAGGAAAGTGCCATTTAACCATGACAGTGGTCCTGTAGACCACAGTATGTGAGGAAAAGTGCAAATAGATTAATGAGATGAGACTGGGCTGCATGTCTCCCATGCCTGCTGCAGTCTCATTGGCTCTGACAGGCATGTTGAAAGAAATTCAGATTCGTCTCACAAAGACGCCAGCCCAGCTGATGTGCTGTTCTGAGTGTACTGACAGGAAAGAAGGAAATAAATAATAGATCCACCTTAAAAATCTTAGAAATTTTAAGCTCATCTATCTGTCCCGACCTTACTTTTATCCAGATTACAAAACTTGCCTTTCGCCCTGACAAACCTCAACCTGAAGGCCATGTGGCTCGCAGAGAACCAGTCTCAGCCAATGCTCAAGTTCCAGACAGAGGACGATGAGCGAACAGGAGAGAAAGTGTTAACCTGCTATTTGCTACCCCAGCAGCCTTCCCCAAGCCTAGGTAAGCAACATGCTTTAAATAAGCATTTGAGTATTCAGACCTGTTAGAAGCATGTATAGATTATATTTATTTTAACTGGCACACTCTTTCTTCTGCCCTCTCTCTTTATCTGCAGAGAACCTGCTGCAGAACAGTGTAGATGGTAGCTGGACAGACAGCAACCTGAACAGAGTTTCGGTCATCCAGTTCCAGGAGGAGACCAAGGCTGAGGTGGATGAGGATGATGAGGCTGCTGCAGAGCGTAGAGTGAGTAAAAACTAAACAATGCAAACCTGACCCATCAGCACAAAAGCTAAAAAAAAGAAAAGAATAATGTCGTGCTTAAAGGAAAATCAGATAAAATTGCTTTTTTTCTTCTTCTTCTTCAGGGCCTTCAGCGCAGAGCCACACCGCATCCCAGTGAGCTGAAGGAAATGAAGAAAGGGATTGAAGAGAGGAGAAATGAAGCCTACACATCCAGACAGGACGAGGATCAGTCCCTGGACCCACAGGTACATAACGTCTAATAATGATTAATGAAAACGGTCAGAAATGTGGTCACCACCAAATTAAAATAAATAAATAAATAAAAATAAGCAAATAGCATTTCATTTCTTGCTGCTAAGCTCCAGTATTACAAACAACTAAACTCAAATTTAGCTCTAATACTTTCTGACTAGCTGCTGGTGTGGTACATGCTGATATAATAAAAATGATGTCATTGCTTTTAGGAAAAAAGGCTCAGTGACCTCTCCAATCAGAGCCATGACTCGCAGGTGTCTAACAGCACGCTGTCGGCCACCTCCCATGAGGACAGACAAAATGTGACTGAGGCCTCTCACATGGAGAACCGTTTGGACGGCCCTTCCCCTCAGGATGAGGATGACCTTGATGAGATGGAGGTGGAGTACGTTGAGGTAAATGGTGAATAGGTTTTCTCCTCATTTCATGGATTCAATCTTTGTTTCTGTTAGACTCTAAAATCCTCTCCCTTTCATTTCTCCAGCCCACTGTGCACTTTGCAGAAGAACCCATCATCCGAGGTGGGGACGAGGACCACGAAGAGGACGGCGAGGACGGCGAGAGGAGTGACGAGGAAGACAAGAGGCCCATGGAGAAGCGTCTGATACGAAAGGACACGCCACACTACAAGAAGCACTTCAAAATCACCAAGCTGCCCAAACCCGAGGCTGTGGCCGCTCTGCTGCAGGGCTTCAGTCCCGACGCCCTCAACTCTTCTACTCAGGCTGCCGAGGACGAGGAGGATGAGGAGGATGAGGAGGAAGAGCAGAGTGATGGCACTCCTCAGCACCGCCACAGAGTGGAGGAGGCAGAGGACAGCCGGCATCAGGTCAACTCCAGCCAAGTAAAGGTAAAAGAGAGATCCAAACACTGGCAGGGTGCAGTTCAGGAATGCAGAAAGTGTTATGTATCATCACAGCAGGACATGCAGTACACACCAAGTCAGCATATTTTAGGCTTTAACACTTTACATATATATTTTTCCTTGTTTGTTGCCTCTTTGCAAACAGTTGATGTTGTATGCATGGAGAGCCTTTGCCACCTTGCAAGCTGCATTCACTTAAGATGGATGTGGCGTTGCATGCAGGGTCATTCCTGAGATGAAGCCGCCCTGCCCTTGTGCTATAAATCCAGGGTGATGCATTACATTCATCGCAAACTCACCAACAGCCTCATCTGGCCCCCTCAGATTTTGCCTCTCCTAGCCTGTTCCCCCACAGAAAGCATGCAGACATAGTCGGCATAAATCAGCCACAGGCCATTGTGATCCCTTGTTTCCATACAAGACTGCATTCAGATCTTTGTCTAAACCTTTTTTTTCCTTTGTGGATAAATTCAGCCTTTCTTGCTCAACACTGGCGCTCCTTATCATCAGTTACCTGCTGATTTAATTGAATATTGACACTTGCACACTGCTTTTGTAACATTGTATGCTTGTAAAGTATGAATGAAACGAGTGAAGGATGCTCGGGAGCTGCTTATCAATGAATGTCCTTATTGATCATTAGACTTATTAAATTGAAATCTGTTGATTTGTGTCACGCTAATTGTAGAAATCCTTTTTAACCTAATGATCAAACATCATCATGAATCTATTTGGTGTGTGGGTATGGATGTGTGCGTGCGTGTGGGTGACTGAACTCGGACCAACCAGAACATGTACTGGCAGAGCTGGAACACGACATCGAATGAGCCTGGCTTGTGTCACATGGTCGTATTTTCTTTCACTGGGTTTTTTTAGGGACTTTGTTCTTCTAGTAAATCTGTTTCTGCATCATTTCTTTTGTACTTTCTGTGAATCGTTTAGCTATGTTTATATTTTTTTAGCCTGAAACTGACTTTTTCACCTAAATTTAAGTCTTGCTCCTGGAGGAAATTGCTGTTGATGGTGTGGAGGCTGGGCTTGTTGTGGTTTGGGAGCTTTTGCCTTCTTTTGTCCACTCTCTCTGCACTGTATTTTTTGCATTCTGGCTCAGCTCCTTGGTCTTGTCTTTCCACCTCTGCCTGTATTTTGCTTTTGGTGGCTGGGGAGTGAGTGTGGATTCACTTCTGCTTCACAACCTGCAAGCAGACAGTGGCGTGTTGAGTGTCTGGTGTGTCTGGAGGTTTTTATATTTTTTTTGTTCTGTTTTGGTTTTTTTGGGTGTGTCTGTCTGTGTGCATATTTTTATTTTGGCCTGACTAATCCGCATGCCTCTTGCTGGTTCCTGTCCTAACAGGGGGTGTCATTTGATCAAGTCAATAATCTGCTGATTGAACCTGCTCGAATTGAGGAGGAAGAGGTCTGTACCTACTCTTTCCCATCCACTCTTGTCTTTCCGTCCCTCACTCACCCATTCATTTGTCCACCCATACTCAGAAATGGAGAAAACTTCCCACAGAAATCCACGGTTAATCCGAGCCGATCGCTAGGGCACCCCTCTAATCCCAGCTCATTCACAGGAGGGGCCAGTGTGGCAGAACCTGAATACAGGACTGAAACGGACACTATTTATTTCTTCCTTCTTCTTACTGGACAGCTGGAGTGTGGACACTTTAACCCTGTGATTATAAACATGGAGTGAGAGTTTCATTCTCAGCATTTTGTGCTTTTTGGAGTCTAAAGCAGAGGGCCAGGCACTTGATAACATTTAACTTTTAATTTAATTTTTGGCCCTTTAAACACAACATTTGTGGTTTTCCATTGATCCTTCCCTTCTGGGTTTTATTATAAACCAATCACAGGTCATACCTTTAAAACAGCATTTGTTTAATAGATACCTGAACTCAGTGAATAAATTATGTTTTTTTTTCTTTGTAACCATAGTAAGATTGTTACTTCCACCTCAAAATGAGGTAGTCATCATTAACTGGTGATTAATTAACCCCGCCCCCTCAGTATACACACCAAAGAGGAAAAAATATATACCACCAGTTCCTCTGTTAAATAAACAGTGTGAGGAAAACGCAGAGAACAGGTTCTCAGCGAGGAGTCGGTATTCTTATAAGGGTTAGTGCCATAAAGATTTAAGTTTGCAGATATTCAGTCAGTCCAGGTTCTGGCACACTCTGCCTCTCCCCTGCCTCTCCTCTGCTTCTGCTGCTTTGCTCCTTTTTCATCCCGTCCAGTGCCTTGTCACCCTGGAATGAATGGGCTGGTTACACTCTGATGAGGCAAAGCCACTTTCCCAACTTCCTCCAGGTTTTAATCCAGCTTCTAAACAGGATAACCGGTGGATGGATGACAAAGTCGATTTTTGATTGTGTAAATCTGTAACACATGGCTGTTATTTCAAGTGCAAGAAAGAGCTTGTTTCAGATTTGCTTTTGTTTTTGTTTATTCCCTCCATCTACATTTTTTTTCTTTTGCATGATTCACTGTATATCGGTGCATTTAGTATGTTTAGTGTGGGTGATGAAAATTTGCAAGAAACATTTGTTTTCGCTCTAGTCACACTGAGCAACACTGGAGTCTCAAAGCAAAGACTCCACCTTTAGGGCACTTAAAACTGTTGTCTGTTACTTCCTTCCATCTGTACCTCATTTGTCTCCATTCCTCCCCTTTTTGCATGGCCTGCAAGTATGCATAATGTACACAAGTCTACACTCCAATTCATACATAATACACTTTGTTTAGGGAAAAATGTTGGTCTCACTGAGTCCAGCCGAAGCATTTTTTACACAGTGTGTTAGAATTCATGTCCCATGTCAGTTCATTGGTTAATTGGTGGATGATTTGGGTCAAACTTTTTGTTCGTGCTTTAAATCAAATTCAGGCAAACACAAAGCCATCTGCCTCCCATTTAAACTGGCATAGGCCCATAAACTGACACTGAAGTCAGCGTTTATCTGCTTCCACACATCCATCAGCACAAACAAAGGGTGCAGCACTGATTGACGCCACCTTCTGGCTGAAAGAGGTTACCCACGACTTAAAATACAGGGTTCATCAAAAAGAATCATCCAATTTTAAAGTGCTTTGATCCTGCAGCTGTTCACCGATCAACTATCGAAACACGTACCGTGAGTAAGAGCACATTCGTGAGTTTCATGTGGTTGCCGGTAGGTAGCATAACAACAGCACTGACTCCAGACATGCTCACTAAAGTATGGAAGGAGTTTGGCTATCTCATGGACATTTACCATGCGTCCGGAGGGAGGCACATTGAGCACTTGACACTGCAAGCTTTGCATAAAACTTTATATTCATGTATTTTAAAAATTTACCACATAGTTCTTTCCCCGTCCATTACTTAAAAAATGTAGCCTTTCAAAATCAGATAATTCTTTTTGATACACCCTGTATAAACCCAAAACAAAGTAAATCGCTGTGGGCTCGTTTTCCTCTTAATCTGCCCTAAGATGAGTAGGCTTTTTATGGGTTTTCACTCCCAGTATTGTTGATTCCCCCGTCCTCAACTTGCAGCACACCCTCACCATCGTGCGACAAACAGGCGGCCTGGGCATCAGCATTGCTGGTGGAAAAGGATCCACGCCTTACAAAGGAGATGATGAGGTAGGGCTGGGTACCTGGGGTTTGTTTAGGTTTGAAAGTATTTGAGGTCACAGACTGACTGTTAATGTTTGGTTGCTTTTAGGGAATCTTCATCTCCAGAGTGTCTGAAGAGGGTCCTGCAGCCAGAGCTGGAGTTAAAGTGGGAGACAAACTGCTGGAGGTAAACATCTGCATGTCTGTGTGTGACAGGGAGGGTGACTAGAAGAGTGTTTTGTTTGTTTGTTTTCTGTTTAACAAAACAATCTCCTTGTCTCAGGTAAATGGAGTGGACCTCCACGAAGCTGAGCATCACACAGCAGTGGAAGCTCTCCGCAGCTCCGGTGCTACAGTTTCCATGACAGTGCTGCGGGAGCGCATGGTGGAACCAGAGAACGCCATCACCACCACACCGCTTAGGCCCGAGGATGACTACTTCCCACGGGAGAGGCGGAGCAGCGGCCTTGCCTTTAACTTGGAGAACAGTCCAAGCGGGCCGAGGCAGCGGTTCTCCACCTGCCTCATCCGTAATGACAAGGGGCTGGGATTCAGCATTGCAGGGGGGAAAGGCTCCACGCCGTACCGCACAGGGGACACGGTGAGGAAAGAAAAAAAAAAAAAGAGCCTCAGCTGGCTCCTTTCGATGTGGAGGAGCCGCGGCTCGACTCTGAACCCCTCCCAAACGACTGAACTCCTCACCCTATCACTAAGGGAAAGCCTATCCACCTTTTTCTCATCCCATCATTTTCCACCCTGCAGCATCTTTTGCTCCCATATCAAACACCTCCCTCATAGTTGACCTGCCCACTGAAATTATAGTTAAGTAAACCTTAAAAGTAAGAGTAATTTATATTTAACTGAGTTTTATTTAGCCTGATAGGAGACAGGCACCTCTTTACAAGACTATCAGATCACAGTGTCATGTCTGATGTTAAAATAAGCAGCACAAGGGACAGATGTTTATCTGAGATCTGTATCATGTTGTAGTTCATTATGCAAGTTTGTGTAAACATCCAAGCAGAGCGTCCTGTTTGAATCAGTTAAATGGCATTACAGAAGTATTCCTGTCATTCATCTTTAGATGATTTAACACAATACTTCATTGAACTGAGTCAGTTCTTTGAGGGAGTTGTTTAGTTCAGATTCAGATGTGGTGGCTGCTTTATTTTACTCGTGTGATTTATGCAACCTTCTGTCAACGTCCAAATCTGGGGAATGAAGAAGGGAATAGAGGAAAAAGACTTAAGAAAAAAACATCCAAAGCTGCAGACAGTGCCTCATACTATCAGTAAAAGGGTTTTCAAAAAGTGTGGTTTGAAAGTTAGGAAGTGAAGTCACATGTTTGCAGTAACAGTCTCAGTCAGAGCGAATCTGTCTTTTAACGCCGTCTATTCTGGCCACAGCGCTTACAGTCATCTCCCGGGAGACGCCGATATGAATAGCCAGCCTTGACACTCGATAGGCCTGCTGTAATTTGGACAGGGCGACATGTATATTTGGGCCAGCACACTGCTGCTCTGCAGCTCGAGCAGCTCCAGGAGCCCACAAGGAGGGAAGGAGTCATAAACATAAGATTTAAGCGGGTCTGACTGTAAGTCTTTCCTCCCTTTCAAGAAGCCTTTTGAAGTGGATGCAGTGACTCACCTGGTGGATGTGAATTGGTGCACTAGACTTTGCACATGCATTTGTTTACACATTTTGTTCATGTGGGACAGGCTAGCAGCTAGGCTGGGTTTTTATTGGTGTACAAGCGGTGTAATGTGTCTGAGCAAAGGGGACAGCGTTTCAGCGCTCGTACTTTGTAACGAGCTGCTGGCAGTCGAGGCTTTTAATGCGTTTTAACTATTTGGCGCTGACCTGTTAATCAGTTATATGTAGAGGTTGTTTGTGTGTTGTCTGGCAGTGTGGGCTGCTAATGTGTCGCACTATGTCAATTTTGCAGCAGTCATGAAAACAAATTCAGTTTTTCTTTCAGTGCGAGCGTTTACATATAGGCCTGTGGTTTGTTGTAGCCATCGTTCGCAATGATGCCATTGTTAGTTGCAGTATATGAGAAAGTGTGAGTAAAAAATAAGTTATCCACAAATGTGCAGAAATGTTTAAATCAGTAGTCGTGCTTGTCTTGTTTTGTTTTAGGGAATCTACATCTCTCGAATCGCAGAGGGCGGAGCGGCCCACAAAGACAGCACGCTGCGTGTGGGCGACAGGGTGATCTCTGTGAGTACTACCATCCTTCTCCATCTGGACACTGTAGTGTTGACTGTGATCAAAGCAGGGCTTTCTTTACAAACAGGAACACGTTTATTCCAGAAAAAATTTAGACATGAATCCCAAAGAATTAGGTATCATTTTTGTGTTGTGAGAATAACAGCGATACAAAACTTTTCCTATATCTGGTAAATGAGGCATTTACTTTTTGGCATTTTTGTTGCATTTTGTTCCATTTTTATTGTGTCAGTTGTGCCAGCATCACTGCTTTCATCAGTCAGTTTTAGGCTTTGTTTGACTGAGATGGTGTTTCCATCCTGAGCATATGAATAATAAGTTATTTCATCAAAATCTCACACATCACGTCCATGAGTTAGTGATACGGTCCTCATATTAAAGCCATTTTCTATTTGGATTCGATGAAGATTTTTTATTTGCTTTAGTTAAATATTAAAACATTTAGCCTTTGCATGAACTTTCTTAGCTTTTAAATTTCTTTTCATCCCACTCCAAGCTTTGCTTTGTGCTCCCGTATCTTTCTGCGTATTAGCAACTCTTCTGTCGCATGTTTTTGTCCAGTCACATGCACATTTGCACACTTTGTTATTTACTGTGAATGAACTGATGATGACCAGATCTGTTTCTTTACTGCACTTCCTGCTCTCTGTAATCACAGAAAAGCTTCCTGAATGGTCCTCTTTGCCTTCTTTCTGGGTTTCCTCTTTTCTTTCATTGGCTTCTCTTTGGTTCTCTTTTCCTCTCTCACGCTCTCCTGTTGTGCATGCTCACTAATGCATTGAGTACATCTCCTTGCCTGCTTGGTGGTGGGTATGGTGTTGGGGGTGGAGTGGGCTGAGCCTGTTGCTCTGCTGATTTTGTGGAACACGAGTTACCGCAACAGCAGCAGTTGCAGTGTATCAGCCCGTGGTAAGAGCTGGTACTGTCGGGTCTGTGCCGACCTCTGCTTGTCACTTTGGACTAGACTGCATGCCTAAAAGCTACCCCTATTTATTTGATCCTAAAACACACATAAACAGTAATGAAATGGTTAATCTGTGGTGTCTGACGACTTCTTGTTGCCTTTGTGGACTTAAGATCATTTTTGGAGAAGCTACACACTTCCACTGAAGTTTTAAGTAAACAAAGGCAAGAAATGCTGAACTGATTACATGAAAAGATAGCAGCATGGGCATTCATGAGCTCACTTCAGGGAGTTTGATGAAAAATAGTTCTGCTTGCTTGCAGCTTTTCTCCCTCAGGGACGCTCTGCCATCTTAAATTGCCTGCAGCACCCCTCACTTTCCGTATAAGATCCTGCTGCTTTGTGTAGGTGTTTGGTTCTTCTTTAAATAACTACTCGCTTTGGTGAACTTGAAAAATCTCAGAATTAAAAATCAGATCGGTTTAGAACTTAAGCATTCAGTTTTCATTTTGGGTAATGAATGGAGAGAGGGATGAGAAATGACTGTTGGCAGGCTTGGTTTGTTGTCAAATATTCATCCTATGAGTAGCAAATGACCAGTGGGAGCGTCCTGGTGGGCTGACACCCTCCGTGGTTGGTTTTACTGTCAATCCAGATCAATGGTGTAGACATGACAGAGGCCAGGCATGACCAGGCAGTAGCGCTCCTTACCGGCACCTCCCCCACCATCGCCCTCCTGGTGGAGCGTGACTTGAATGCACCAGGGGGCTCTCCAGGTCAGACCCGGGCACGAGCCCACTCCCCTCCACCCCCAGAACCATCAGATTCTCCAGACCAGGACGAGGAAAGCCTCGGGAACCATCTGAGCCGGATGGAGGACGAGTATCCCATCGAGGTGAGAATTCGAGGACTGACTTGTGTGTTGAATAGTTTGGGTTTTTGTTTAGTCGTTTTAGTAGCCATTGCTGTAGAAACGTCATTGAAGCACTCGGTGTTAATGCTTGTTTATGTGGCCCCGCCTTATCCTTATTGCTGTCCAGTTCCAGAGAAGATGGTGTATGGTATGAAGGCTTGAGTAGTTAGTAGCTGTCAGTAAAGCACTAATGGTGTGGTTAAATAGAAAGTTGTTTTGATATTTATTAGACTATAACAGATGTAGATTTGACTTGTGATGTTTGAGTCGTCGTCTTTACATTCAGGCTTTAAATTATTTTTCAAATCTTCTGCTGAAGCCAATCTAACCTAACCCTAACAGGAAGTTACCCTGGTGAAGTCTGGAGGCCCTCTAGGCCTGAGTATTGTAGGAGGCAGCGACCACGCCAGCCACCCTTTTGGTATCAATGAACCTGGGGTGTTCATCTCAAAGGTATTACTGTAAAACAGGTGTATTCTTACATTTTCATCTCCTGAATATGTTGCATGACTCCGTGACTTCACCTCATTTCTTCAGGTGATTCCTCATGGGTTGGCAAGTCAATGTGGGCTCCGTGTTGGCGACCGGATATTAGAGGTGAACAGCATTGACCTGCGACATGCCACACACCAGGAAGCTGTGCGGGCCTTGCTGGCCAACAAGCAGGAGATCCGTATGTTGGTACGGCGGGACCCTTCACCGCCGGGAATGCAGGAAATCATGATCCAGAAGCAGCCTGGAGAGAAGCTTGGTATCAGCATTCGCGGAGGGGCCAAGGGTCATGCTGGAAATCCTTTCGACCCCACAGATGAGGGCATCTTCATCTCAAAGGTTCTTTAGCAATCCAAAGCAACACATCTTGGCATGACTCAGCTTTGAGGTTATTATCAACATGAGAAATGTGAACATGCTCACATTTTTTGTTATCTGCAGGTGAGTTCGACTGGCGCAGCAGCAAGGGACGGGCGACTGCAGGTTGGCATGCGAATTCTCGAGGTGAACAACCACAGCCTGCTGGGGATGACGCACACGGAGGCGGTGCGAGTGCTCCGTGCTGTCGGGGACTCTCTGGTCATGCTGGTTTGTGATGGCTTTGACCCTCGCAAAGTGGCTGCAGTGGAGGTGAGATGACATGAAAAGTCAGATTTGGATAAAAATTTATGTACAGTTTATTATGTACAGCATGAACCTAATCGTTCTGTCTTTATATTAGCTAATGTATATTCCTTTTTATCATGTACCTGGCTTGAGTGTTGAAGTAGAACTATAGCTTTCAGTTAAAAACATCTCCATTTTCAAAGGTTTAAACTGTACTCTGTGTTGGTTTTCAGGCATCTCCGGGTATCATTGCCAACCCATTTGCAACCGGTATTGTGCGAAAGAACAGTATGGAGAGCATCTCTTCTATAGACCGAGACCTGAGCCCAGAGGAGATGGAAATAATACAGAAGGTGTGTTTTTACTACAAGTGTACATTTTAACTTCTATACATAAACTGTATATAAAAGATGGCCACCACAACATTGATTTTTGGACTCCTTACGCTCAAAGTTTAGCAGTTTAGCTGGTGAATCTAAAAGTGAACTTATATGGATGAGAGGGCAGAGTGTTATCTGCTAAGACCACAGTCACTCAGATCTAGAGTTGGTAGTTGGTGACTAGTTGCTGGAGGTTATGGCTTATGCCATGTGAAATCGGTTTCAAAGAGGGCATTGAACAAAACCTTTAACTTTCTTGTTATAGTTTTAGTCACTACCAGATTGGTGTGGTTGCCTCTAGTTTGCATAGAAGACACACACTTGTCTCCAAATACTCTGTGATGAATAAACAGGCAATGGCGAATAATGCGCACCTACCAAATTATGCTTCCAATAGAATCATAAATTAGGATAATGAAGCAGGACATGCTTCAGATGCATTGCTACGTTATAACCGTGCAGTGTCCCTCAGTTTCGACTCACTCTTTAACTCCAGCTTCAAAACATTAAGATGTTCAGCCTGCGGCTTCGCAGCAGGATTCACCAACCAACTGGTGGCAACACAGTGGCTTCATTCTTTTATATATGGTCTATGATTTGAAGTTCATTTTGCTGCTTGAGAAGCTGCAGATTTTTTCACTTGTGCATGAGCTTCATTTTTTCATTACATCACTATCACTGATGTACTTAAGGTCAGGTACTGATGGTATTGATTTTAACATGCAGAATGCACTTTTGAGGCTCCTTGAAGATCCAGCAGATCCACATAAGTGCAGTGCAAAGCTGGTGTACTAACCAAAGCCACTGCCGTTCAGCTCAACCTGTGAATCGGATGTTTTATTCAGCAATTCTGCCACACCAGCACAGTGCTTCCACAGCAGTTTGGTGTTAGCAAGTGGAGTTGTACAGATTTACTCATTCCGGGCATGCACGCTGCACGTACCCATCTTTCTATCGGAGCGGCCAGAATGCGCCAGCCCAGTTGTTTATTTTGTCCAGATTAGTTTTTGGGAGGCTGCCCATTCTAAAGGAATGCAGGGTCTGCTGGTTTATTGAATGCCATGTTTCTGCTGTTTCTCTGCACACGTTTAGCCGTAACCACGTCTGCCAGGGCTTATTTACAGAAACTGATTTGCCTCTGCTGAGCTTTACATGATGGACAGTAGCTTTTAGCATTGTAAGGTTAAATGTTGGTCTTCGTCAGGAGTCTGAGATGGTGAGAGAGACATCACAGTGGGAGCGAGAAGAGATGGAGAAAGTGGTAAGTGAAATTGAAAATCATTTGTTTTGGGAAAGGTAGAGAGCAGATTGATGAAGATGAATCAATGCAAGAAAACACAGTTTTTCTTTGCCAGTATAGCTGAAAAGAAATTATACTGGGTCTGCAGGGTGGAGTTAGTCACATCCTCACGTTTGCCTGTTACCGGGTGAATGAAGCTTCCCCTCTGCACCCTGTGTGGGCATCATGTTTGACAGAACTGTTCCTGCAATGTCCCACCTTGCATGCTTTTTCTGCTCCTATAGCTGATGAATAGAGTACTTTTTAATGTGTGTGGGTTCTATCCTTTCTTTCCCTTCTGTTTCTTTTTTTGTTTTCCTCACCTATCCTCTACCTTCGGTGCGTTATGTGTGATCCAAAATCATCCAATCATTCCATCTCCATACCACTTTCCGCACTGTTGTTTCTTTCTCTCTAACACTACTTTCCACATCTTCCTCTTTATTTCAACCCTCATCGCATTACTGTGTGGCTGTGTGTGACTGTGTGTCTTCCCCTCTGTACTTTTCCTCTTCCTCCCCTTCCTCTCTTGGTGAAGGAGCGAATGCGCTTGGAGCGTGAGGAGGCAACTCGCCTGCTAGAAGAGGAGACTGAGGTGAGATACTCCTCATCGGCAGGTCCTCGGGTGAACTTCCTGTCTGCAGTTTAGACACAAATGCTAAATAAATGTGTCTTAAACTTTTATACATTTTCTTTTTTTAAGGGACCCAATTTAAATTTGGAATAGTTGTGCTGGAGGTGCCCTGATAAGTGTCCACCTGCAAATGTAACCAAACAAAGGGTACAAACACTTAAATCATAATTTAAGCAGCTCCTAAAGGAAAAAAGGGGAAACTCCCAGTC
Source organism: Pelmatolapia mariae (assembly GCF_036321145.2). Lineage (NCBI taxonomy): Eukaryota > Metazoa > Chordata > Actinopteri > Cichliformes > Cichlidae > Pelmatolapia > Pelmatolapia mariae. The sequence continues at coordinate 15,307,194 of NC_086235.1, read as the reverse complement.
TCCTTTTTGACTTTTAGTTTCAATTTTTAAAAAATTTAAATCCTTAAACACAACTCAGTCTCATGGAAAAACCACGCTTAGATTTATGAAACTTTCACATTTATACATTTAGAGTCAGGAGTTCCAGATTGGTGCAGGTGATTTAAAAACCCTCTGATAAGTGGAATTAGGCTTATTAAACCTTATCTGAGTTCTGGATTTCTCTTTGCTCTTCAGCATCTCTAAAAAAGCGCTTTAAAAAAGATCTCTAAACATTTAAACTAAAGCGTTTCACTTTAAGGAAAATCTACTGTGAGTGAGGTCAAATACTGACTGTGAAGCACTTTTTGGTATGAGGGACTGAGCAGCTGTTGCCCACTCATTAAATTGAACTCTAGGTAAGGTAAATGACTTTAATCACACTGGAAATCCAACAAGAAATCTCTCAGAAAGAAGAGATGTAGTGTTATGAAATGAAAAAAAGTATTGCTATTAAAAAAAGCAAATTTAATGGAAATAAAACTCTTATAAGAAGCTGTTTCAGCTCTAAAAGGCTGATACTAGTCTGAGGGTTGCTACCTTTTTCCGCAGAAGGATATTATAGCCGTTAACATACACCACCTTTATACACCATCTGGATGTTTGCTCAACGAGATAAAAATTATTTGTGGGGCTGTGCTAGTTCACGTACTGATCAAACAATAACCCAATCCACAGATTTGAAGGCTTATTTAAGCTTTATAAAACTGTGACCGAATTTTACAGCTGCTATTTCAGCTAAACATATTTGATCGTCTAGTCTACATATAATGATAGATTATGCAACAACCCTGAGGTTTCCTTTGATATTAGACATCAATTCCATGTGTTTAAATTGTCATGCACAGCTGGAAAACTTTTAAGACTGCAGAGTAGGAAAATCACTCACAGTCAGCTCAGACGTGCGAAGTGCAAGTATTGATCTTTCGCTTGATTTCTTGTATTTGTTACGTGCCCACCTGCTCTTTGTAAACTAAACCTCAGTGCAGACTGTCTTACCTCTGGGTCTGTTTATTTCCCATCAGAGCATTGGCACTGGACCGCTAAAGCTCGACTACAAAACACTAGCTGCGCTGCCCACCACGAGTCTGCAGAAGGTCAGCAGGGTGAGTTTTACTTCATGTTTGACTGATTTTTACTTTTCAGAGTTTGTAAAAAGAAAGCGGTCTTCTTGAGTCAGCATTTTGGGAGCGGCCCATGCAGGAAATCGCTTTAAAAGCTCAGAATAGACCCAGCGTCAGTCAGCTGGACCTCTATGAGCACTTAACACCTCCATGATCTTCACCGCAAGTCAACATTGCTGAAGACTAAACCTTGACTACACATACCGTCAGTGCGACGTAACTGAGTCCAGTAAACAAGAGCAGAAGTAAATGAAGAGTCTTACGGGAAGACTAAACTAATCCGGGAAGAATCACAGACGAAAGGCTAAAAGGAAAAACTGCATATAGTGCAGAAGATTTTGGGAATGGAAAAAGGCAAAGCCTGAAGTCAGTCTTTGTATTCTGCAAGTGTGAGAGGGGGAGCTGGTGAGATACTGGAAAGGGGACAGCTGTCCACTATCAACTGGCCTATCCTCTGTGATATTTTAAACCTGCATCTGGCTCTGAATTGGATGGAGTCTCCCGGGTGGGTGGGATGCTGGCGGACGGGGCGTGTCGTCTAATAGGAAAAGACAAGTGTTTCGGTTTGAGTTCCCAGTCTTAAGGGGAATACGTTTGAGTGAACATAGAGCTCTGTGTTTTTACCGTCCTACAGTGAGTATAACGAGTTTAACTGGAGGAAGTTTAAAGATTTAAAGCGACTCTGTTTTCTGTTTTTCTGCTTTCTGTCCTGTCTGTTCTCTCGTCAGTCTTATTTTAATCCAATTTTGTTTGTAATATGGTTGTTTAAAAACATTTTTAAACAGCAAATGTGAAATAATTCGCATTAATAATGCAGCTATGTGTGAAAGTTGTAAATTAGCAGCAGTACAGGCTTTTTCTCAGTAACCTGTGAGCGTAGAACTTAACCTACATATCGTCTGCAGCTGTTCCTGCTCTGTGTGCTAGAGCTGCTCTGCACACGTGGTCCTGTTCAGACTGTACTGTAAGAACAGCTTGTTGGTTAGTTACACTCATAGTGGACCAATATTTTAAATTAAAGGGGTTAGCATGTCATAAGCCCTGATTTTGATGGTGAAACACAAGTTGGTGTGCTTCATAGCACTGCTTTGTTGTAAAAATGTTTAAACAAAAGAACAGGTGTTGCTTAAATATTAGTGATACAAGATGTGATTTATAAGAAGTTGAGATGGATTCAGACCTGAGAGCAACCTGCTAAACTGCCAATAGATAAATGCATAAAGGGCCTTGTTTTATTGGAACTGAGTGTGAAGATAGGACAGGGTTGTATCTCCCATTTGTTGGTGTTTAAATCAGCTTTGCCATCCTCTCTCTACTGTTCCTTCATTATAAAACCTTTCTAAAATAAATATAAAAATAAAAAAGGGTGGTTTAGCAAAAATTCTTAGAATTTTCCAAGAAGTTTATCCTGATTTTTAACTCATGTTTACAAAGGGCAAGATTGAATTTTGATGTTTGAAACAACTTACGACTTTCTTAATAGCGTGTTAAATGAGGATCATCTTAACTCTGTAAAGCCTGAACTATGAAATAGTTGCCAAAACTGAGAATATTTATAAAACCTTCTGACAAATTAAAAAGAAAGAAATTAAATATGAATTTTGCAATAAATTACTTTTAATTTTCTCCGAGCAAGGCCAGGCAAATCGAGTCCTTATAACAAATTTTAGATAATGTTGCAAGTGTCTGGGGGAAAAAAATGATATCAACCAATATATCAGAATACCACATTTTTAAAATTGCCAAATGTCAGTATCGGTTTAAAAATCAGTCATTGTTCTTACAATTGTAGTTAAGTGAATTTATTTATAAGCACATTTAAAAACAACACAGGGTAACCAAAGTGCTTAACAAGGTAGCGCCCTAGTTTTATAGAACAAGAGAAAACTTGTCCTGTCCTGTTTTTTCCTGTTATGTTACTTTACTCACGCTAACTGTCTGATGACGTATTTTACATCAGTTTTATGTGATGTTGCCTAATGTATCCTATTAACGGCCCTAACCGATCCAAATTTTTAGAGTAGGGAAAACTAGTAGTGTTGTACTCCAGAAATTCCTGACTGAAAATGTGTTAGACCCATTCAGATGTCATTTAAGATCATCTGATACTTTCTGTTAGTAAAACCTTTTATTGGTAAATATGTATTTGGTTTTTAAGGACATCCCAAATCCTGATTAATGGAGCTATCATTTAATTTTACGCAGAAAACATTTTCCATAAATTTTGTTCTGGCACTTCAGACTGTGCTTTCTGTTACTGATTCATGGCATTCACTTAAAGCCGTGACTGAAGTGTTTAAACGCTTCAGTTCCCAGGTTGCTTTGGTCTTCCCAGACAGCTCAGCACGTTGGCATGCCGGCGAACGAGCAGCCTGACTTTGCTCTGTCACAGCGGGGCCCCAGCTGTCCCTCGCACTCGGTGTCGGTGCCAAAAGGGCACTCGTTCACATTCCACCTCGCTGACCCTCATCGCAGCGCCGACTCTGATAGTACAGAGCTGCCTTGCTGCCTCACAATGCTCGCTGTATTCTTAGTGTGGCTATTTCGATTATCACCAGACATGTCAAGGCCATGTGGGATAAATTCCACTGCAGTTTGTCTGGGCTGATCTGAAGATTTTTAACAATTTTAAGGTCTTAAGTATGTGAAACAGAACACGTTGGTTTAAAAGCTGCATATTCTCTCAGCTGTGACATGAGCAGAAGTCGTCACTGTTAAGTACAGGAGGAGCTGAAGGTGTGCTGGAGCCTGAATGTCTCACTGGTCTGATAATGTTTATTTAAAGCAGATGAGCGTGGGCTGCGGTGAGTCTTGAATGATGGCCGCTGGGAAACGTATCTTAAAGGCTTCGGGAAAGATTTAGTGACGCGAGGGACTCTTTTTAGCACCAAGACGCTTCTCTGTCGAGCTTCTCCTTTTTTCTCTGTGACAGAAACGCCCTCTCACGTTTTAGAGAATGTATCAGATACTACATGAATGTACGTATTCAGTGTCCAGATATTTGTATTGATTGTGCTTAATTAGTTTCAAGCTGACTCTAAAAAGCGAGTTTTAGTATCTTTATTAATTTATTTTGTGGTCATAATGTTAAAATATTTTGATGACAAATGAGTCATTCATGCAACCTTCTATTTAAGCACAATGAATATAATATATATATCTCATTACACAAGCAGAAAATTATGTGTTTCTTTGTGTTTTCACTCAGTTTAATCTTCTAACGACTGGCCTGTTGGGTCATTCACCATAAACAGCATCTTCATCCAGTTCTTTCTAACTAACGATGAGTTCAGGATCAAAAGCAGGGCTTAAATGACTAAGCCCTAATTCAAAGTCCTTTTAGGGTTTAATAGCAAATATTTAATAGAAAAATCTATTTGATTGGCGGCTTTAAGGGTTAGAATTGATCAATATAAGTGCATCTTATCCTGTAAGTTTAATCTTATCAAAAGTTACGCATTTAAAATTTTAAAAACTGACATTTTTATTATTATTTATAAACCAGTCATGACCCATCTGGTGTACCTGTAACTGGAAGATTGATTAATCTGTAATATTTTGAAAATAATAGTTGAAGTCCTACAAACAGGCCACTAATGTTTTTTATGGAGCTGCTAAGTTGGCACTTCTATTGGAGGGAAATTAAAGATGAAGAGAAGATCATTGCACTTCCAGTACCTGCAAAAACCAGTTAGCCTGTGCAAGGAGGGGGGGGGCTTTCAGTGAGTGTACCTGAGATCGCATACAGTTAAAATTTTAGAGTTACAAATTTAGTTTTCTGCTGCTGAAATTGGTGCCCCTTGGTCTCTGCAGTGACTTTAGTGAGAACAGCCAAACCTGTGAGGAGGGGATTGAAGTGGTAATCAACTTTTGTCGTTTAGTCTAACTGAGAGCAGCTTCCTTTCTTCTCTGTATTCTGGAGTTCTTTAGCTTTTCCTGTCACTGGTTTACTGTCTGTCTGTCCTCCCTCTTTCCTCTGCTGCTGTGCAGTTTTCTGTCACTCTGACTGATCCTATGGAGGCCCCCGTGCAGGCCCAGTACACAACTCCTTTAAAGCCCCTAGGCTTTGGTTTAGATGAACCCTCTAAGTCCCTCAGCCACTTGGATCCTGAGTCCAGCTCCAGTCTGAACTCGGACCCCAGCTATCTTCAAGGATCCCATTTCTCCCCTGATGGGACCTCCACCCCCCAGAGTACTGGCTCCACGACACCTCTTAATTCATCTCTTGCACCTGAAGAAGAGGAGTGCCTGGTGGACTCTCAGTCGATCTGCTTCAGCGAGAACCCTTTCTTGGTGGCTAATCGCAAAGGAAAAGGTCTTCCTCCCGGAGAGCAGATCCTGTCGGGGCCTCCGGTGGGCTACGGCAGACAGGGGCAGCTGCAGCCCTGGCTGTTCAGCAAGGCAAGAGAGACGCCCGCCTGAGTGTGGTGTGGAGGCAGCATGGTGTGTTAACAGAAAGCTGCACTCTGAGATAAATACTCTCAGTTGGATGGTTCATGTGAAAGCATTTTTTTTCTCTCTAGGATGCTCTTTGGCCAGTTCATGCATATTAATCCTGTTTTAATAATAACCAGCTCGGTTGCATGTTTTTACTGTGAGCGCAGAGCTTGTGGCACCTCGTGAGGTATTTGTGAGTCTGTGATCAGGATCGACTGGAATGTCTGAGCCGACAGCTGTGAGGAGGAGGAGGGTCACGAAGGAGCACGGCCTGCACAGAAAAGCGCATGTTTAGGGAGGCGTAAATTCACAGCTGGACTAAACAGTTTTTTGTTTTTGTTTTGTTTTCTGCTCTGTGTTTTCAGTGAAACTGAGCGGCTGTTAAATTTGTGTCCTTACGTTTTGTTTTTCCAGGCGCCTTCCTCTGATTTCACCAGGACGGAAAGCCCAATCAGGGAAGCTCCTTACTCTCCTACTATTCAACCGGTAAGCGGCTCTTAAACCCAGCTCTCTTCTAATATTTATCGCCTGCTCTCATACCAATTTTTTTAATTTATTTTTTTTTATCCTTTTTCCATGAGTCACTTGTAGCTCTTTAGAGGAGGTATTTGACACTTTGACCTCTCCTCCCACCCTTAGCCCAGCCACCACTCCTCCAACAGCTCCCTGTGTGCAGGCAGGGAGACCCGCTTCGTAAGTGGGGCATGTGGCCCTTTCAGCGCTGGCCTGGATTTCTCTTTTAGCTCACGCTGCTCTGAGCTCTCTGACAGTAAAACATAACTAGCTGAGTGGTCTGAAAAGCATGTGACTGCTTCTCCGCAGCCAGCTGATTACTGATGGTTTGCCTCATGCAGACTGGAGAAATAGATCTACTGACCAGCTATGGCTTAATATTTTCTCACTGGGTGATCCTTTTTGTTCCCCCCTTGAGCTCTATCAATCTGCGTTGCATATTATGACCACTGTCCCACATTTGGTGATCATATTAGCTCAAGGTAAACTCTGGTAGCTTCGAGTTTTCTGAAGAGTGTCTTTATGTGGCCTGGCATAATCCTAAAAAAGCCCCTAAAGTTTACATTTAGTGATTTTATTCACTGTGCTGCTGATCCATGCATTTCTGTGTCATTGTCATGGCTTTGTTTTAATTTTCGTTGCAGGCAAATATTCATTACACCTCCACTCCCACTGTCAAGGACAACACCTCATCATCAGTGAGTGTCTCCAGAGCTCAGAAATAGCTGTTTTAGGATGATGTATTTTGCAGTATAAGAGCAGAGCCCAGTTTGCGTCAGTTTAACCACATATATGAAGCTATTTATGGTCTTGTATTTGATAGCCTACTGGTTACTATACAGGTGGGTGCCAGATTTCCCAGGAACAGTTAAATAAAGTCTAAAATCTAAACATTTCTTTCAAAAAGTTCAGCCCTACAGTGCACGTGTGAAAACTGTGTCAGAAAACTCTTGGAGTCTGGCTCCAGTCTCATTTAGTATCTTAAAATATATATTTCATACATACAGTCTAGCCAGTATTGCATGCTAAAGTGCTAAACAGACCCTTAAAGCCTCTTTAAGTGCTCATAATCGCCACACCTGAATTAGCTCTGGAGGAGGCAGAGCTTGATGTTAATTATATTCTATAAAATCTGCAGACATGCTCAGATGCATTTCACTCATCAACTCCACCCACATTCCATTCATTCTAATTAAACTTCATCAACTTAAGAAACGGTTCAATTATATTTTACTATGAATATTTGTTTTCCTTCCAGACGCGACCAGGTGCCATCCAGCCAGTGGGGCGTGTTCGGCCCAGCAACTCGCCCGCCACGCCAGACGGCCACAGCCCCAACCCCTTCCAGCATGGCCCCTCCCCCTTCAACTCCCAGACCTCTGTAAGACCCCTCACCACCACATAGGGCTGTTCTCTCTCTCTGCTGTTGGCGTCCGTACGCCATGCTGTGACTACACAGCCTAAAAAATAATAATAGTAATAATACTAAAAAAAGTGCAGCAGTTACAGATGATTATGGCACACAAATGAGGTTCCAAAGAAGTTAAAACCAAATCTGAAGTGTTTGAGTGCACAGGGGAGCTGAGTGTGTTCAGCCCCGGGCACATCTTGAGGTTGTAATTATTTGAGCTCTACCTGAAGACTCGACCCAGGATAACTCCTAAAAGTTAACCGCCTTTTGAAACATTCGCTCATTTCATTCTATCGGCAAGTAGCTCAAGTGGATCAGAAAATACTGATGAATCTATGATTTCATCTCACGTCTTCCTGATTGTTTTATAAAGTTGCTCATTGACGGGAAAAATCTTCCATTGCTTTGAACTCTCCAAGCCCTACTGTCTGTCTTTTTTGGCATACTCCCTCCTCTCTCACATGAAACCAGCTGCCATGCTCTTCACCTGTTCTCCTCCACAGTCTTCTTCAACGTTGCTGGTTTTTTTTCATAGTCTGTCCTCTCCTCCATGTCTCTGTCTGTCTGTCCTCCCCCCCGCCTCCTTTACCATATCGACCTCCCCCACCCTCCCTCCGTGACCCCCTCCCCACGCTGCAGCCTCGCGCCCCCTCCCCCTCCTCGCCCGACGAGTTTCCCATGAATGTCAAGCAGGCATACAAGGCGTTTGCCGCCGTGCCTCGCTCACTGGCAGTGCTGGAGCCGCCGCAGGTAGGCCGTGCTGTCCGGACTCGACCGGGTCACTACAACAACACAAGCATGCTGTGCTGCCTGGTTGGTCTCGTGCCGCATCCTCCTGACTGGAGCAGGCTGCGCTAAGTGAAGCCTGCACCTTGTTGGGGGGGCCTGTGACGTGCTGTGACGTGTGGAATGCCTTCGTTGCCATCATCTGTCGCATTGGTGTTGACTCTCGATCCATCCATCCGTTCATGTGTGACTCGTGTACTAATATTCAGTCACATATTTAAAAATATATTACACCCCTGTGCAATATCGCTTAAATGTCAAATGATTAAAAAGTGCATTGTCTCTGTCCTTTAGCAAAGTATTTTTTTATCCCCAACTCATTGCCTCCCTGAGCCTGGTTGTGCTGGAAATTTCTCCCTGTTAAAAGGGAGTTTTTCCTTCCCACTGTTGCCAAACCGCTTGCTTATAGGTGGTCTATGAGCGCCTTATAGGTCATATGATTGTTGGGGTTTTGTCCGTTTTCTTTGTATTATTGGAGGGTCTTTAACTTGCAATATAAAACACCTTGAGGCAACTATTGTTGTGATGTGATGATATATAAATTAAATTGAAATTAACTGAATAGTTTTTGCCAGTCGTGGTTTGCAAACTAAATTAATATAAATATATATTGTAACATTAATGATGAATTGTACATAGAGAAGGTTTAATACCCAGCAGGGTGCTTCATAAAGTGCCTCATGGGATTAAGGTCACCCAAACTTTGTCTTGTTGAAAATATGTGGCATAATTAACCTAGCATGCAAACACTAAATGTCAACAAACGAGCACACATTGAACGCAGTTATAAGGTTGCTGTTCAGTACTCAGTTGAACTGTCAAATGTACAAATGTACACCATTGTGGGATTTTTGTAGAACATTTTCTGTAGTTGCTGTCTGTATTTAGAAATCGGTTGACAGTTATTTGCAAACCTTCACCAGGCTTTGTGACTATAGCAATTGTTCTGGAGACAGGTTGCCTCCCATCAGGGCCTAGTGAGAGGAAACCTGTGGCATCACCTTGTGATCAAAGTGGACAGCAAGGTTTTCACTTCCTTAAAAATCCCAGGTGTGCTGAGTTCTGTCTCAGCGACCACACTCTACTGTGTTTGCTTTTCATTGTTCATCTTATTAGCAATGTAGTAACACTTTTCAGTCATTTGACGTGATATTGCAGGGGGGTGTGCTGACTTCTGTATGTACTGTGTATCTGTTAATCAGTCTGCCTGTCCTCTGTAGCCATTTCTGTCCTGAGTCATTTTTGTGTCCTTCATGTTGCTAACACTCATTTCTTGCACTACCAACAGGACCTTTATGGCACAAGGAACAACTTCCAACCAAAGCAACCTTCTCCAGAGGTGAGTAAACACATCACAGGTGTCTGCTGTACCACGTTGACCAGAACATAAAGACAGCAATTGTTTCTAGACATTTAGTTTCTAAAAGTCCCCCTCTACAGTTTCATTATATTTGGGTCAATATGGTGTTTAAGAAGTGAGTATTGAAGCTGTAGCTTTGCACATCTGCTCAAAGCGTGCTGCACTGATCATCTGGTGATGACCTGTGTGGCCTTTTCAGCCTGATTTGAACAACGAGGTGTTTGATGACACCGATGGTCGGGAGGGAGCTGGCGAGGGTCTGACCTGCAAGGTCTCCCCTCGGCAACCCCTCTTATCAGACCGTCGTGAGTATATGAGCTTTGCAGCAGTGCCGCGCCGCTCCACGCCTTCCATGGACCTGCAGGTACCCACCGCCTCCAACACAGCTAGAGCATCCCTGTGCTCATGTGCTTGGCTTGACCGGTGGTGGGGTCTGTGCTCCTACAGGTTGGGAGACAACTATGCTACTTCTGTCAGGAATTGGGAGCGTCAGTTATTTGATGTGACGCAGCTTAATGGTGCTGGGTTATATTTTATGGCTGTTCTTTTTTCGTCCTCCTTGGTCTGAGATGCTTTTCTTGCATCTTTAACGACATCTTTTGATCTTCTTGCGAATGTCTCTGCAGCTTTAATTAGTCGGAATTAGTGCTGCGAGGACTTTCTATGTGTAGATGATCCTGCATTTAACATCTTCCCGGACACCAGAGGGTTTTTTTTGTTTTGTTTTGTTTTCCTTGTGCTTTTGCGTTATCACAGAAAACGAACTCTAACATTTGTTCTGTTCAGCAGGATAATTTTCCACAAGTAGACACCACTGTTATGATTTTTGAAGCATAAATGCAATTGCAACAACTTAAAGTGCCAACATGGGGTGGAAGGGAACTAAACCACAGCTGCATGACCCGAATTTCACCACCACCACTAACCACCTCCTGTGTTCATTGTGATAACTGTAAAAGTCCTTGTCGTCTCATTTAGCCACTTCTCTGTGGAATATTTACTGGGGTGTTGTATATTTTAGAATAAAATCTGTGGAACTGTGACGTTAAACAGACATCTTATTTCAAGCGTCTAACCAAAAACCTTTATAGATTTAGAGACGAAGGAACCTGATGTGCAACAATGCTGACTCGTGCAGACTTCAGCATTCAATCTGCAGCACTATACGAATGTTATTATAATATATAATTTTTCAGTAGGGAAAAATGCAAGCGCTCTAATTTCAGCATTTCTCGCTTCTAATTTTGTTCATTTTGTCCTGATTTTGATGCCACAGAGCCCAGTATTTGGTGGTAAGCACAGCCCAGAGCAGCGCTCTTTCAGGGACAGACAGAAGTACTTTGAGATCGACGTGAAGCAACAGACGCCAGAAAAACCCAAGCCTCGAGTCTCCCTCGTCGGGGAGGATGACCTCAAGAAAATGAGGGAGGAAGAAGGTTTGTTTCCTGAGTGTCCTTCTTAGTCACATGCAGCTCGTATCTAAGGAATGTGTTCAAATCAGTGGAGTGTGTTTACATCATAATCTGTTACCAGAGAGGAAGTTTGAACAGCGAGCGCGGGAGTACTTACTGGATGATGACGATGAGGATGAGGATGAGGAGGACCTGGCCAAGCAGGTGGCACAGATGAAGGCCACCGGAAAGGTGTTGCTGGATGGAGTGGAGTACAAAGTGGAGCCAGTGTCCACCCCATCCCAGCACTGCACCACACCGCCAAACTACAGCTCAGGGTGAGAAGCTGTGTTAGACGAATCTATTTTTCTTTATACTTTCTTCCGCACACTGAAGACTAATTGTTCGTTTTGCATGAAGGCCTTCTTCAGTAGATGGCAAGGGAGACTCTCAGAGGAATTCATTGGAGGACAGCTTCAGGCTGGAGCAGAGGCCCAACTCAATGACTGGGTAATGACAACACACAGGACAACATGTTTACCTGCTGTTAGCCACTGATCACACTCCTCGCGTCATCCTCCCAGTGCGGTGGTCAGTTTAAGCTGCAGAATTTTCAGTTTCTCCCTCTGATGACTGAGTGAGCTCAGAGTTCAAAGCCTAGAAACCAAACTAACTGCACCCATCTATCCCGTCAGTCTCATCCCAGCCTACCCCGGGGAGTCAGCAGCTCCCATCCGAACAGCCAAAGCAGAGCGCAGACACCAAGAGAGACTTCGTATGCAGAGCCCCGAGCTGGCCGTGGCACCTGATAAGGACCTGTCCCCTGCAGAGAAACGAGCCCTGGAAGCCGAGAAGAGAGCAATGTGGAGGGCAGCACGGTAATACAACCATGCCACACGTTAAGCAAGGATAATAAAATGCTTTCAGGGCTAAACCTCGATTTATGGATTTATTTCGGCAGTCTTTGAGTAACATGGATGGTAACTTTGGCAGACGGCAGCATCCACACGCAAAGAAAACGCATACTGAAGGAAACCAAGGATCAGATCAGCCTTTTTTTTTTTTAATGACTTCTTTAAATTCCAATGTTCTGAAACATTGAGATTGGTTTGAGAAGGTTAGAGACACTTCTGTCCCACATTTACTGTTACAGTTTGTCAAGCTAGTAAATAAAAGGCTTCAAGAAGTTACTTTATGTCCACGCAAACGTAAATTCTCGGTAGATTTAGTTTAGTGACTATCCTGCGTGTGTGGTCAGTCTGTGTCTCTGTCTCACTGTTACTGTGTCTAAAAATTGTCTTATTTATCATTTCTGGCTCTCCTACTTATATTGGTGTTTTACCTTCCATTCTTTGGTTTTCTTCTCTTTGTCTGTGTGCCTTTCTTCCTGTCCTCCTCCACATTCCTCCGTCATCCTGGCGTACACTTTTTTTATTCCACTCCCTCCCTCTCTCCGTGACCTTGTGGGGCACAGGCCCTATGGCCTAGAGGAGGATGTTAGGCAGTATGAGCAGGACCTGGCTAAGAGGCTCTACCAGGCCCGAGTGAGGGCATCTCAGGGCACGGCCGCGGCACCCCAGCCCCCCACTTCCTCCTCTACCTCCTCCTCTGCAGCCTCCCAGCTCAGGTCTGCTCCTCGGCCCCGGCCGCCAGGGCCAGATGCACGGCATCGTGGGGTTGTGCTGGGGTGCTTTGATATTTGGGGTACTTTGCTAGAGGCCGAGTTTGGAAAGGTCCAAGCAAGCACTCGCAGCAACACTGACAGTGCTTCCGCTGCCTTTCCAGTGCCGTACTGCTTCTGCACGTCTCTGCTGTTTCCCATCTCCAGCTCCTTTTGGTTCCCGCCTCTCTTTTCTTTTCTCTGTCTTGTCTTCCACCCTCGTTCTGCAGAACTCTTCGTTTTCATTTGTGCCTTGCTGTTCTTTTTGTACTGTTACTAACACGTGATCCGCAGTAAGTACGCAAGCTTTCTGTGAGCTGAGGGTACGCCTACTAGCAGTAGGTAGTCCCTTTTCCTGGAGTGCATCCTTAATTTTTGCTTTGAAATTACATTTATTTTATTTTATTTTTTTTAATCCCAGCAAACCAGGACAAGGAACACCCCAAAAATAGCAGTGATTGGCCTGCACCCACCCGTAGTGGTGTGCATATGTGTGTGTGAGAGAAAGACGGTGTCAGTTTTTTGTCTCCCTATTTCTGTAAACGTTGGACTTTATTAAATGCCTTTGAATATTTTTTTGATTGCGGTCTTTCCTCCTGCAGAATGAAGTCTCTGGAGCAGGATGCACTGAAGGCTCAGATGGTCATCGCCAAGTCTCGGGACGGGAAGAAACGTGGGACGCTAGATCAACTGACAGAGTCACCTTCGCCTGCACCAACACCCTCTCCCACTCCTATGGAGGGTAAGAAGCAGCCGCTAAAGGAAACGGCATCTTGTTTTTTATGTTTGTTTTTTCACCTAAAAAGCTCATTTTCCACCCTTTTTTTTCTACCTGCTTAAGCACATTTTTTTGTCTGTTTGGCAGAGCTCAGTCCTCGAGGATTAACCTCGCCCGGCAGGCTGGTAAGATTTAATCCTGAATTTCAGTTTCTTATTGACTGATTTAATTGTTGTTGTTTTTTCCCCCACTTGCTAGTTTGTACTGACTTGGAGAGCTTGAGTCATCATAATATTAAAAAAAAAGCTGTAACACTTACTTTACAGTGTGATTTAATTGAATAAAGGAAAATCGTCAGGCTCTTTTGTTCACAAGCTGGAAGAGGTACATTTGCATCAAAATACATTGACATGAATCCACCATCTTGCTCATTGCCACTCTATCCAATCAGAGCTGAAAACACACACACTGCTCTCCCATCAATGCCACAGCTGGCTGTTTAAATCACCCATTTGCCTCTCTGCCCTCCACTCTCCCTCTTCCATTTTATTCTGTCTTTTCCTCTTATTCCCTGACTTTTTCCCCTCTTCCGCTGTGTTTTCTCCTTTCTATACTTTGTCCCACTTCCTCCATTTTCCTCTCTTTTGTTTTCCTTATTTCCCCTCTTCTCCCTCTGCTCATTCCTGTTTGCTATCCTTCTAGTCCGTGTCAACAAAGAAGTTTGACTACCGACAGTTTGCTGCCATTCCTTCTTCCAAACCCGTATACGACATCCAGGTATTGGCTGCATGCCGATCTCCGGGGGCATCAAGCCTCCTCCTCCTCCCTCCCTCCCTTCCCTGGCTTTCCCGTGCTGCCTCTTCCCTCTAGTTTCTGTTAATCAGGAGGCCTCCCTGTGACTGCAGTCTAGGTTGTCGCTCAGTCATCGATCCGTGCTCTCTCTCCTATTCGTGGTGTGGCTCACTAACTCTCACCTGCACAATGAAGGCGGACTTTTAATCTAAATAACAGCACACCACATCAGCCTCCCTCCCTCCCTCTGCCTCACACCTGTGACTCACAAATGTAACAGCATCTTTAGCTGTATCCATTCACATCTATCTATCTCGCAGCCAACTAATCGGTCGCAAACATTAACGCTCACCAGCTGCTGGGATGCAGACAGGTCTTTGATCCCACTAACCTGGGTGGAAAACTCTGCATCTTATTCACTCTCACACTCACTGCCATCAGTTGTCTTGTTCCACGCATGGGTTGAACATCATGCAGAAGAATGACATGTCCTTCTTGACATTTCCTCTCATCTGCGCTCATCTCATCTCATCCGCTGATCTTCTGTGCTCTCAAGAGGATAACGGTTCAGTTTGTATCCGTCTGTTTGGGGAAGAGTTAATTTCCTCCCGTGTGGAGGAAGAGAAGGGGGAAGCAGGGGAATCTCGGAGTAGAGGTGGAGCAGCAGCGCTTGTTTGCAAGTGGTCGTTTATTTCTGAGTCGAGTATCCGTCGTCTGTGACACCGTCAGTTTACACTGTCTGGGATTCTGGGATATTTATGGATATTATGAAAAGTTTCAGCTTGTTTGTTTCCTGCACGGTCGTTTAAGCCTTCGGGGGTTTGAGGACTTTTCTTTTCTTTTCTTTTTCCTCCAAACCTATCTTCAATCTTCACAGAGAACAAATTATTCGCAGTTGTAGTTATTCCTTGACTTTATAGTGGCTGTGAACTGACCCCTCCACTGCAGTATATAATATATATATACTTAATATAAGGCAAATTCCCATTTTGAAGTGTCAGGCAATGATTTTTACCTTTTTTGAAACAAGATGTCACAGATGAGGGTTGGATCTGACAGGCCTATGCTCCCCACGTGCATCAGTGAGACTTTGCTGCCCACGACCTTGCAGACCGGGAACACCCGACAATAGCTGCAGCTTTAGAGATCCTCTGACCCGGTCGGTTAGCCAGCAAAATTTTGTCCTTTCAAACTCACTCAAATCCTTACATTTGCCCATCTTTCCTGCTTCTATATCATAATATTATCTCTGATCAGTGTATACTGTCTTCGATCCCTGCAGACAAATTCAGTAGCTTTTAAAATGAAATTTACATGACATCTACGTCGCAGCTGTATATAAGTCAAGCGTGTTATCCGGCCCCTGAACAGAAGAATGCGTTGTACACTGATTGGTTGAGTCCCCCGCCTCCTAAAGTGGAGTGGAGATATAAAGGGAACCCTTCACAGCTCGTATCATGGAATAACTCCAACCACAGCTAAGTCTGTGTTTGTGCATCATCTGAAAAACGTCTGAGCCTGTCATGTGTGTCGGCTTCAGTTGAGTGACACGTTAAATTCTTTGTGTAGACTAAATAAATAGATAAATCACTTCCAAGCATGATCAATTTAATCCAAATTAAGCAACAGATGACTCCTTACAGTGCTGCTTGTTTTTTTTGTTTGTT
This sequence comes from Pelmatolapia mariae, assembly GCF_036321145.2. NCBI lineage: Eukaryota > Metazoa > Chordata > Actinopteri > Cichliformes > Cichlidae > Pelmatolapia > Pelmatolapia mariae. Next base: position 15,291,317 of record NC_086235.1, on the reverse strand, counting down.
TTTTTCCCCGTTGTGCATCGATGCATTAGTGCTGTTTCTCTGTTTGTCCTCTCTTTTGTGGGTGTGTCCACCTGACACAAGAAACCTCGACGCCAATGACTTAATCGACGCCCTCTTCTTTAACACGCCCGTTTCTCCTGGGGGAGTAGTTGAGTAGATGTACTCTGGCTTTGTGGCTCTGACAGATTAGGAGCTTCAGTGCTGCCTGCTAAACTGCAGAGAGCAGCTGACATGTTTCCTGACAGTCTCCTACCTTGCCAGCCCCACTACTCACCTGGTGAAGGCTTCCCCTGGGCTACAGGTTATTAAACCCCTGCAGAGTCAGTCCCTGTTAATAAGAGTCTCTTTTTATTTCTTTCAGTCCCCAGACACAACTGACACAGACTTAAAGTTCATCGATGACGGCTCCAGTAACCCAGGTACGTGGTGCTGATTGTTACGCCCTGAACTGTACCAGAAACCTCATTTATTTGTATGCATGGGCTTCTTCCTGTTTCTGACTTTCAAAATAAAAATCTTTGCCACAGAGTGTGACTACTGTAGTCTTGCAGTAGTAGCGGGAATTCTTGCTGATAAACAACTGAAAAAAAGAGCTTATGTCAAAAAAAATTGGCAGATAACAAGATTTAAAAAAAGTCTTGTCTTTGGATTTACTTCTAAGAAGAACACTAAAAATTTAGAAAATAACTTCAAATAAGTAAAAATATTGAGACAATAACTCCAAACTTTTACTTATGAAACACAAAATGATTGTTTTCAGTGTCAGAAACAAGCTGCCTTACCAGTGTATTGAAAAGAGTGTGCCACAGTAATCAGCTGTAAGATAAAAGCAGACTTCTTTGAGGTATCAAGCAAAATATATAGTTTTTATTTCTGTATAACAAAGATATTGATGTGACCGTAATATTCTGATGTCACATAATGATAGTACAGTCATTTTAATCCAACACCGCCAAGAAAACGTGGCAAGAAACTTCTCACATGTGTAGAACAAATAAAGGTTTCTGGTACAGATGGAGTATACACTCCTGCTTTTATTTTATTTTATTTTTTGGTTTCACTTAAAAATCTAAATTAAAAAAAGCTTCACAAACAGGTGAAGTGAAAGGAAAAGGAAGTTGTACCTCAACCTCTTCTGTCCCCTTTGATTCAGGTGCCTACCTGGGATAAGCGGCTCCTATTGGTAGGATCCTGTGTGCATGTGTTTGTCGCTCTGTGTGTGTGTGTGTATGCGAGGAGCGTTTGTCGGGGTGTGTGTCGGGTTGTACATTTACACTCTAACCTGCTGTTTGTGTGGCACAGTTGGGGGTTTGGGTATAAGATGGGTGTGTCCACCTGGGTGTGCTTTGTCATCTGCTCCCCACCAGACAGGAAGCAGCTACTGATTCGAAGGGACGTTTTATGTGTAAAGGATCAATTTAACCACAGTCCTTTGATTTGTGCATGGATTTGTTTTGAATATAAAGACGTGCACCAGAGAAACCACATGTGTGCGCTAAAATCTAATCAGAAACTTATTTGCTTTATTTTGAAAGCATGATTTGCTTATTAAAACTGGTTAAGTACAGTTGTGGTCAGAAGTTTACAGTCATCATGGCCATGAGTGTCTTGGTAATTTGGGGTTTATAATTATTTCTTTGAACTGTTTTTTTTTTTTTCTGGGGTGGAATGATCACATCTATCTTTAATTACTTTAAAAAACAAGAACCGGGGGCATAAGTTTGAATTTATTTTGCCTTTTTTCTAGTCCACACAGGGTGAAATGTATACATAGATATAATATAACCACTAATATTTGGTTAAATGTCCCTTATTTTACCACTCTTTGAATTGTTTGGTAAATTGGTTTGTTTCTGGCTTTAACCTGGCTTTAAAAGCAGGATTGCGTTCAGGTCTTTGGGTAGGCCAGTGGTGTCCAAACCCAGGCCTCGGGGGCCGGTGTCCTGCAGGTTTTAGATGTGTCCTTAATTCATCACAGCTGATTTAAATGGCTAAATTACCTCCTCAACATCTTAAAGTTCTCCAGAGGCCTGGTAATGAAATACTCATTTGATTCAGGTGTGTAGACCCAGGGTGAGATCTAAAACCTGCAGGACACCGGCCCTCGAGGCCTGGAGTTGGCCGAGCCTGGGTTAGGCCGTTTCGAGAAATTTAATGTTAGCTGCCTTTATCCATTCCTAAATCAGTTGTGGATCGGGATCATTGTCCTGCTGGAACATCCAAGTTTTATCCTATACCATCCACTTTGTGCAATGTACCAGTACCACCAGTAGCAAAACAGCCCCAGAGCATAATGCTACCACCACCATACTCGACGGTTGAAAGCTGCACCTTTATTCCTCCAATTGTGCCTCTTATTATTGCGGACAAATAGCTCAGCCTTTGTCTCGACTGGCCATCAAACTTTTCTCCAGAAGGCATTTGGTTTGTCCAAGAGGGCAACTCCAAATTTGAGTCGAGCTTGAAGGTGTTGATTTTGGAGCAGGGGCTTCTTTGATGGTTGGCACCCACTCGGTCCATGGCGATTTTAAAACCGGCTTCACTGTGGACACTGGCGCTGGTTTGGGTCTCCAGTGTTCCTAGTATGTGTCAATCCAATGAGTGCTGTCAAACAAGCTTTTTATTCTGCAAAGAGAAACTACCAGCAGCACTTAGTCATGATCACTAACTAGAAGCTACTGGGCCTTGTCAATTTAAAAGACTAATTGTTGGACCTATACGATCGTTCCAGCGTGCAAAAAGAACAGTTCAAAGAAACCACCTGAAACTACCATGACATTTACGCCTATGGCGAGTGTACGTAAACATCTCATCACAACTGTGTTCATTGCTTTTATCCTCCTGCTCAGCTGGCTCAGCAAAGCTTTGGCCTATCTCTTTGCCCTGCACACATGTAAAAACTTAGCTACATGATGGTTATGTGCTTCCTTTGTTTTTTTTTTTTTATTTACATGATCAGCAGGAACAATCACTATAGTAGAGAAGGGTGACCACTGCAAGTGAAAGGATGTTTAAAACAAGGACTTGGCAGTGAAAACACTTAAGGAATACTGAAGTCATGGGTTTGAGTTTAGCACAGAAACTGGACGCATCTGTTTCCTGCTCGTTTCCAGCTGCTGCTCTAAATGTGGGGTGTCTCTCGCAGGGTCACGGGATTCACAGGGATCTTCTGTCCTGTCGCTCTGATCTTTTCTGCAGCAGATACTGTCACAAGAAAAGATGAGAAATTGCAGCAGCTCACATGCATTTTCTCTCTCTTTTCTTTTTTCCCCTCCCAGGAACCGCCGCGAGCCCCGACGTCACCCCGCTGCCTGCCACCTCCGCCCTGGAGGAGATGGCTCTGTACAGCAACAAGCGCAAACTGAGGCAGGGCCGCCGCAGCCTGGAAACCGCCGTGCCCACATAACACCTCACCAACTGAAGAAAAACCCTGCAGACGTCACGCAAACATACACAACTTTACAAACACTGTGGAGCACTGGCCTCAGAGGGGCGTGCGTCCACAGGAGGTGCAGATTCACCAAACACTACACATGCTGTCAGTAGAGCGAGATTTACTCTGCCGTATGTAACCACTGCAAAGTCTACGACGCTGATAGTCGCCACACAGACACTTAGAGCCCGCGTGCCAGTCTTGCCTTTCCAGTCTGAGGGCCAGTTGCTCAACGGCCCCTCAGCGGCAAGAAAGCGCTAGCGTTGTTAGCTAGGGTTGCTACTTATTTTTTTATTTCTTTCCATTTAGCATTCAGTTTGCCTCGTAGAATCAGATCTATTTTAACTAGAGATCAAAGCTTTTAGGGTTTTTTTAATTTAAATTTCTACGCCTTCAGTGATTTTTGATGCTTTTAAACAAAACATACTGGAAGACAAACACAGAAAAGAAATGGGTCATAGCTATACTAACTTCTTGAGAGACATTCATAGGCTTTCAGTGTTTTCTTCGGCCGACAGGAGTGTGTATGTGTATATATATACATACACATATATATATTAAACGAGTAGGGAACATCCTGCTACCTTCACTGTCACAAAATGTGGTGAGCTTTTTTTTTTTTTTTTTTTTTTTAAAAGAGTACATATCATTTTTGCACTGCCACTGGTCCGCTTTTTAAAGAACTTATTCCTTCACCCTATCTCGGCCTGGAGGCCAGCTGATAATGCGACTCGCCATCTGTTAATGAGTCACAAAATTACAGCTTTCAGCCCATTATTTGCATATCACTTCATTTTATCTTCGCTTTTAACTCATCAGTTTTGTTTGAGACAGCCATATTTACAAATTCAATTGCCTAAGTTGTTTCAAATCCACTTCACGGGGCCTTTAGCAACGTCACATTCCTCTGTAGAGAGTATAACTGACTACAATGGAGGAAGCAGCATGGAGCAGGCAGTTTGGGAGCATGCATTTTGGCATCATTTTAATATTAATGGTACTTATCCTGCCCTGTTAAGGGTAATAGTTGTTTGTTTGTTTTTTTTAATTAATGTGAATCACCACTTTCCTTGCGTTATGAGGTTTGCCACAGTGATGTGAAGGTAGCAGGTGTGTGTTTTTGTTGTTTTTATTTTTTTGTTGTTTTTTTCTGTCTATGGTTAATTTAAATCTGACGCCACTGAAAATCATTTATCGTGTGAATAATGTACAAATACTGAGAGGAAAAGCAAAATTCGGGGTGTGAAACTGAGCCAGTCTTGGACCTACACTAAACACGTGGACTGCTGATGCATCTAGGTTCAGGCAGGCTTGGCGCTGGGATGCTCTCTGCATGTATATTGGTTTGCTAATGGGAGAGCCCTGAGAGGCAGAACCAGTTAGGAAATCCCTCTCAAGACATTGATCTCACTCAGACTCTTCAGCTTACAGCTCGACACAGTGTCAGTGACGGGTATTTCTGCAGAATCACAGCATCGTAGCATTTTGTGTTAATTTAATGTAGTGTCTTCTAATTAAAGCTTTCCATGTTGCTCTCACTGACTGAAATTCAGTTTGATAACATTCGCAACAGCTAATATCTTTAAAAAAAAAAAAAAAAACTTTTAGTAGATAAATCTTTTTTTTCCAGATGGGGTTCACTACATTTTTGATGCAGTGTTTCGAGTTTCTGTGTTTAATTCTTTTCGTCTTGAGTTCTCTTCGGGGGCTTTTACTTGCCAATAGGCTGGAGGGGAAAAGGGTCACATGTCCTAGGGTTGAGGGTTATAGCTCATACAAGACTGTAACTAGTGAATTTGTACAACCAAAGAAGTCTATTTTGTGGTTCAGGAATAATAAATTTTACTTTCCATGTAAAAAGCTGACTGACTCTGTCATGTGTTGTGTGCTGGGTTAACATGCAGGAAGAACAAAGAACAAGCAAGAGGCTGCAAGACACTAAAATGTGTAATGATGTTAGGAATACATATGAGACATGAACATAACCATAAAGTAGAGGGCACGGCTTGTGAGAGATGATGGCCAGATTTTCAGCTTTATTTATATATCACCAAACTACAACAGCAGTGACCTCAAGGTGCTTTATATTGTAAGGTAAAGATCTTCCAGTAATCCAGAGAAAACCTTAAAAATCAAACGCTCCCCTATGACTAAACAATCGGTGATAACGTGAAGAAAAAAACTCCCTTTTAACAGGAAGACACCTCCGGCAGAACCTGGCTCAGGGAGGGGCTATCTGCCATGACCAGTTGGGGTGATGGGAGGAAGACGGGATAAAGATGGCTGTGGCAGACAGCCAGAGATTAATAATAATTAATGATAAAATCAGTGGTGTAGCTAGTGAAGAAGAAACAGTGCATGATGGGAGCACTCTAGACCTATTGCATCATAACTAAGGGACGATTTAGGGTCACCTGATCCAGCCTTAACTACATGCTTTATCTGAAAGGAAAGTCTTGAGTCTAATCTTAAAAGTAGAGGGTGTCAGACTCCCTAATCCGAACTGGGAGCTGGGCCCACAGAAGAAGGGACTGAAAGCTGAAAGCTCAGCGTCCCATTCTACTTTTAAAAACTCTACGAACTACAAGTAAACCAGCAGTCTGAGAGCGAAGTGCTCTGTTGGGGTGATACGGGACTATAAGGCCTATAAGATGAGATGGGGCCTGATTATTTAACACCTTGTATGTGATTAGAGGGATTTTACATTTACTTTGGGATTTAACAGGGAGCTGATGAAGAGAAGCCAGATTGGGAGAAATACGGTAAGTGTGCTTATTTGCACAGAACTGGCAGATGGATGCTGCCTGCAGAACAGTCTTGTGAAAGCTTGCAAAGAGTGCAGTAATGTTAATGGGTTCGTATCACTAACTATATGAAAAAAAATGACTAAAGGGTGCAAGTTTAGCTCGCCCAGTTGAGCAGGTGACCATTCACCACATGGCTCAATGCAGAGGCCAGGTGTCTGACCACGGGCCCTTTGCTGTGTCTCTCTTCCTGCAAATGCTTTTTTGTGTCTATTTGTCACTATTCTGTCTAAAGATGGACATGTGTATAATTGCCACTATTTCTGGATGAAGAGCAGTCTGGCTGTCAGATGGATGCAGATCCAGAGTTCAGGTCTCTGGAGAAGACATCAGAGTCTAGCTCCACTTTACTCGGGTTTATCATTAGGCTAACTTACATGAACAGATCATATCAAGTTAAATATCAATTTTCATGTTATTTGAAAACATAAATGCCTGGTTGAGCCTCCTGTGGTGGCTTAAAGGGAAGAACAAATTCACCAGTGGTGAAATCTGTCTCAAATCAGTATTACAAGAAAAAGAATCATTCATTGTTGCTTTATTAATGTTTCATTATAAATGAAGCTGAATTTTTTTAAATTTTTTTTTAGCATTTTTAATGTAATTTGAATTTTAGTTTCCAGACCTGAATCTTCAGTTTTTATTGTAATCTAGCTGTGACTGTAACAACGCATTTAAGTGCATTTTTCTGTGTTTTCTGTTCCCATCCTGTTAGTCTTAGTTTTGCACATGAAAAATGTTAAATACAAGTAATTCAATAATTGTTATTTTCAGTTGTTCTGTGGGAGAGGTTAGCTTTTTGATTATTTGCAGAAATCAACCATGTGATTACAAACACTGGTACGAGTTTTCTTATTAAAGTGCACCCTCCTCTTACTTCAGGTGCCAAACCAAAGCAGTGAAAATGCTGTTGAGCAAGTAGGTGGACTAAAATTTCATAAAGCAAACTAATGATTAATATACGTTGGAGTTTTGTGGGAGAAAAATATGTTAACATACAAGAGACTGAAGATTAATCAGCTGCAGAAAAAGATACAGAAGACAACCAGCTGTCAAAATAAAACAGGAAAGCAGTTTGACTAACAAACTCAAACTAAACATAGAAAGCGTCACGAGGGAAGGCGAGGAAAATAACACAAAATAAACTCAGAGTTGGACTTTAACCTACAAGTGAAGCCATAAATTCAAACTCCTCTTACTGGGACTGCAAAGCAGACATCGTGCACACAGGAGGCTGATTTGTTTTTAAGATGAGGGGACTCACACTGCTTTTGGTGGGAATTATTCTGGCAGCACTGACACATCTGCCTTTGACAGACTTTTCATTTGCAGAGGTAAGAAAAAAAAATGCTAAATGCCACTGTTCTGTAAGGTAATGAAAATAAAATCATTTTTATATGATTGCAAAATCAATTATGCTCATTCAAAGTTTTTACTCAGCTTAAATGTCTATTAAGATAAATATTAAGTTGCAGACCGCATGTGTGTAAGCAATAAATTGTTTTGTTGCTCAAACTGCAAACAAATACACAGCTAACTAATGCATTTAATCACTCCTGCAAGCTTAATAATGAAAATATATAAATAATTAAACAAATGTGTAATCGCTGCTGGGTTTTCGGTCTGAATATTTTCTAAATAATATGTTTTTAGATCTAAATATTTTCTATTTTTTAGATGATAAATTGATTGGTAAAAGTCTGTCTGCTTGATCACATTATGTCAGTTAAGTGACAGAAATGGATTTTTTCAGGCTCATTCTGTTAAGCATTGGAATGTTTAAGACAAAAAAAAGTCCTTTACATGATCTGCCAAATGGAAGTGAACACGTTATAACTAAAGCTGCTTTAAATATATATTTTTTAGGCTGGATATTTACATATGAGGCCAATGGAAAGTACAAACGGGACGTCCAACTCAACGTCCAACTCAACAGAGGTGTGTGAACTTTGAGTGTTTCATGTTTTAATCTGTTTAGGTGAAACTTAAAATCAAATTCGATTTTTACAAATATAAGCAGTGCTGCTCAAATATGAGTAGAATTCTTAATTTAATTATTCTCAGTAAAAATGTCTTTGTTACGGGATTTTTTTAATTATATAATTGTAGTTTTCAATTGTAAAGTGTGCTAATTGCTGCTATTTCTAAGGGACGGGTTAGGTTTTGATTATTTTTCTGTTTTATTTGAAGTCCAAAGTCGATGACCTTGCAGGAATAAACAAACACATGATTACAAACATTGGAACCTGTTTCCTCATGAAAGTTCAAATGTGCTCTTATTTTAGCCACAAGAGAAAACCGCAGAAAATAAAGTTGTTGTGCAGGTATGTTTCATAAAGCAAAGTAATGACTGACACGTGAAAAGTGTTGAAATACAAGAGGATGAAGATGCATTTATCATCTTACTCACATTAACGTAAAGTTTGGCTGACTTCCTTTTTAATCCCATCAGTGGAACGGCACCATTAGGGGAGTGGAAAGTGGTTTTGGGTTCCCTCCTACAGAGCCCCTCAAACAGAGCCCCCAGAAGGACACCGAAGTAAGAAACTGCAGCAAAATAAAGACCTTTAAATACTGCTGACATCCGCTGCTGTTAGAGTAACATGGAAATGAATCTGAAAACCAGCCATTAAACCCAAGAACAACAACTTATTCTCATTGTGTGTATTCATAGGTGTGCTTGAATTTCATATTAAATATAACTTATATGATCTTTTCCAGGGAAACACACAAAAGTGAACACACGCAGTAGATGGTTCAACTCAACAGAGCAAACACATCTGAAGTCCTGAAGGAGAAATACTGCCAACATGAAGAAGCCCATGCCATTTATTCATTCTGCTGCTGCTTATTTTAATTGTGAATTCAAAAAAAAAAAAAAAAATACTGTGTGAAAATTTCGTTTTTTTTCTAATGTGGTTGATGTGAGTGGTATAGTGGTTAGCACTGTGGCCTCACAGGAAGAAGGTGGGTTTGAACCTGCTGACTGGCCATAGCTTTTCTCTGTGTATGTGTGGGGATACTCATGTTTCCCCACAAAGACATGCAGGTGTGAATATGAGCATGTGTGGTCATCTATCACTGTGTCGCAACTAATATTGTGCTGCAATGAACTAAATGTAACAAATCTTTACTGATGGTCCAATAATAAAGCAACATAAATCCAGAGGCAGGAGTAACACACTGGGCATAAAACAAAGCTACTCTTTTATTCTTGTCAGTAGAACCATGAGGTTTTCACTTTTCCCAGTTATCTACATCTCTAACTTTAGCTAATTAGCTAGCTGGCAGTCACAGCTGTGTAAAACCCTGAGAGAAGCAGACAGCTAACTATAGTATTTATGAAAAAAGGTCCAGACACTGGGGGGCAAAATTGGTGGTATCATAACGACAAATAACTTTAATATTAACTAAAATGGGAAGCTTAAGTCATGTTAAACTTTGAAAAACTTTATTTTATTTAGTCTTTTGAAAAACATTATTTTAATTAAAAAACAAACAAACAAAAGCTTTAATATTTACCACAGAAATGTGAAGGCAGTTTCTCCAGCTCCAAAGTCCAAAATCCAAATGAAGCCTGTGAAGCCTTTTTTTTGTTCCTGTTAAACAGGAGTTTTTCCCACTGTCACCAAAGCACTTGCTCATAGGGGTTTGTGTAATTGTTGGGGTTTTCTCTGTTGTATTATTGTAGGGACTACCTTACAATATAAAATGCCCTGAGGTGACTGTTATTGTGATTTGGTGCTGTATAAATAAATTAAATTGACTTTGTCAGTTGTTGTTGTTGTTCAAAGCAATCTGAAGACATTCACACAGGGCACTTTATTTTGTGTTTTTCCTTGTCATTGCCCTTTACAGTAAATCTTAACTTCTTAGTGTGAGCAGTTGCTGCTTTTCTTTTTGAAATATGACAGAAAACCAAACAACTTGGTGTTTTATTGGTTTAAGACACAAATATGAAAATGTGGAACCAAAAAAATCACAGTACTGCTTTACATTACCAATACCTGCTTACACTCTGCATATGAATACAAGACAATGTACTGTTTTCAAACAAAGGAAATGTCTTTAGGAAAACTTCTGTGAGTTATAGTAATTATATGTATATATACATACATACATACACACACACACACACACACACATATATATATATATATATATATATATATATATATATATATATATATATATATACATACATACACACACACATATATATATATATATATATATACATACATACATACACACACACATATATATATATATATATACACACACACATATATATATATATATATACATACATATATACATATATGTGTGTGCATGTATATGTATATGTGTCTGTATAAAGGTGTGTGTGTATGTATGTGTATATGTATATAATATTTACAGAAACTTAAACTTAAAAAAGTCATTATTGGAGGGGACGCCCATGAGAGCAACCAGCCTCACCAAATTAACATCTGCCCTGTTGTTGAGAATAAAACAGACTTTGAGCAGGTAAGCAAACAAATCTGAACAAATTTGAACTTTGATGTTAAACAAGAGCTGAAGTAAAACAGCCTCCACCTACAAACACATGCATTATAAAACAGGCCTAAGCGCTCACTGGAAGCTGATCACAAAATGAGAGGACTCACACTGCTCTGTTTGGTGGGATTTATTCTCACAGCTTCGGTAAGAAAATATATCACTGTTTGATGTTCACAGATATGTTGAAAGCTTATAACAAATGACAGTCTACATAAATATTTATTTAGACATATTTATCACCAAGAATCAGCTGAAGTGTTTCTCATGCTGCTGCTGACTCACTGAGATTAACTGTATTATTATTTTTGCTGCGTTGTTTGATTTGAAATGATCTTCAAACATGGAGTGAAAAACATTATTTTAAAAAAAGAGGCAGAAATTAAAACCTCCAGCGCTGCGTTTTGGCTTCATATTGTAGGATTCTAGGAAAGTGTTCTGAAAGTTTTATCCTTTTTAATTTCAGCTGCATGAAGGAAGCACAGCACCAGCAGAGAATAATGTAAGTCAAAATAAATACATAAAAAAAGAAAGAAAGAAAAGAATTACTGATTATATTTTATTTTGGTTTTTTTACCTGTTCCAGCGCTGGGATAAAATGTAAACATTGAAAATATATACTACAAATCTGCCATATTAAATTTTGAGCTTTATATGTTATTATAAATGTCACCCACTTTCATTTCAGGTCCATAATGAAAGCAACTCAAAAGAGCCCCCAAAAAACCCATCGGTAAGATAAAAATTAAATAAAATCTTAAAAAAACTACCAAACTATATTCAACTTTCACAACAAAGACTTAATATTTTTCACTATTAAAGAGGTCAATCTGGACTTTATTAACTAACATATAACTGAGACATAATTCTTATCATCATGAGATTTTTGTTTTTTTAAACTGAAAAAAACCCCAACAATAAATATCAATTGCCCCATGACGGGGTGTGTGGAATTATATCTGTAACCCCTTTTACAGATATAATCTTTGCCCCGGGCCTTGAAATACCAAGAAAATAAACAGATCTATGACTTGCTTCAGAGTTGATCATCTATTACTGAGTAAAATTAGACTAATATTCATTTTTAATATTTTTTAATATTTATATTTAAGATCATTCAATCTATCATCCGCATCAACAAGTACTTTGTGTCGCCAAATATCTACACAAATTGTGTGAATTCTGTTTTATATTGACTCCTAAAAGCATTTTTACTAACACAACTAGCTCAAACTGCTTATTTCAATTTTATGCTACAGTGACACAGATGTACTGTATATTACCTTAAAACTTGACTTAGAATTTCTTTGTCTTTACATAATTATTTATATGCATATTTCATGTATAAATGTATATTATTGTAGATTATATTTTATTTCAATGTTGATAGCAAAGTGAGTTGTGCCATGGGTGCTGGACACCCTTTGAAGGTACACGTGATGCAACCGAATCAGCCGAGGGAAATGACACACAGGTAAAACACCATCAACAACACTATATTTACACATCTATAATTTGTCATAATTTCACTTAAAAGAAAATTACCAAAGTGCCTTGAAAAATTGTATTTCGAAACAAATGTCTTAAAAAAGATAAAAGTATCACAAAAACCTGGCCATAGGTGTGATTTTGTGACAGTTAAGTGAAATCATTTGATTTTTTTTCCTCTGTGTAATTTACAGACCATTCATCAGAACATTTCAGTGGAAGCAACAGTGGACGACCACGATTCTGCTCGTGTAACCGTCTTACCTAAATAATCATTAAAAGTCTGTTGTGAGAAAAGTTTCCTTTATTTGTTAAGCGTCTCTTATTTGTTGTTATGTGCTTTTTCCAAGGTCATTTAGAAATGTAGAGATGGAACTTTTGACAAATTATCTGCCAGACACACAAAAAAACACCTACTCTGACAAAATGAGACAACACAGGAATTAATTATCGAGGGGAGCGCAGGCTGACACAAATGAAGACAAAAAGAACATTTTCTTTAAAGAGACGGTGAATTTACAAAACTCACTTTATCATATTTTACTAACACAAAGGCAGTGGCTGTTTATTTCAGGCCTGTTATAACAAATGCACGTGAGCTGACGTGTGCCATCGTTGCTATGAACTCCTAACTGTAGTTAATGATCACACTTTGTCCTGCTGCTTTTTTAATAAGCAAATAAAAACAGTTCCTGATAAACTAACTAACATGACACCTGCCTGCTACGGGCATTTTTCTTAATAATTAACATTGAGAAAAATTACAAATAAAATAAACTTTTTCTTTTAAATATGGCATTTTACGAAAGAGAGAACAGCGGATTCATAAGTATGTGGAAAAGTCTGAATTACATTAATAACAAATTCAGTTTTGAAGAGAATAAAGTAGACTTTGCCTTTGTAAGCATTTTTTCATTTGCTAACAAACAAAGATGAACTTTGATGTTAAACAAGAGCTGAAGTCAAAGAGGCTTCACCTACAAACACTTGGATTATAAAACAGTTTTAAGTGCAGACAGGAGGCTGATCATATCCGAGGTGAGACGACTCACACTGCTCTGTTTGGTGGGATTTACTCTCACAGCTTCAGTTAAACAAAACAAAACATCATACTGGCAAATTAGACAATTTTTAAAACTTTTTGTGCTGGTTTCAATAAAACTTCTATCATACAAAGTGTGAATATATGTAATGAGTGTAGGGAAATTTTAGCTTCACAGATCAAATACTATAGCTTGAAATTTTCACTGGTCTTTCTTATCAGGATCTCTCATTTGGGACAGATACATTAAAACTAGTGAACTAGTTTACTAGTTAATTAGTTAACTAGTTTTTGACTTGTTAAGTCCAGCAAGTCCTGCAAACTCCCATTTTTGAGCACACACTAGTAAAAAACTGTCACTTATTGTCTTTTTAAATTTCTTAATGGTTTATGGTTGAATTTTACAATACTGCAAAACAAAGCATTCTTAGTCATAAAAATTAAGAAAACACCAAATTCATTCAACTTTCATGCTGGATTGATCAAATTTGAGCCGTTGCACCACAAAACAAAAACATCCGTATAAAGTTTAATCCGATGGTACTCTAATATGTGAAGCTAAAATTTTCCAGCAATCATTATATATGTATTTATTTCTTTGCGGTTTTATCATTGTAGGACTGTTGTTTAACTACCAGATAAATGAGACTGCAGATTTAAACTTAGGTTTGATATAAATGTATTTTTCCACCATAAATCAGCTGGAGTGTTTCTCACACACTGTTGTTAGAGAACAAAAAAAACCAGCACTGAACTTTGAATTTGTATATCTTTATTACATTTGAGGGTTAACACCTAAGTACTGCATCTAAAATGAGCAAATTCAACAAAATAGAGTAACTTTGACTGTATCTGTGTAAAGTAACCAGTTCTTGAAACATTATAATCTATAACATCCATCACAGGTTTCCACTTTCTACTTTTGTCTATGTAAATGTGATTAAAATTTATCATTTGACAGGGATTAGGCAGTTTTACAGAAGTCAAGTACTAATGAAACAGATGTACAGAGAGGTTATAGCAGTGAGGTCAAACTCCTTTCACACTGACGGCCACGAACAGTCCACTATGACTTGAGTGGGCCAGACTAGTGAAACTCCACTTTCTGTCCGTGTAAAGGTGTTTAACTCCACATTTAATCCCTGAGATTTCATTTATTTATTTATTTATTTAGGACAGTGCATGCTAATGAACATAAATGTAAAAACAAATTACATGAATGTAAACATGCCAGATTATAGCCAAAGGCTAATTTCCATCTGTTGTCCTTAAACATAAAAAATAGACATAATAATTCATAAAAATTCATCATTCATTCATAATAAAAACTCCATCACCAAACTTACACATACACACCATTCTGTTCCCAAATAAAACAATAAAACTATACAACTCATACATGATCTCACACTTGATTTGTCCATAACCAGTTTTTAAGCTTTGCCTTAAACAAATTGAAAGTCGAGCATTCTCTAATGGGTTGAGGAAGACTGTTCCACAGATGGCCACCCTTGACAGAGAGGACGTTCTGCCCAAATGCTGTCCGTCTGTGAGGTATAAACAAGTCTCCTCGGATTGTAGCTCGAGTGGTCCTGTCTGAGCTTTCTTTATGCCTAATGAACTGCTTTAGTGGTGGTGGAGCAAGGGAGTGTAAGACTTTATATATTGAACACACTCTTTTAAGTTTCATTAAGTTATTGAAGTTCAGTAATTTATGCTTTTTTAACACATGACAGTGGTGGTGGGAAGTCGGTTTTTTGTCAAGTAGTTTTAAACTTCTTTTATAAATGTTTTCAATAGTTTTAAGTGTTGTTGGACAAGCAAGTGACCAGGACGTCAAACAATAGTCCATATGAGAGATGATCATTGAGTAAAAATAAGTTTTTGCAACATTCATATTTAAATTATTACGTATATGATTAAAATTTCGATTATTAAATTTAAGTACCTGGGACACTTTATTTATGTGACTCTTGAAGGATAATGTTGGGTCTAGAATGACCCCAAGATATTTAAATTCTGGTGCTAGATCAAGCTCTACTCCATCCAGGAATATGTTTGACTGCTTCAAGTTTAAGGGGCGTTTTGAAAAATACATGCAGACAGTTTTTGAGGTATTCAACATTAGGCATGAGTCCTCCAGCCAGCTATGCATTAATGCTAAAGCAGCTGTAAGATCTTTTGCCACCTGCTGGACACTATTTGCTTGCGTATATATAACTGCATCATCCGCATACATCTGAGCAAATATATTTGGACAGACTTCAGGTAAGTTATTGATAAAAAGAGAGAACAATAAGGGCCCAAGAACAGATCCTTGAGGAACCCCTGTATCACAGTCTAAATATGGAGATTTAACCCCATCCAACACCACACACTGTTTCCTGTGTGAGAGATATGAGGCAAACCACTGAAGAGCCTGACTGGAGATATTAAACTGAGTCAATCTGGACAACAATATCTGATGATTTACAGAGTCGAAAGCCTTCTTCAGATCTAAAAATACAGCTCCAACACAGGGACTCTTGTCCAGCAAGCTCTTCAAGTTCTCCACTAACATACACAGGGCAGTATCTGTGGAGTGATGTGCCCGAAACCCAAACTGCAATGGATGTAATGAGGGTTGGGTGTTTTCTAGGTGAGCAGTGAGGAGTTTAACCACCCACTTCTCAGCTATTTTAGATACGACCGGGAGTATGCTTATGGGGCGATAATTAGACATGTCAGTCTTCACACCTGCTTTGAAAATTGGTGTAACTGCAAATAAACTGATCTGTTGGAACAATGGAGTGTTCGAAAGACATATTCAAAACATGAGTGGTTGGACGTACAAGCAAATCCATATGTTCCTTTAGGAAATTTGTGTTAATACCATATACATCAAGTGCTTTTGATTGTTTTAAACCTGTAATTAGTTTAGCAACTTCAGTGTCTGAAATATGAGTGATGGTGAACAAATTTTGACCAACATCATTCACATTATCAGAGCAGACGACTGAGTCAAAGCTCTGACTGATCTCCTTAACAGATGAAATAAAGAAAGTATTTAAGCTACTGGCAATAGATAGAGGCTCTCTAACAATAGAGTTATTTACATAAAGTTCAATTGTATTTTTACTTTTCTTTGAATGACGGTCAAGTAATTTATTTAAGTGTTGCCAGATAATTTTACCATTACCTTTGGCTCTTTCAATTATATTTATAAAAAAATTTGCTTTGGCCTGTCTCAAACTTCTTGTTACTTTGTTCCGCATTGAAGTAAATCTCTGTCTATCCAGAGTTAGACCTGTTTTCAGGAACTGTTTTAGTAACTGATCTCTTGTTTTCATTAGATTCTTGCACTCTTTGTTTAACCAGGGCAAATTAGATGTCTTTATTTTTTGTCGACCTCTAATGGAGTATGTTGATATAACATCCTTGACAATGTCAGTGAAATGACTGCTGCAAAATTGTGGATCATCACTACACAATAAAGGCTCCCAGTTAACTGATGCTAATGCTTCTGCTACATTTTGTCGCTGACTTCTTGGTATAAATTCATAAAAGGATCTCCTATTAGATGAACTTTGAAAGTGATTCTTAACCCGTGATTTTATAAGTTTTCTAGAAAATAATATGAAATTGTGATCTGAAATACCAGTGATAAAATTATAGGATTTAATAATTCGCTCAGGCTTATTACTGAAAACCAGATCTATTTTAGTTTTAGAGTGTCTCGTTATTCTTGTGGGTTGTTCAATGTGTTGAGTAAAGTTCAAAGTCTCCATTATGTCCTTGAGTGTTTTTCTGTCCTTTTCACAGTCCCAGTTGACATTAAAATCTCCCATTACAATTATTTCATTAGACTTATTATTTATAGTATGATATTTAAGTAATATCTGTAGTTGTTCATAAAAAATATTCTTTGCGGAAGGAGGGCGATATAAACAGATCAACGTAAATGACATTTCTGGGGAAAGAGTGATTTTAACAGAAATATGTTCTATTTCGACATCTATTGGTGAACTAAGTAAAGAGCAATCCAGGTGTTTTTTTACATACACAAGTATTCCTCCTCCTCTTGTTCCAATTCTATCCCTTCTGAATACTGTGTACTCTGGAAAGACAACCGCAGACTCAGGAGAAGAACTTGTGAGCCAAGATTCAGAGATACCCAAAATAGAAATATTGGAATTGCTTAGAATATGTTCCAGTTGCTCATGCTTTGGTAACATACTGCGAATGTTAATGTGTCCGCATAGAAGCCCCTTTGGTTTATTTTTAGTGTCCCAGATTACTTTAGCCTGATTAAATGTCTTGCAGATCTTTGTTCCTCTATAACTTTTAATAGCAGGATTTCTTGTCCTTTTGTTGACAATGCTATGAGCATTTAATGATGAAAAACCCTTTACCGGAGACTGTAGTTTGGGTACAGCAGGTGGGGGCCCAGGCAGCCGAGATGGGGGCCCAGGCAGCTGCGTTGGGGGCCAAGGCAGCTGAGGCGGAGACCCAGGCAGCCGAGGTGGAAGTCCGAGCAGCTGAGGTGGAAGCCCAGGCAGCCGAGGTGGAGACCCAGGCAGCCGAGGTGGAGACCCAGGCAGCCGAGGTGGAGGCCCAGGCAGCTGAGGTGGAGGCCCAGGCAGCCGAGGTGGAGACCCAGGCACCCGAGGTGGAGACCCAGGCAGCCGAGGTGGAGACCCAGGCAGCCGAGGTGGAAGCCCAGCTAGCTGAGATGTAGGCCCAGGCAGCTGAGGTGGAGGCCCAGGCAGCTGAGGAGGAGGTCTGAGCAGCTGAGGTGTAGGCCCAGGCAGCTGAGGTGAAGGCCCAGACAGCTGAGGTGGAGGCCCAGGCAGCTGAGGTGGAGGCCCACGAAGCTGAGGTGGAGGCCCAGGCAACCACAGTGGAAACCCAGGCAGCTGAAATGGAGGCCCAGGCAGCTGAGGTGTAGGCCCAGGCAGCTGAGGTGTAGGCCCAGGCAGCTGAGGTGGAGGCCCAGGCAGCTGAAATGGAGGCCCAGGCAGCTGAGGCAGAAACCCAGGCAATTGAGGCGGAGGCCCGAGCAGCTGAGGTGGTAACCCAAACAGCAGAAGTGGAGGCCCGGACAACAGGGGGGTAAACACTATTAGCTGCAGGTGTAGCCTTACTAACTGGGACGGTGGTTGGAGCACAGTTAGTTGAGGTGGAAAGCAATGCAGAGATAGCTGTGCCCATAGGCTAACTAGGCTAATTAGTTGTAGCCAGTCCAAATCACTGATGTTTGAATTAGGTCCAGGATTTAGTTCTATATCACCAGCCAAAAGTAGCATCAGAACAAGTTTCAGAATCTCCAGCGACAGTTGTGGTATATTTGATTGATCCAAGAATCTTGTGAACAAAAGATGTTGACTCCATTTGGCTGGGAAAGTGGTATAATTATCCAGCTTTCTTGGACATGTCGAACTCCACAGAAGATAAAAATGTATAAAAACAAGACAAGTTGATGTCAAGATCCAGGGGTTTTTAGATGGTTTTTTAGGTGGGTTTTTTGGCAAAAGCACAGGACCTGCCAAGCTGTGTGTCTGCACCCTAGCAGCCATCTTGCCTTCATTTCGTAAAATAAGATAAAGATCTGCAAGTTCAACACCACATCTCAGTGTTTCTATGATAAAAGTGTAAAATTACAGTTCTGGTAGCTCACTGCCCAGATTGTCTGATGTTTGCACAAACCATTGTTGCAAACTGTCTACCATTGTTATAATGGTAGACAGTGAAAAACACTGTCTACACTTTTCTGTCATTTAACTATTTATCTATTACTTAACTTCTTTGGTGTAGAATGAACGGCTGTTATCAGCAGGAAAAGCTGTCCAACGATTTATGCACTTCCTCATATTTTCTGGAGTGTTTGCCAGGCCGATTCTGGCCCCCAGGCCTTATTTTTGACACCTTTGGGTTATAGCAGAATATATAAGGTGTCTTTTGTCTGTCTCCCTGCTTGTTACAGGGACATGCTGACTCTTACAAAATGACACCTTCAATACAAAATAAACTGACTGGGTGCACAAGGACAGGATGAGGCAATCAGGAAGTAAGAATACATTTTTACAAATGCATAAATATTATCAGCCTTTTCTTGTAAACATGACACCTGGGACAGCAGGTGTCACAGGGGATGTTTAAACCTTCACTGCTGTTGAAAGTCTAAATTAAACTAAAAATGTTGTTTTCTGAAGAATAATGCAGACTTTGTGAGTGCAAACATATTTGCATTTGCTAACAAACACAGTTGAACTTTGATGTTAAACAAGCGCTGAAGTGAAAGAGTCTCCACCTACAAACACTTGTATTATAAAACAGGAGGTCTGTGTGCAGACAGGAGGCTGATCACATCCACGATGAGAGGACTCACACTGCTCTGTTTGGTGGGATTTATTCTCACAGCTTCGGTAAGAAAATATCATGCACCTGTTTGATCTTCATGGATTTCCTGAAAGGAAGAAATTAAATGATTAAATAGAATTAACAGTCTCACTGAGCTTATAGCAAGTGATAATCTACATAAATGTTTAGATCTTTAACATTGTAGGACTGTTGTTTAACTAACAGGTAAGTTAGAGTCCAGTATGTTTTTAATTTCATTTATTTATTTATTTTTACTAAGAATCAGCTGGAGTGTGTCTCATGCTGCTGACTCGCTGAGATTAATTGATTAATGCTGCTTTGTTAGCTTTGAAATGTCAATGACCTTCCAGCACTGAGGGGAAAAAGGCAAAAATAAAAACCTCCAACACTAAAATCTGTATATTGTTATTCTATTAAAGCGTTATCCATTTTCTTTTCAGCTGCATGAAGGAGGCGGAGCACCATCATCGGATGTAAGTTAGAAAAACAAAAGAAAACAACCTGTTGACACGAGTGGCATTATTCACCAGTAATTATAACTTTATATATAATATTATATATAAATGTGTGAGTGTGTTTAATTTTTTTTTATTTTAGAAAGGTGGCAACTGGCATCCTCTTGAAAACACTGGCAGTTTTCCAGCTGCTCCAACTCATGTCAGTAAGCACCACAAAAATAAGCAATATTTATATGTCCATGCGTGTCCTGCAAGGTGTAAAATGATAAAAATGTATAAAATTATTTGTTTATTTTTGCAGGTTATATTTTATTTAGATGTTGGGGAAGGGTTGGGTTTAAAGATCTGTAACTAATGTAATCCAACACATTTCAGAACGGGACCTTGCATCCAGATAATTCTACTCACGCTGGAAATGCCACAGAGGTAAAACACCATCAGCACAGCTTTTATAATGTCGGACGACAGCATTTAATCTGAAATAGCACTGACGAGAGAACAGAGAATATGTGGCAGTTCATTGAAGTCTTTTTATTTCTCTTTACACTTTATAGGTTGTTCATCACAACAATACAGCTGCAGCAACAGTGAAAGAAGACGCGTGATGCTAAAAATGTGGAAACATGAATCTTCACAGAGACAGACGACTGTGATTCTTACTGCCTTCTCTGAATAAACACTAAAATTATGGTGTGAGAAAAAGATTTTCTTATTTGTTAACATGTATCGTATAGGATCATTTAAAATGTGTTTTTAAACACATTTAAGATCTTGAATGTTCATGTCCAAACACACATAAAACACCTTCTCTGACAAAATGAGTCAGTGCCGTACTGACACTCTGCTGTCTTGCTTCTTCAGGAGCATCAGCACAGTAGTTGATTTAAACACCTACCCTTTGTCCTTTTGCTGTTTTAAACACCAAATCCACAAAAAAAGTTTGTGACAAACTAACTCGACATGACAACACCTGTGTGCTACAGGGAGCTGCTCCCTTTTACAAATTTCCACCTTTAATACAAAATAACCTGACTTGCACTGCACTGTTTGGTGGAATTTATTCTCACAGCATCGCAAAGAAACTCATGTCACTGATGGATGTTCACAGAGTTACTGAACAGAACAAATTAAATGCATATATATCTAGATCTTTGTAGTTTTATAATTTTTGGACCAGATGTAAACACAAGCTTTACTTAAATATATTTTTTCACCAAGAATCGGCTGGAGTGCGTCTCATGCTGCTGAGTCTCTAAGATTTGATGAATAATTACTTTGCTGTTTTGTTTGGTTTAACATGTCAGAAAGTGCTTCCAGCACTGAGGTAAAGAATAAAAAAAAGGGTAAAACTAAAAACCTCCATCATTGAACTTTGTATATTATTATTCTACTTAAGTTTTATCCATTTTCATTTTAGTTGCATGAAGGAAGCACCAGCAACAAATAACTTAATTAAAAAAAAAAAAAAAAGAGCGAAGGCAAAAAAGTGTTTATGATAACTTTTGAGACAAGTGCCGTTATTCACCACTAAAGTAAAACAGTTAAGGTTGTGTACCTTAACTTGGGGGTGAAAATCAGACAATTATAAAAGCTAAAATAATCGAAACAAAACTAAATACAATAACGTTTTTGACTATCTTGTTTCACGCTCAGTCATCCAGGTAAGTAAAGGTTGATTCTGTTCATCTGGACGTAGAGTTTTCAGTGGGAGAAACATTTCGTCACTCATCCAGGTGACTTCTTCAGTCTCAGCTGACGGCAGGTTTCCTCAACCTTATAAACAGTACATTTGCATAATGACTGAAACTAGCACCACTGATGAACAATGGGCTGGGAGGTCAACTCCTTCATCATTAATATGCAAATTGTCATGACCTTTGATCAACAACCACTGATCAGTGGCCACGAGTACCATTCACAGAGAGTTGGGGAAAGGCTGCAATCACAGCATTGTAAGATGGTGACAGATGTACCCTTAGGCCCCCTCCTCGATTCAGAGATGGTCTCTCCCTGTCCAGCATGTGTACATCCTCATCATTGAAAGAGTGTCCACTGGCCTGTAGGTGTAAATAGACTGCAGAGTCCTGGCCTGACGAGGTAGCTCTTCTGTGTTGTGCCATCTGCTTCACCAGAGGTTGTTTGGTTTCCCCGATGTATAAATCATGGATATCCTCCTGGCACTTAACAGCGTACACTATGTTACTCCATTTGTGTCGGGGGACCCGATCCTTGTGGTGGACCAATTTTTGGCGCAGTTTTTTTTTTTGGGGGGGGGGGTTAACTATTCTGATACTCCTGACACTTAAGAGATCACTAAGGGTTTTCGCTTAGGCGGCAGTTGTCCTCTCCTGGATCGCCTGGAGCTTTCTTTGGGTGCCTTCCCAACTGGGATAACCACATTTACTCAGGGCCTTCTTGATATGATGTTCTTCTGCTTCCCTGGCCACTGTGTCTGTGGGGATGGTTTTCGCTCTGTGCCGCAGCGTCCTGGTGTCACCCAGTTTGCGCTCCAGTGGATGATGAGACTCAAACCTTAAATACTGATCTGTATTTGTTGATTTATGGTACACATCAACTTTTAAATGTCCCCCATTACTGATGGATGTTTTTGACTTTTGCATATGTAACTGTAAATTTACCAATTCTTGAAGCTTTTTTGATCTTTAACATCCATCGCAGGTTTGCAGTGTATGCTTCTGTCCATGTTAAAATAATTTCAAGTCCTTATTTGACAGGGATGATGCAGTTTTACGTATGTCAAATACAAACCTGTTGTTAATATTAAATATTTGTCCCCTTTTTGATCTTCATAATTCACTTATTTGGTTTCAGTTTTCAGTATCCAGAAAGAAGAAAGAAAAGGTTTAAAATCTCTTTTTTTCCTTTTCCATTTTTTTAAACAGATGTTAACTTCCATCTGTAATTATTTCTTTCTTCTTTTAAAAAGAAAATCAGAGTGTTTCTTCTTGTCGGTCATTAAATAATTTATTTCAAGACTGAAGTTTGAAAGCTGAAGGTCTCCACAGAACCTACACATTCAGCCCCTGACAAACTAACATGACAACGCCTGTCTGAACAAAGACTAAAGCTGGTTTTGGTCTTTTTAACACTATTAGTTTATATTTGGGTTATTCAATTTCAAAAATTCATTAATAAAATGAATGTTTTTCACCAAACATAACACTTCAGAAATAAACAAGAAAGAAAGGCCTGAACTAAACTAGTACAAAATGTTGTAGAGAATAAAGAAGAGTAAAGACTGCAAACATATTTACATTTGCTAACAAACAAACAAAGCTGAACTTTGATATTAAACAAGAGCTGAAAGAGTCTCCACCTACAAACACTTGTATTATAAAACAGGAGGTCTGTGTGCAGACAGGAGGCTGATCACATCCATGATGAGAGGACTCACACTGCTCTGTTTGGTGGGATTTATTCTCACAGCTTCGGTAAGAAAATATCATGCACCTGTTTGAGCTTCCTTTAATGAACTGATTTACTGCCTAACAGTTAGTCTAACAGTTAAGTTAGACTTCAGATTTAAACACAAGTTGGACTTAAATGTGATTTTTTTCACCACGACTTAGCTGGAGTGTGTCTCATGCTGCTGCTGACTATCTGAGATTTACTGATTAATTATTTGCTTTGAAATGTCAATGACCTTCCAGCACTGAGGTAATAAAATAAAAATGATTAAAAACCTCCATCTTTTAACTTTGGTTTTGTATATTATCATTATGTATAAAATTGATCCATTTTCATTACAGTTGCTGAAGGAAGCCCAGGAAGCACAAGCAAAAAGTGTTTTTGTAACTTTTAAAACAAATACTATTATGCACGACTAAAGAAGCCGTAAATAAAAAAGTATGTAAAGTCATTATTTGACAGAAACAATTCAGTTTTACGAAGTTAGAGTACAGATAATGAAACAGTTGCACACAGAGGTTATAGCTATTGTTAGTTTTAAACCTTTGTCTCATAATTTACATATTCAGTTTCAGTTCTCAGAATCCAAAAAGAAGATGCAAAATGTTACAATTTCTTTCTTTTTTGTGTCAACTTCTGCCTGCACTTATTTTTGTCTCTTTTCACACTTGAAAGGATTTTTGTAAAAGAGCAAGCTCAAGCTTCTTATTAGCTTATTGTATATATTTTCTATTTTAGGCCACACACTGGCACCCTCTTGAAAATCCTCTTTCTTTTCCAACTGAACCAACAAGCGTAAGTACTGCAGAGGTACAACACCAGAAACATGACCAGTATTTATGTCTTATAATTTTATATTTTAATTTGGCCGTAGATGTGAATGTTAGCATGAATGGTTGTCTGTGACAGGCTGGTGATGTATTGAGAGCGTAATCTGCCCTTTGCATCATGACAGCTAAGATAGACTCTCAATCCACTCTCAGTTAGCCGATGACCTGCTCTACCTCCTGAGCTACAGCCACCACGAGTCGAGCTACAGTTTCTAGACTCTGTAAAGTTTTTGTTCAGTCAAAAAAAACCACATTTGAATAGTTTTTATTATCAGTGTAGTGTCACTCAGAGAAAAACATAAGAACAATAAAGCTGACAGTCCCAGCCACAGATGAGCTGATAGGTTTAAAAAACAAAAAAAGATCTGTGCAACTGCTCAACCCGACTGCCTGGAGCAGCAGAGCTGTACAGTAACATGACTTTAAAAAAAATTTGAGAACAATTTTAATTAGCACTGCCCTTTCTTTAAATATGTTCATACACCAGTGATGTATAAAATCATTTGAGCAAGTCATATTTCATTAATTGAGTTTAAAGATTTGTAACTAATGTAATCCAACACATTTCAGAATGGGACCTTGCATCCAGATAATTCTACTCATGCTGGAAATGCCACAGAGGTAAAACACCATCAGCACAGCTTTTATAATGTCGGACAACAGCATTTAATCTGGAATAGCACTGACAAGAGAACAGAGAATATGTGGCAATTTATTGAAATCCTTTTATTTTCTCTTTACACTTTATAGGTTCATCACAACAACACAGCTGCAGCAGCAGTGAAATAAGACGCACCCGAGTGATGCTAAAAATGTTGAAGCGTGAATCTTCACAGAGACAGACGACCATTATCCTGCTGGTGTTACCGTCTTCTCTGAATAAACACTAAAACTATGTTGTGGGAAAAGTTTTCTTTATTTATTAAGCTTAATAAAAGGTCTTTTAAAATGTGTTTTTCAAGAGATGGAAAAAAAAGACCTACTCTAACATAGGAATTAATAACTGACGTTAAATTTTCACGTTAATCATATTTCATTAACAATTAAGCACTCCCTGGTTATTTAAGGTCTAAGAAACTGAATGCATTACATCAGAGTCGGAGCTGTAGGGGCGTTTCTAGGACTGTCTTAACAAGACGGCGGGGGGGTGCTCTTAAATTGAATGTCCTCAGCTTGTAATGTTTAGACTTTGAAATGCAGTTACTTTGATTACAGTGCTTTGTTCCCTCACAAACCACAAGCTTTACATAAAATTACAGCTTTCTAAACCAATGACGGTGGGAGTTAGAGGGTAGGCAATCAGATTCCAAGAGGGGTCTAGAAGGGTGGGTCTAGAAAGGGTGGTGCCACCCCATGCCACCCTTTTAGACCCACCCCTGCTGAGCTGAGTATCAGCCAAGTCACAATCAGCCAAGGTTTCGGGTGAACCCATAGTGAACCCATTGCCCTACCCTATGTGATTTCCTGAGGTCAGATGGCCCAGGATGTGAGTGTGCGTTAAGACGTCTGGGAAGGGATCTCAAAACTGGATTATAGATGGCAGACAGTTGGTGTCGTAAGCCACCGCCTCTGTTCAAAGATGATCATTCACAGTGGACATAGATGGCTTCTTTCACTCCTCTTTCAAACCATCTGTCCTCTCTGTCCAAAATATGAACATTGGCATCCTCAAAAGAGTGACCTTTGTCCTTTAGATGCAGATGGACAGCCGAGTCTTGTCCCGTGGAGGTGGCTCTTCTATGTTGTGCCATGCGTTTATGAAGTAGCTGTTTGGTCTCTCCAATGTAAAGTTTTGTTTAGGAGTCAAAACTCCTAAACACAAACTTAACGGTACAGTGTAGAGAGGAATGCCCAGACCTCTACATTATGGTTTTAGAGCCGAGAACCTGCAAATTCAGCCCAATACAAACTAACTCGACATGACAACACCTGTCTAAACAAAGACTAAAGCTGGTTTTGGTCTTTTTTAACACTATTAGTTTACATTTGGATTATTCCAGTTCAAAAAATCATTAATAAAATGGTTTAAAAAATGAATAAAATGAGCATTTTTAACCAAACATAACACTTAAGAAAGAAGCAAAAAAGAAAAGAAAAAGAAAGAAACAGTAAGTTAAAAAGGCCTGAATTAAATTAATACAAAATGTTGTTTTCTGAAGAATAAAGCAGACTTTGTGAGTGCAAACATATTTGCATTTGCTAACAAAGTTGAACTTTGATGTTAAACAAGAGCTGAAAGAGTCTCCACCTACAAACACTTGCATTATAAAACAGGAGGTCTGTGCGTAGACAGGACGCTGATCACATCCACGATGAGAGGACTCACACTGCTCTGTTTGGTGGGATTTATTCTCACAGCTTCGGTAAGAACATTTATATCCCTGTTTGATCTTCATGGATTAAATGAAAGGAAGAAATTTAAATGGTTGAAAGGAACTAATGGTCTCACTGAGCCAATAGCAAATTATAGTCTTCATAAATATTTAGATGTCATTTTATATTTTTGTAGTTTTATCGTTGTAAAGCTATTGTTTAACTGGTAAGTTCGACTCCAGATTTAAACATAAGTTTGAATTAAATATATTTTTTCACCAAGAATCAGCTGGAGTGATTCATGCTGCTTTGTTTGCTTTGAAATGTCAATGACCTTTCAGCACTGAGGGAAAAGAAAGAGGCAAAAAAAAAAAAAACCCAACCCTCTAGCACTGAATTTTGGATCTGTCTAACATTTTTCTGTTTTTAGGTTTTATCCAGTAGTAAATACAAACACTTGTCATTACATCTTAATACAATCTTTAAGAAACAACATCACCCAATCACAGCCTCTAAAATGAGCAAAACAGAAGTAGATAAACTCAGCACAAAAATAAGGACTTTTTGCCAGCTTAAAGTCATCTTAATTTATTATTTGACATGGATGGTGTGATTTTATATAGGTCATATACAGATCCTTAAAAAACATAGGCTATAGCTATTTTAATATTAAATCTTTGTCCCTTTAGTTTTTACATCTTACATTTTCAACTTCAGTGTCATCAGTGTCCAGAAAGAGAGAAAAATATGAAATCTTTTTATTTCCACCTTTTTTTGTTCAGCTTCCATAGTTATTATTTTTTGTTTCATTTTATTAAAATGTTTCTTCTTCTTAAACATCAAATGGTTTATTTTAAGAAGACTTAAAGTTGTTCTTTGTCATTCTAGCACGCGGGTGTTACAGCTGGAGCTACACCTACCGTAAGTACTACATAAATAAAACATCAGAAACAAACAAGTATTTCTAATGTTTTATATTTTCATGTTTATTGGTTTAAGTAAAGATTACCAAAAGTACCCTGACAAATTGTTAAAATATTACAAAACTTGACATATCTTGGTTTGATGATGTGTAAAACTATTTGTAGATTAGATTTGATTTAGATGTTGGGGGAAAGGTTAAGTTTAAAAGCCTGTAACTAATGTAATCCAATGCATTTCAGAAAATACCCACCTCTTTCTGGCATTCTCTATCCTCTAATAATACTCGTTCATCACCTAGAAATGGTACCCAGGTAAAACACCATCAACACAGCTTTCATAATGTCTTACAACAACATTTAATCTGAAATAACACTGACAAGACAGCTGAGAACGTGTGGCAAATAATTTCTTTATTTTCCTCCTGTATATTATATAGGCCATTCATCACAACAATACAGTGGAAGCAACAGTTCGACCAACAGTGAAAGAAGACGCAACAAATGTGCTCTAAAAACTTCACAAAGAAAGACACCGTTCGTTTGATGGTATCATCTTCTCTGAATTCACATTAAAAATCTGTAATTAAAAAGTTTCTCTTATTTGTTATTATGCTTTGTATAAGGTCATGAAAAGTCTATTTGTTACTTAACAGATGGAACAACAACAAAAAAAACACCTGCTCTGACCAAATTCAGTTTTATTTATTTTTCTGTTATTTAGTGCCAAATTACAGCAGTTCCCTGATGGCACTTTATACTGTAAAGACTCTAGAATAATACAGAGAAAACAGAAAAAAACAAAAGATCTGGTGGGAACATCTGGTCATCGGACAACCAGGTGAGCAAGTACTTTGGCAACAGTGATAAGAAAAAAACTCCCCTTTAACAGCGAGGAACCTGCGACATACCCAGGATTGGGAAGGGGTGGAGATCTGCCGCCACAAGTTTGGAGTGTAGGGGAGGAAGACAGGACAAAAATATGCTGTGGAACTGAGCCAGAGATTAATAATAACTAAAGATTAAATGCAGAGTAGTGTATAAACACAAGGTGAGTGAAAAAGAAAAACTCAATGCATCACTGGAAGACCCCCAGCAGCCTAGGGTAACTAAAAGAGGATTCAGGGTTATCTGATCCAGCCCTAACTATATGAATCCTCACAATGTTACTGGAGGCCAAAGTAATACTATCCAGAGTAAATTTCTGGTTAGATACCATAACTAGAAAGTTACAATAACGTCTGTTTTAACTGGATTTAGAAGCATGAAATTAGAGGACATCCAGATCTTTATGTTATGTTATGTTAATAGACATTCCTGCAGTTTAACTAACTGGTGCGTGTTATGTGGCTTTAGGGATAAATAAAGTTGGGTGTCACCTGGATAGAAGTGAAAATGTACGCTATGCCTTCAAATGCTGCTGCCTAAGGGAAGCATGTAAATGGTAAACAGAAATGGTCCGCGCAGGGAACCCTGTGGTACTCCATAATTAACCTTAGCGTGTGAAGAGGACTCCTCATTTACATGAACAAATTGGAGTCTATTAGATAGAAATGATTCTAATCAGTGCAGTGCAGTACCTGTAATACCGACAGCATGTTCTAATCTGTAATAAAATATTACGGTTGACAATATCGAACGCTGCACTGAGGTCTAGCAGGACAAGCACAGAGATGAGTCCACTGTCAGAGGCCATAAGAAGATCATTTGTAACCTTCACTAAAGCTGTTTCTGTGCTGTGATGAGCTCTGAAACCTGACTGAAACTCTTCAAATAAGCCATTCCTCTGCAGATGATCTGTTAGCTGTTTGATAACTACTCTTTCAAGGATTTTTGATATGAAAGGAAGGTTGGAGATTGGCCTATAATTAGCTAAAACAGCTGAGGCAAGTGATGGCTTTTTAAGTAGAGGCTTAATTACTGTGAGCTTGAAGGCCTGTGGTACATAGCCAATTATTAGAGATAGGTTGGTCATATTTAAAATTGAAGCATTAATTAATGGCAGGACTTCTTTGCGGAGTCTTGTAGGAATGGGGTCTAAAAGACACGTTGACGGTTTGGAGGAATAATTACTGAAGTTAACTCAGAAAGATCAATTGGAGAAAAAGACTAAATAAATATTAATGGTATTGAAAGTAGCAGTAGATAATGTTACTTCTGAGAGACTGAGGTTATGAATCATTTTTTCTATAAACATTTTCTTTTAAAATTTTATTTGCAAATAAATTCATCAAGTCATTAATAGTTAAGGTTAAATGAATGCTTCGCTCAGAGTTGTTTTTATTTTCTTCAATCGGTGATGAGTAGCAAGATGTTCTAGCTTTATGGAGGGCTTTTTACAAAAATACAAATAAAACAAATTAATGACATGCCATTTCCACAGCAGCTTACGAGTCATCTGCTTTAAAATGCAAATTTAAGAGTTATACTAGGGAGTCAAGTATGTCTGATTTAAGGTTTTGCTTTGTTTGATTTTTTCTTTCAGAGTCATCCAGAGTCATAGGCAGTGTAGATGTAAAAGTATTAAAAAGACAATCAACCTCTGTGGGAGGAGAATTTAGGTAGCTGCTTTGCACTGTGATGGCACATGGCATTGAAAAGGATTAGAGTAGAAGAATTATATCTTTAAATTTAGTTACAGCACTTTCAGAGAGACATTAATGTAATGAAATGTATTCTCCATTGCTGTGTCATCCATTACTGTAAACTTGAATGTTATTAGGAAATGAGACAAAGGAGGTTTTCAGAAAATACTGTAAAATGTTCGATTTGTATGTCAAATCCAGAAATACAAGCCAGACCCTGAGTGTGTTTGGTGGTGGGTGGGTTCTTTTAAATTTTGAAAGTCAGTTGAGTCATTTGGCTGTCAGGGGATGCACGATCCTATGAGGCGTTTCCTCATAGGATCGTCTTACAACAGCATTTTATCTGAAATAACATGGACAAGACAACTGAGACTGTGTGGCAATTAACTGAAATCATTTTATTTAATTTTTTTCCTCTGTATACTTTATAGACTGTTCATCACAACATGTCATTGGAAGCAACAGCGAAAGAAGACGTATCCAAGAGACGCTAAAAAGATGAAAACATGAAACCTCCCAGAGACAGACCACCAATTTTCTGTTAGTTTTACTGCCTTCTCTGAATAAACATTAAAAGGCTGTATAAAAAAAAAGAAGACGTTTCTCTTATTTGTTGTTATGCATGTATAAGGTCATTTAAAATGTGTTTTTCACCCAAGAGCTGGAACTTTTGTGTCTGAACAGACAAAAAACATCTACTCTGACAAAATGAGACAACATAGGAATCAATTATCGAGGGGACATCAGATTAACAAGTCAGGGGTTTACAGCTTCAAGGATTCAGACAAGACTAAATTCACAAGGATCACTTTATTTTTTTTTCTGTGTTGAGGGTCTTTTTCATCACAAATATTACCCAGCAGGATGTCCCAGCAGGAATCAATGCTCCCTAACATATTCATGGGAAGAACATACACAACATAACTTCATTTCTTTATGTTTCTAAACACACTGCTTTAAAGCCCACTGGATATTAACTGGGTGTCGCACAGCTGCACAAGCTACCTGTTTTACATGAGGACTGCGATTTTTGGATTACCTGTGAGGAAAAAACACAAAAGCCTTAAAAATCGGGGGGGTTTAGTCAGTATGGTCAAACATCATCAAGAAATCAGCATTTGAAAGTGGTTTCCAATCACTCAGACCACAGGAAAGCATTTGTTACCAAAAGGCTGGTTTCAGATTAGAAACAAGCTTTAATGACTCGTCTGATGCTCAATGAGAAAAAGGGCAGCAGAATCAAACAGTGGATATGAAAGACAGTTAGTAGTTGTAATCATCAGGCAAACTAAAACAGCACTACATTCTTGAGTTTGTTTTTCTTTTGCATGTTTTTTTTGTCTTTTTTTTTTAGCAAAGTGGTGAGATCCGGAGGCAGGCAACAGCCCGTTGAGACAGCACTTCACTTCAGATGACATTGCAGTTTCTCTCTACCAGTAAGGCCACTTTATAAAGAAACATCTAAATGAGGACCGCAACCTATCGCTTCTTGTCCATTGCTCTCTGCAGAGTGTTGTCATCGTGAATTTAAAAGGAAAAGAGAAGAAGAAAAAGAACAATGTTTCAAGTTTCTAAATTAAAGAGCCTGATGGTCAGCTTGTAAGCAGAGGGAGGGGAAGGGGGTGGGGGGAGGTTGGTGTTCGCCCCTCCCCCCTTCCCATCTCCACCACAGTGAGGGTAGGAAAAAAAAAAAAAAAAGAAGCTCAGTCCACATGGTCACCACCAGCTATGCTGCTGAGGTAGTATCCCCGCTCTCAAAGTCCCAACCGCAACTCAAGAAAAAAAGAACAAAAATACACCTCAAAATAACCGCGGGTTATAGCGATCTTGCAAAAAAATAGATATTCTCACATAAGTTTGTAAAATCATCTTGCCTAAAGTCATCTTCGATCCTCTGTGGCTTTTCTCAAAGCAAGTCCAGAGAGAAGTTGCGCCACACAACCGCTGCTCTGAGTACAATCCACAAAGGACACCTACGTCGCCTTTTTGTTGCTGCTGCAGTGTCGTACGTTTGGGTGCATTTCCTAATTCCATTTCGGTGGTTCCCTCTTTCAGCCCCTTCAGATGCAGTCCTTCAGTTTTGCCAACCAAATGTATGTGAAGTGTGTTTACTGATCTTTTTAAAGGGCGTGTCACTGTATGTGCTGCAGTGGTGGGGTGGGGTGTTGTGTGTGTGTGTGTGTGTGTGTGTGTATATATGGGGCTGTGTGTTGTGTGTGGTGATGGTGGCACCGTGAGCTCTGTCAGGACTGCAGTCCACACAGCTTTGGGATCAGCTTCCTTCAAAGGGGCTGGGCAGGACCGTGCTGGAGGGGCCAGGGGACAGAGGGACGCCGCTCTACTTATCCCCCAGGATGGCGTACTGGTTGTCGAGCTGCAAGTGCTGCATAGAAGCGCCACCGGTCTCCTCTCTGCCACGGTTCCTGTGTTTCACAACCTCGAAGGTCTTCTCCATTTCTCTGTCCCTGAAACACAAACATCAGGTCATTCAAGGAGCGAAAGCAGAGATGAGACAACATTACTTACTGTAATTATGGTGGTACCATAGTATAATCATTCCTGCATAACTGAGCCTTTAGACGCTTTATGTCCAGTGAAAAACTAAGTACCCCCTTACTACTTTCGTAGCTATCGAGAAGATCAGTAGCAGCCGGCTGCTGCT
Source organism: Pelmatolapia mariae (assembly GCF_036321145.2). Lineage (NCBI taxonomy): Eukaryota > Metazoa > Chordata > Actinopteri > Cichliformes > Cichlidae > Pelmatolapia > Pelmatolapia mariae. Next base: position 15,258,454 of record NC_086235.1, on the reverse strand, counting down.
AATCAAATGACTTTGATCAACTGATCATCAGTAAGTGTGAGCACCTCACTTAGCATGTTAAAAGTCAAAGTTCATGAGAGCACAAAGACTGAACACGTCTGACTTGTTTGGAAGGTTGCAAGTGAACAAACCACAAGACTTCTGGAACAATGTTGTTATGACAAAGTGCACAGAGCCACGTTTGGCTAATCAGCACAAATGGCTCACAGTAACTGTCAAGCACAGTGGTGAAGGGGTGATGATTTGGGCTTGTTTTTCAGACTGTGAGTAACCATGAACTTGTCTAAATACCACAGTATTCTAAACGTGAGGCCATGTGTCCAATAATTAAAGCATCAGGACAAGCCTAAGAACAAATTTTAGGACATATTTAAATACCATATTGGAAATAAAAATTACAAATAAAATAAAGCCAGAAAATCAAAACAACTACTGTTAAGAAAAATTGATTATGTGGCACACAAAGACAGTTCCCAGAGCTGAAGAATATTTTTGCCCTTAGGCTCATCCAGATACGTTATTATGTTATAACTGTTTCCCTGTAAACTCTGCTTACTTGCGTGTCTCAACGTGCTTGGCGGTGGCCAGTAGGGAGGGGAACTGTGTGTCACTGAAGATTTCAGGAGGGCCCTGGCTGGGGCCTCGTTTGGTGGTGGTAAGTCGAGCTCCCGGAGGGCGATATACACCAGCGGGCTTCGCCTCAGGTACCTCTACATTCTCTACTGCTGAAATAAAATGCATCAAAAAACAAAAATCACTGTGGTGCTCAAAAACAATGGAAAAGCTGAATTTAAATGACTGAAACAAAAAAGGTTTTGAGGGTTTCCTTAACAAATAAAGGCCCTCAGGCCCCCAGGAAGAAAAAAAGGTCGATTTTACATCGGTTTACTCACCCACAGGAGCAGGAGGAGGCGCGGCACCAGACTTGTTCCAGGGACCTTTTTCACCTCGTTCTCCACTGACGAGAATGATCTCTCCATCCTCACCAACCTCCTCCTTCTCGTACTCCTCTTCCTCTTTCTCGTCACTACAAACAACCAGGAGGCAGTAAAGCAGAGGTGAACACGTGCCCAGGTGCCATGCTGCTGATATAACTGAATGCATCAAAGCTGATCTTCAGAGTTACTCAGCTAAGGTTAGGACAGAAACCTCCATGTCCTGTGTGTCCCTGTACATTTACTACACAGCAAAACAAAGATGCTTCCTTTTATTTCCATCACCAGAATGACAGCATTCAAACATGGTTGAGTTTTGGGTTCAGAGCCAAAGACTCACAAAAAAACATTAAATTTGGCTACCATCCCCTCTGCAGTGCACCTCCCACACTGTTTTAATACTATGGATATTGATACTTCTTGATCACTCTGTGAAAGTCCTGTTCTGGGCCATCTGGCTTGGGGCCTCAAGTGTGCAGAAACCTCCACCTCTGTGTCAAACTGACCTGTCATATTTAATCGCTGGTGATGCTGGACCTCCAGCTACATATCAACAAGCAACCTCCAGCGTTAGCTGGTAGTGTCGACCGTGCTCAGGCCCAAAAGCGTTACATCGGATGCCTGTTCTGTGAAGTAGGACCAACCCAATCACTGCTTACGACCAACTCTACTCACCAGACTTTGTCTTCTTCCTCAAAATGAAACAGAAGATTAACAGTTGCTGTTTTAATACAGTGGAGGAGACATAGTGTGCATTGCTGCAAGAACAGGACTTCCAGGGAATGATCTAAAAATAGCAGGAACACTGGAAGAGGTCCAGAGGTGCACAAGGACATTGCCTGCTATCCCCTTTTAAGGTCAACTTAAATTGGGCATGATTTTTGGATCTTGAGGTTAAAGTTGCACCTTGTGAAATGTTTGGAACTGTTTGTGTGTGGACAAATTTGTCCATCCTATTTCAGGGAAGTCCGATTGTGACATTCTAAGTTGGTACCAATAAATAACAATTAGGATGGCAGTGGAGAGGTTTTTTTGTGTGTCTGTTCTGTTTCTCATCAGCCACTGACAGTGGCGCATGTCAGCTGATTAGCATTTCTTTCACCACTCCCTCTGTTTAACCTCATAGCTAAAACAGCTGTTCTTTTATTTATTCACTCAATGGCTCAAATTATTTATACTGTGGAGGTTCAGAACAGAAACTCTTAAAAAAAACAAAACAAAAAACAAAACCAAGGCCCGGAGCCCAGAAACAGCCCGGCGGGGGTTCAGTCCACCCCGCAGGATGCCTTAACTCTTTACTTCTTGAAAGTGTTCTAGGAGAAAACCTTGAGGCTCTTTTCTGAACTGGCATTTTTTCAGACCTTCTTGTAGAACAAAATAACTGGCTGTGAATCAGAAGTTAGTGAGGGTGGTCTCTGTCTATGCAGTTACCCCTGGAAAGACCCAAAAACTATTCCAGTGGTCGTCAAACCACGCCTTTAACGATATATACTGAGGTCTTGATGCATGCTCAATCATCCAGGTAAGTAAATCTCCAAAAGTTGATTCTGTTCATCTGGACGTAGCGTCTGAACGCTATGTCCAGATGAACAGAATCAACTTTTGGAGATACATACTGAGGTGTCAAAACTCGCCATTGAGGGTACAGGTGAGGTCGTCAGATGTCGTCTTTACATCTCGTTGTGATCCAAAGTGATGATTTAACCTGAGCCAGAGGTCTGAATCAGAATCGGTTTTACTACCAAACACCAGCCATGGCCTGCTATACTACACCAATGTATATGAGTAACAGATTCGGCTCTTCATCTGTCACAGATTTATTTTTGTTTTTATTTATTTTTAAAAAATAGGATGTTTTTGACAGTTTAGCACAATATTTCTGTTTTCACCTGCAGAACAAACTCCAGGTAATGAGTTTCTGATGGATTTCTTGGTGTTGCCACAGTAGCATTTTTCTGTAATAACATTTGACTGAATGTTGAAACGGCACTTTTTCTTCTTAGGACATAATGTTTTAACATCAATTTTATGAACTAATAAACAATCAGTTATTATGAAATGTCTGAACCATTTTAAATCAAACTCGGCTGTTTGTGGCTTAGTAATAAAATAGTATGACATCTCTGTTCTACAGAGGCAATTTATTATAAGTTCAATTAAATTTTATTTTATTTATATAGCAGCAAAAACCACAAAACGGCTGTCTTAAGGGGTTTTATAATGTAAAGTACAGACCCTACAATAATACATAGAAAAACAACAATCAGACGAGTAAGCAGTTGGCGACAGTGGGGAGAAAACCCCCCTTTTAACAGGAAGAAATCTCCAGCTCAACCAGGTTCAGGGAGGGGCAGCCATCTCCTGCGACCAGTTGTGGGTCAGCTGAGGGGGTCAACTTGTGTTTATCAGCATTTAATCCATGAATTAATTCATTGAAAACAGGAAGCACGCGCTGTTGTTGCTTGAAAATTTGAGTTCTCTTTCCACCCTCTGTCCCAAAAACATCTGTATGGGAGCGTTATCTCCTGCAAGCTTCTGCTGAAGCACAGCTTAACCAAACATGTTTTAACCTCACCTTATCTGCAAAGCCTGGAGTCGAAGCCCACTGTAGTCCACTTCTTTGTGCTCAAATTCTTTCCACTCCTCGTCCTCCTAGGCAGAGGAAAACATTAATCCATGCACCTCACAGTGAAATCACACTTTAACAGCCCTCTAAGACCACTGTAGTCTAGTCATCATTGTGTGTGTGACAAGTCGTCAAAGCTAATCGAGAACACAGCTGTGTCACCTGATCATATCCTGATGTTATTAAGTGCTAAAAAGCTGCTGATCTGCTAACAACTTATAACAAATGGCGGCTCGGCCTTGTTGAGAAACCACGATACAAAGAGGGGGGCTGACAGCTTTACCTCCTGCCGGCACATGAATATAATGTGGATTTAAAATGTTTACATCTAATCTTATAAGTCAGAACATATTTAAAAGATCGCACTCGAAGTCAGAGATCGTGAAAAAAAGCTCAAAACGTGCGTCGTGGCACACTGTTGTGCCACTGGAAACCATATGCCGGCTTTTCCTTCCTTCATCCTAGAAAATACACTCACGTTATTACCCCGACTTCATAAAACAACGTAGGGAGGGGGAGGAAAGGCTGCCGTCAAGCAGGGCTTCTCTTCCAGAGGCTCTAATTCTGATCCGGGAGCAAACACCCGGCCGGACACCGGCGTGTGGTAGCGATGTGAAAAGTTATCGCAGAGCAGCGCCGGTTACCTTATCGATCTGAGCGTCCTGGTTCTCGTTTTTAGTCGATTTCTCCTTCTCCTTCTTGGTCTTCTTCAGTGCCGCCGATGTGGGCCCCGCGGCGGACTCCTTCCCCTTCCCCTTCTCTTTCTTCTTCTTTTTATCCCTCTTGGCAAAGAAATCGTCCAGGCTCTTCTCAGTCGGTACATCCGCCATTTTCAAAGAGCAGCGTTAACTAGCTTCAGTCAGACAACCGAGCAATGACAAACGTGAAAATCAGCACTCAGACCGAGAGGACAGCGGGTGAAGCGAGCAGAGGAGAAGGAGTTACTCTGGAGTCCTCTCACTGCTTAACTTCTGTTACAAGCTGACTAAAAAAAAGGTTCACTCCGGTTCTCTGCCTGAATCGTTAGCTATCCTGTCAACCATGCCATGCAGAAGCTATTTGACAAATCTGTACCGTCAACCGGAAGCACTTCTCCTCGCTTCCGCTTTCTTCTTCTTCGCGGTTAACAGCAACAAGTTGAGTTAGCGCCACCTACTTGCCCAGCAACTTACTTAGGAACGTTTAAGATCAAACAAAACGCAGTTTTAAAAGTAAGATTTTGTTGATTTATTATTAATGGGAAAAAAGTATCCATAACCTACTTGGCCCTGTGTGGAAAAGTAAATGTACCTTAAACCTAATAACTGGCTGTGCCACCACTGGCAGCAAGAACTGCATTAAGAGTTTGCAGTGAGTCTTTCACATCACTGTGGATGAATTTTGTACCACTCTTCTTTGCAGAATTGTTTTACTTCATCTACAATAGAAGGTTTTCCAGCATGAACAGCCTGTTTAAGGTCATGCCAAAGCATCTCAATCTCATTTAAGTCCAGACTTTGCTTAGGCCACTCCAAAACCTTCTTCTTCATCATCTTTTTTTTTTTTTTTTTAACTTGCTGGTGTGTTTTTGATCATTGTCCTTCACCATAACCCAAGTACTCTTGAACTCTTGAACACAAACTGGCCAGACATTCTCCTTTGGGATGGTAGAGAGCAGAATTCATGAATTCTGAAGCTGCAAAGGAGCCCCAGACCATCACACTGCCACCACCATGTTTGACTGTTGGTATGAATTTCTTTTTATGAAATGCTGTGTTAGTTTTACTCCAGATGCAAAGGGATGAAAACCTTGTAAAAGGTTCAGTTTTTGCCGTGTCAGTCCACTGAATATTTTCACAAAAGTCAACATATTTTTTGGAAAATGTGAGATGACTCTTTGTGTTCTTTTTGGTCAGCAGTGGGTTTCTCCTTTGGACTTTCTCATGGATACCCAGTCTCTTTCTTATTCTTGAATAAAACTCTATTGTTGTATTGTTAAATGCTGCATGGTCTTTAGATAGGGTCTTTTGCGATCTCCTGGATGGGTCATCAGTGTACTCTTTGGTAGAGCGTTCACTCCTGGGAAGGTTTACAACTGTTCCCCTAATTATAAAAAGCAGAGCTGGGCTCATATGTCAGCACATGTTATCCAGAAGCAAGGAAAGAGCTTAAACTAACCACAGTGTGTGTAACAAATGCAATCACTGGTGTAAATAAGTGCATGGGTGAAGAAATGATGTATGCAATGTTGTTTATTTGCACCAAAATCCAAAAGATGTCTCAGGGAGGGGAGCCACACAGCATCTGAGCACTGAGGGCATTTATAAAGAACAATGGCTCACTGAGCCCTGGTTTAACCATTGTCACCAACTGGAAATGAGCCACACCACCTCTGCAGATGAGACCGGCCACACAAACAGGCCAATAGGAAAGCAGGGTGGAGTGTGGCATCACAATAGTTGGAAAAAACGCTTTAATTGTTTTTATTTGTCCTTCATTTGAGTGATGTAGGACCTGTAACCACAATAGTTTACCTCTTTTTTTCCTTAAAGTTAGGTATATCAAAATGTCATGATTTAAACAAACTCAGGGCTCGATATTTAATTTGGTGGGATCTGGTCACCCCACAAAGTTTGTCCAGCGCAGCTTTTATTTGCAGTACCCTCACTTGCACTGTCTGCAACCCATAAAACAGAGGCCTCTCCTCTAGAAGCAAGTCTCAATACGTGGCTGCTATCTTGGTAAAAGCTCGGGTTAAATATTTGGCAATTATTTTGAACGCCATCCAAATTAGCTTTAATTCAGTTGGTTAACAGAACATAAAATCTGCATATCTGGGATAAAATTTGAACAAGTTTGATGATTTTGTTCTACAGTAAGGTTTAAAAGCTTTTTTCCCCCACCACCAAATTTCAATGCTAACTCCTTGCTGCATTTTCCTTCCGTCCTTCCTTCCTTCTTGGGTATCATGTCTCTTTCTTATAATGTCTTTGGCTCTAATAGCTTGTATTGGTTGGTTTCTATTATATAAAAAAACTGTTTATATTTTTGCTGTACTGTATCCACATAATAGTAATTATAACTTGCTTGGATAAACTGATTGGCAATTTATTCCTGGAAAATTGAAAGTGGCAAAATTAGAAATGAAAATAAAATAATGAAACAAGTAGTGCTATGATTCCACTGAGACTACATCACAATGGATCGTATATTTTAACATTTTGTATTTTTTTTTCTTCCAGAATAATAATTTGGACAAAATAAAAGTGCGTGTTTTTGTCAAGGACCAAACCAGATCTGGACTCAAATACAGGAGTAAAAGTTTAACAGGTTTATTAAACTCACAAAAAGTAAATAAAGATAAAATAGTTAGTTGTTTGGTGTCTTCTTTCTGAGTGAAGCAGGCGGGTGATATCCGGAGACTTTCTCCCACACAGACTTCCCCTACACGTGGCGAGGGAGCATCTGCACAGCAGAGAATCATTTAAGCCCAAAGATAAAGCTGAATTTCTCACAGAATCAAACACACCGCCCATGCTGAGCCTCATGTGCTCCCACTACCACAGCAAGTGCAGCAACCCAGCAATTTCTTCTGGGAACTGTTCCACCTTAAGTAGTCGCTGAGTAATCATCAGATTGCACACAGGTGAGTGATTGCTCAACAGCTTGCAGGTGTGCCCTGCCAGCAGAGGACACACAAGAAGACTCAGCCTCTGAAGCCGACAAGCAGAATTACAAACATACACCCCCACATGCACAGAGCGACATAGAGAGAAATGTAGGTTGGCACAGGAGGACGAGGGGACCATGACAGTTCCTTTGTTATGAAGATTTAATTGTTCTGAAAATTACTGCATTTTCAAGCACGTCCTGAATGCAGATAACATGTTGTCGTGTCCCTTTTAGTTATAGATAATTCAGATAAGAGAACTGTTCTGTAAGTTGTCAGAGTGTTTTTAAGAAGGAGGCTATTCCAGCTTCACAGTACAACACAAACTGGCTCCAACCAAACCAACTAACAAAACAACAAACAGGCCCTAAAGAAGTACACAACTGGCTTTGTTAAGTGCTACCTTCAAAATGCATACAGTCACTGGCATATTTAAAAAGACAAAGCCCAACCAGACTGGCCAACAAAAGGAAGAGATTAAGGTGGGCAAAAAAGACAAACCCAAGAGGCCTTTACTCCAGAAACTAAACTAGCCAACAGTTTTCAGCTGGCCTGACATGAGCGGTGAATGATTGATTAGTCTTTTAATGTGCTGAGCCTGCATTAGGTAACACAGTCTACACTGTAAAATCTAATTAGTTCCCAGAACTCAAAAAAATTATGGAAACTCGTTGCCTCAAAAAAATTGAGTAAAGCTTAGCTAAAAATGACTAAGTTAGGACAACTTATTTATTTTGAGTACTCTGTACAAGCTTATTTGTTCCCAGAACTCAAAAAAATTGGATCAAGTTTACGTAAGATGACCAAGTTAGGGCAACTTACTCATTTTGAGTACACTGTACAGCCTTGTTAGTTCCCAGAACTCAAAAAAATTATGGAAACTCGTTGCCTCAAAAAAACTAAGTAAAGCTTACTTAAGATGACTGTTAGGACAACTTATACATTGCAAGTCTGCAGTATTAAGAATAACTTGATATTTCTGACTGTGCAATACTAATTGTTAACCTACTGACAAACATTTCAAGTTCAACTAAATGAAAAAACAATTTGTGGTAACCTGAATATGATTAAAAATAATTAACAACAATTTTTGTAATGATGTTAAAATGAGCCCAACTTTTATTTTCAAACACAACAAAGTACAACAGCCAACATACTGGACACTGTTCTGCTGAACAACAAAAAATTATATTGCCATCACTGTTATAATCTTACAATAAAACAAAGTCTCAGATGTAATTATTCTGAAAATAAGTTTAGGCCTACCACAAGTTTGTTTTGTACTTACATTACTTATATAATCAAAATAAAATATTTGTTGTTCTGTCACAAGTGCAGTCTCTAATTTAAACAACACATTCGTTTTTCATTCCAACACAGGAGCTGGAATGTTGTAATATTTTAAGGATGGCTTGTTTCCAGTCCAGGCATTACTGCCTGAATGACTGTCATGGATCGAGGTGATCCAAATGTAGGTGCAGAAGAAAGTCTTTAACTTCCCTTAAGTACAGTGGCAGTGGATGTGGGTTGGAGATGCAATGAGCTTGAACCTGCAGGCGACCATCTTCACTGACCACACCATCTGTGACGGAGGACTCATCTCTCCTGTTGTCCTGCAAGCAAACAATCATATTTTTGGAACATGAACTTAATTGCTTTCTTAAAACATTTTTTTCTGCATTTGGTATAAAACAGACTCCAATTTAGACAATCTCAGGCTCCCTCCCCACAGGAGAGATGACATTCAATGTCCCAATTGTCAGTCTGGATAGCCGTGACCACCACGCAACACACAATAATGTCATGAAAGCATCATTTTAAAAAGGGCTATGCAAACATGGGCAATAACTTTCATTCTAATGATGTGCAAAATGATTTGGGCACAAAACAAATTTTGCTGTTCGAAAACTTGCAGACTTCACTATATACAGTGTAGACCCTCTAAACTAAGTTTGAAGAAATGCAGACCAAACTGTTGTTGTTTGTTTACTTACACAGCATGTCTTGTAGAATTAACTGGAGTCACAGCAACAGCATAGTGCAGTCATATCTCAAGTCTAATAACAGACAGGAAAAGATCAGTAAAGAAACAACTTCCCCAAACCAAAGCACAAATAAAACAATAAGTAAAACAGGCTGATCTAAAGTATGATTAAAGTTCAGCCTGATTAATATAAATGTCACTGACAGTTGCTAATATATTGGAAAACCAAAATACCACTGAGTTGATGTCTTTCTGTCCAA